>NC_091988.1:25493973-25852604 GCF_044704955.1 Pristiophorus japonicus
ACAGGAAGATGCTGTGGGAAGGGGAGGCGGTGCTGGGGGTGATTGAGGAGTGGTCTAGGGTGTCGCGGAGGGAGTGGTCCCTTCGGAATGCTGAAAAGGAAGGGGAAGGGAAGATGTGTTTGGTGGTAGGATCACGCTGGAGGTGGCGGAAATGGCCCTGGTTGCGACACCGGCGCGAGTTTGAGCTCCTGCCTGACCCATCTGCCCAGAAGTGCATCCCGAAATGACCGCCTGGGAAATCAGGGCGGTCTTACCATCCCGTTGGCGAAGAGGTAGGTAATGGACTCCGAAGGTAAGTGTGATTGTTTTTTCTTTTAATTTTTTTAGCGCTATGTGTTGTGGTGGCATTTCCTGCAGTGTATAAGGGATGATTTTCTAGACCAATATGTCGAAGAACCAACTAGAGTGCTGGCCATCCAAGACTGGGTGTTGTGTAATGAGAGAGGATTAATTAGCAATCTTGTTGTGAGAAGCCCCTTGGGGAAGAGTGACCATAATATGGTAGAATTCTTCATTAAGATGGAGAGTGACACAGTTAAGTCAGAGACTAGGGTCCGAAACTTAAAGGGCCCAAGTTTCGGCCTCAGTTGCTCCTGATTTTTTGGAGCAACTGGTGTAGAACGGAGTATCTTAGAAATTCAAATTCTCGGCATTTAGTTTGCTCCAGTTCTAGTCAGTTAGAACATTTTCACTTTGGAACAGAATATTTTTTCAAAAGGGGGCGTGTCCGGCCACTTATGCCTGTTTTCAAAGTTTCAGCAGTGAAAACTTACTCCAAACTAACTTAGAATGGAGTAAGTGAAGATTTTTGTACGCTCGAAAAAACCTTGTCTACACTTTAGAAAATCAGGCGTAGGTTACAAATCAGGCGTAGGGAATGGGGGGGGTTTTAAAGGGAAGTTTACAAACATTAAACACTTCAGTTTTACAAATAAAGAGCCATCATCAATAATAAATGATAAAAACATCAATAAATCAACCAATAAATCAATCAAAAAAAATTAATAAGAAAATTTTTTTTTTTTAAATCAATAAATAAAACATTTCTACTTACCGACTGCAGCACCGGGTGCCCTCCAACAGCGTGCTGGGATGCCTCCCCCCCCCAATGTGTCTCTGTCAGTGTCTCTACCTCTCTGTCTGTCTGTGTGTGTCTCTCACTCTCTGTCTGTCAGTGTCTGTGTTTCTGACAGCGAGGGGAGGGGGAGGAGGGAGGGCAGGGGGAGGGGAGGGAGGGGGGCAGGGGGAGGGGAGGGAGGGGGGCAGGGGGTGAGGAGGGAGGGGGGCAGGGGGAGGGGAGGGAGGGGGAGGAGAGGGAGGGAGGCAGAGGAGAAGGGGAAGGGGAGAGGGGGGGAAGGAGGAGAAGGGGAAGGGGAGGAGGAGAAGGGGAATGGGGGGAGGAGGGGAAGGGGGGAGGAGGAGAAGGGGAAGGGGTGAGGAGGAGAAGGGGAAGGGGGGAGGAGAAGGGGAAGGGGGGGAGGAGGAGAAGGGGAAGGGGAGGGAGGAGGAGAAGGGGAAGGGGAGGAGGGGGAGGAGGAGGAGAAGGGGAAGGGGAGGAGGAGGAGAAGGGGAAGGGGGGAGGAGGAGAAGGGGGGGAGGAGGAGAAGGGGAAGGGGGAGGAGGAGAAGGGGAAGGGGGAGGAGGAGAAGGGGAAGGGGGAGGAGGAGAAGGGGAAGGGGGGAGGAGGAGAAGGGGAAGGGGGAGGAGAAGGGGAAGGGGGTGAGGGGGAGAAGGGGAAGGGGGGTGGGGGAGAAGGGGAAGGGGGGAGAAGGGGAAGGGGGGAGAAGGGAAAGGGGGGGAGGAGGAGAAGGGAAGAGGGGAAAGGGGGGGAAGAGGAGAAGGGGAAAGAGAAGGGGGGGAAAAGGAAAAGGGGGGGAGAAAGGAGAAGGGGGGAAGGAGAAGGGGGAAAGGAGGGGGAGGGGGAATGAGGGGGAGGGGGAAGGGGGGAGAGAAAGGAGAAGGGGTGGGGGGGAAAGGAGAAGGGGGAGGGAGGCTGAACGGGCCCAAGACTTCGGGCAGGGCCCATCCCCAGCACCAGATTTACAGTTAGGTGGCGTTGGGTCGGGTCGGGTCGGGTCGGGGTCGGGAGCGCGGGTCGGGTCGGGGGAGCGCGAGTCGGGGTCGGGAGCTCAGGTCGGGTCCGGGGGGGTGGGGGGCGGTCGGGAGCACGGGTCAGGTCGGGGGGGGGGGGGTTTGAGGAGGGAGGTCGGGCTGGTTCGGGGGGGAGGGAGGGAGCGCGGGTCGGGTCGGTTCGGTTTCGGGGGGGGGGGAACAGAGGGAGATCGGGTCGGTTCGTGTCGGGGGCGGGGGGAGGGAGGTCGGGTCGGGTCGGGTCGGGTCCAGGTATTGGGGGTGGGGGGTCGGGAGCGCGGGTCGGGTCGGGGGGGTGGTGGGAGGGAGGTCGGTTCTGGGGGGGGGGGGGGGGGAGGGAGGGAGGGAGGTCAGGTCGAGTGGGGGGGAGCGCGGGTCCGGTCCGGGGGGGGGGGCGGGGGGCGGGAAGCGGGAGTCGAGTTGGGTCGGGAGGAAGCAGGAGCCAGGTGTGGGAGGAGCCTTATGCATGCAGCCCCAGTGAGGCCATTCGGCCAGGGCTAGGGGCTGCGTGCTTTGGGCTCCACCCACACAGTTTTGGGCGCCTGGAGCTACTGCACATGCGCGCCCACTGTAGCGCGCATGTGTAGAGGTCCCAGCACTGTTTTCAGCGCAGGGACCTGGCTCCGCCCCCTACAGCTCGTGCTGCGCCGCGCCTGGCTCAAGAGGACCAGCAGGGAGCCGGAGAATACGGAAGTTTTTTTTTAGGCGCATTTTGTGGCGCGAAAAACGGGCGTCCAGGTTGAGGCTGCGCCATTCTAGGAGTGGCCCGAAACTTGGGCCCTATGTTGCTATATCTATGTTTCTATGTTTTGGCAATGTTTTTGTGGGTTTTTTTTAGGTTCCCTTAGGATTTGTTTGATTGCACGCAAAAAACTGAATGGTCACTTCAGGACCATGGCTCATGGTGTTAGCTGGGGCTTAGTGGTAGCATTCTCGCCTCCGAGTCAGTAGGTTGTGGGTTCAAGTTCCACTCTAGAGAGTTGAGGACAAAATCTAGGCTGACACTACAGTGCAGTACTCACAAAATGCTGCATTGTTGGAGGTGTCGTCTTTTAGATGAGGCATTAAACTGAGGCCCTGTCCGCCCTAACAGGTATTTTGAAGAAGAGCAGGGGTGTTCTCCCCAGTTTCCTGACCAATATTTATCCCTCAACCAACATCGCTAAAACAGATTATCTGGTCATTATCACAGTGCTGTTTGTAGGACCTTGCTGTGTGCAAATTAGCTACCGCATTGTGTATGATACAACAGTGACTATAGTTAAAAAGTATTTAATTGGCTGAAAAATGCTTTGGGAAGCCTTGAGATTGTGAAAGGTGCTATATAAATGCAAGTCTTTAGTTTGAATTAGAATTGAGACCTGAAAATTTTACACCAAAGCTCCCCAGTGGCTCAATAATTCTATCCATTGAGTAGCTGAGCAACATAGAATCAAGTAAAATCGCCAGTCTAGGCTGTGTAAGGTGATCTCAGCCGGAACACTGTAGGGGTGCTACAATTAACTTCAGTGTCCTGGGTTAGGGAGAGTAAAATAGGCCAAAGTTTCCACTTCAGATTGCCATCCAGCGATCGGTGTTGAAAGTTCAGGAGTACAGATATTGGGTAAGAACAGACTCGAGCTCAATTGTGATGCTACCCCACAGCTAAACAGCCCGAGGATGAATAATGGCCATTTGTACAAGGTCTCTTACTGTGCATGGAACTGTGCCCAGTAAGAAATCAAAGCTTTCAAGAGAGGACAAAGATACATTTGATAAGAAACAATAACGTGCAAACCTTGCTTTGGATAGATTCATTAAAAAAAAAATCAATTTGTATAAATGCCTCGCTGGGTTCTGCTCGAACCTATCTAATCATAGACAGAACATCTCTAGCAATAGCTTTTCTTCCCAGTCTCACACGGTTGCCTGTGAGGAGGTCCCCCGAGATTCATCCTTGACCCCCTCCTCTTCCTTATCTACAAACTGCCTCCTCACAAAATTATTCAGACATAGGTTCATGTTCCACATATAGACTGATGGCACCCAGCTCTACCTCAGCACCACTCTCTTCCAGCTTCTGTGCTGTCAGACTGCTCGTCAGTCGCTGAGAGCATGCAGAAAACAAGCGCAGGTAGCGGAAGGAGCGTGCAACAAACCAGACTCCCCACCCACCCTTTCCTTCAACCACTGTCTGTCCCACCTGTGACAAAGACTATAATTCCTGTATTGGACAATTCAGTCACCTGAGAACTCACTTTTAGAGTGGAAGCAAGGCTTCCTCGATTTCGAGGGACTGCCTATGATGATGAGTCTCGGGTGAGCGGTTATTTCCTCCATCTAAACATTGTGAAGACCAAAGCCACTGACTCTCACTTCTGGCTACTGTCTCAGGTTGAAGCACACTATTCACAATCTTGACATCCACATTGAGCCCGAACTCAGGTTCCTCGCCCCAATATCAACTGCTTACTTGTACCTCCTATGAACTCATCCCTTTTCGGCGTGGAAGCAAGTCATCCTCGTTTCGAGGGACTGCCTATGATGATGATGATGATGACTTGTTCCTCTGTAACATTACCTGCCTCTGCTCCCCCCTCCCTCCAACCTTCTGTCATAGAATAGCCTATTTAACGAGTGGAGTCTAGGAGAGAGAACAGAAATAAAAGAGGAATCTTTCTCTCTAGAAAAACAGATCTCTTACTAAAGATCCTAGTTGGTCCTGCTAATCCAGTTGAGGGACAACATGGCTAAAAGGGCCCAGAACAGGAGAGAAAACAAGAAAAATAATTTTACAAAGCTACCATATAAAAATGAATACTACTGCCTTACATAGTTGAGAATAAGACAAATCAAGTCTGATAAATACTCAACCATATAATTTCAGTAGCATTATATTTTCTGCAAGGAATGGCCTTGGTGCAATTGTGGGAGCTGCAAGATATGTTATTTACATGTCCAGAACAAAGATCATAAATATATTTTCTGAGCAAATCTAAGTTAATTAAGAATAGGTTGTAATGACCAAGGCCCGGAGTTTGTGGCAGGAGTAACAGTGAGGCTATCAGCGCTCACCGTTATTAAGGAGTAAATTGGACAGCAACTTCCAGTGTCCGCACATTGGCAGTTAAATGCGGAAATCAAAAAGCTGCTGTCCGAATTGCTCTGCTCCTCCACAAACTTCGCCGAGAGATTTGGCATTGCAACACATGGAACGCCTGACGTTGCAGTACTTATCCACAAATCACACCAGAAAAGATTAGGGCTTATCCATTCAAGTGTAAGTGAATATTTAACAGCATAAGAAGTCTTAATTACAACGAAACAACCTCTCTGGCACTGAAAATTATTTTTTATAAGTGTGGAATCTCATTCCTTCAGATTTTAATTAATGTTGGAGATTTAAAAATAAAGATTTATTTTTTACATAAGAACATAAGAAATAGGAACAGGAGTAGGCCATACGGCCCCTCGAGCCTGTTCCGCCATTCAATAAGATCATGGCTGATCTGATCATGGACTCAGCTCCACTTCCCCTTAACCCCTTATCCCCTTATCGATTAAGAAACCGTCTATTTCTGTCTTAAATTTATTCAATGTCCCAGCTTCCACAGCTCTCTGAGGCAGCGAATTTTCTTTCTGTCTCTTTTATATTAATCCCATCTTTCTTTCCCTCTCTTTATTTTGTTTTCTGTATATGATTTTAGATTGAATTAAATATTCTAACTTACACTTCCAGATTTAGATTCTGCAGGAGAATTTGAACTTTTGGACCCGCTCGGAGTGGAGGGGCCCGGTAGAGTGTGGGAAACCCAGAAGTCCGGGTCTCACTGGATGCTGTGGAGTTTTAATTCCACAGCGTGACTGATAGATTCCCCACGCAGAAGTCAGCCTGATTGACAGGCTTGGCTTCCAGTCAGGCGGGGAACGCTGGAGAATTGGTTTCCAGCCTCAGTATCATATTTAAAGTCCCTCCCCCGCCTCCCCCCACCCTCCTCATCATTTTGCATATTTCCCATCACCTGGTTTTATGGTGGGTTTGGCAGGGAATGATATATAACAGAGGAGGATTTAGGCATGCGAGATCATGTAACAACTTGGAAAAGTAGCAAAGTGGAAAAATAAACCTTTCCAACATTGTCCCAACTCATTTGCATTTAGATCAAATTGCACTTTTATGTTATTTTCAAGACCTGTGCTATTCTTGCTAGTTTCAAATTTGCAACTCATTATCATGGATATGGGATTGTTATTAATTTCAATGCTTTGGAAGCACTGCTGGTGGAGGAGGGGCATGTGATTCCTAGCGATTTAGTGGTATATACATGTTTATGTTTTCTTTTCCACCAGTCTGATTTTTTTTCTCCTTTGATTGTGAGACATGTTTTTACTTGGCATCCTCCCACAACAGTAATATATCATGATAGCATTACTTTAGTGCTTTATGCATTGCAATGTTTCAGAAAGCTTCAAATAATAAATTACTTTTCGAGCCCAGTGACGTGGCAACTATTCTGCACCACAAATACCCGATAAATAATAATGAGATTTTCACTGAGGAAGGAACATTGGCGAGGACACTAGGAGAATTCTCTGCTTTTGAATAGTGGTGAACAAGATCCATCTATACTAGTGGAACAATTAGACAGCACCTTGGTTTATTGCCTCATCCTGAACTTCTGGAGCAAAGAGGTGGGACCTTGCTTTAATGAGAACAATGCAGTGCAGTTCACACAATACTGAGCCCACAACATTTTCACTTAGAGGTGAGAGTGTTTCCAACAGAGCCAAGTTGGCAAGCCAATATTGGGGTCAGTGTGGACAATCTTGGGAGTGAACCCTCAATCACCCCCTCTAGGGTGCAGCACAATGAGGCTGCAACGTGGTGTGCCATCCGCCAGCAGGGAAGACATGTTGTAAATATGCCCTCTACCCTCCTAGAGTAAAATATGGCTTCATACCATGAGCTGTAAATCAACTATCAGTGAGTGAACGTTACATTCCTGGGATTTTGCAACATCAACCACTCCTGTAAATGGACTTTGTATTCCCTACAAGCCGGAATCGGTCTTTATCTGTCCTATATCTAGAAAGCAAGTACTAGGGATCAACCAGAGAACCCTTACACTGTACTTGGGCCGACTGTAATGTGTCAATAGCTGCTATGTGATTCTCCTTCTTTGAACGGCGGCCTGACAAAACACTATTAGGCTGAGATTCAAGCCCCAATTTTAACACCAGCAGCTGTTGAGGACGGTATGTTGGGGGGTGGGGAGTTAAAATGTCAGATCCACACTGCACACACACCCAGTGCCATTCTAACAGGTGTGTTTTGGGCAACTTGTGAGTCCCTCGCCTCAGATGAGGGCCTCATTGCGATTCACCAGTTGGGTCTGATGATGCCAATCAGACCCCGATGCTATTTTAACTGTATGTCACAAGGTTGGCACCTGGTATTGGCATCGCCAAGGAAACCCAGCTTCTGTTTCTCCACTGATGTCGCCTGACCTACTAAATATTTCCAGCTTTCTCTGCTCTTGTTTTCAGATTTTTAGTATCTGCAGGTTTTTTTGGTTTTTTTCTTAAAGCAGATACTCTGCTAAATAAAGGCATCAGACTCTCCAACTGAAAAAACTCTCAGATAAATGTTCCCATAGAAATATAATACTGAATTCTTTGAAGTTGTATAGCCCATCCACAAAGGGTTGTTTTTCTCAACAATATTAGATGATTAGTCATTTTTTGACGCTAGAATAAATAAACTTATGATTTAGTGTGATAGCTCCGATCTTGTAAATAATTCATACCTCAAGCCTCCAGGAATTGATCTTTGAATTATCAATTTACATTTGTATGGGCTAAGACATGACAGTGGGCGGGACATGAGGCGTGACATTGGGCGGGGCTTGTACAGACAAACTATCTCTTTTCTGAGCTAGTGGGGTAGAAACTTGTCTTGAACTGCAGTCCAGAATGGGCAATAGTGAATTGCCAGCCCGTCTTGTACTCCATCCGATTTTCTTGTCAATGGAGCAGAAAATCGGATGGAGTGTAAAATGTGATGCTGATTCACTGCAGCCTGTTTTGTGCAACCAAGATAAATTTCTGCTCCAATGTTGTTTTCCTTGAAACATGGTCCATCGTCTCTGTGATCCTAGGTTTTTAAACCCCTCCCTTTCTGTTTAAAGCAGTACAGAATCCAAACCAAGAATTTAATAGACAAAATATGTTTTTGTCACAGAAGATGATGTCCTCACTCTAGATGCCTCAAGTACAGGCCCTGTGCAATTGATTTTGTGCACTGTGCAGCATCTTCGACCATTAATCTATGATGAATGAAAAAAGTACTTCTTAAATGACCAGAGTGTGAACCTTGGCTCAGCAGGGGTGCGGTCCCAGTTAAGTGTTGGGTTATTGGCGGTGATTTGGTCTCAGTGTGGTTGGGTGGGCTTGGAGTGAGAATGTCACCTCAGCAGAGGATGGGGAAGGCAGTACTAATGTTCTCTGAATGGGGACTTTCCAACCACCAAAGAGTGCAGAGTACAGGTGTTGTCTCAACAGTTGGGGGGGGCGGGAGGTGGGGGGGCTTAGACAGCTATTTTTTCCATTTTGCAGGTGGTGTGGAACCGGGGGACAGTGATGCGTTTTCCAATTCTAGTGTGCCGGTTTTCTTGTTGTTAATTCTGTGACTTTGCCTTAGGGTGGGAAGTGGTGTGCCAGAGAGAAATAATGTCTTGGCTGTTGGGGGAGTCCCACAGCATGAGGTTTTCCAATCCTCAGAGGTAGGGTGGTTCACCAGATGATTTCAATTGGAGAGGGTGGAGGAGGTTTGTGTGGGTGTTTCATGTGGCTGTCGAGTTTGGCGATAGGAGGTTGTTCCATGGGTGCTTATCTGGTGGCTTCTTCCTTAAGTGGCATAGATTTTTTTAAAGATACTCCATTACTGACTTTGTTTTTTTTATTACTGACCTTTTCATTAAAAGCTATTTTTCCTATGGGTGTGATTCCAGTTCACATTATGCTCACAGTGCCACCGATAGGTGCAATATCTTTGCACCACGCACCACTTTTAATATATAATAGTTAAATATACACATAAAAACTCATTAAAATATAGTATAAAGATAAGTCACCGACATCCATGTTGAAGTTTTAATTTTTCCTCAACACACCACGGAATGAGATATTAAAAATTAAATTACACAAGCACCACGCACTTTAAAACAAGGCATTTGTTGCACTTGTCAACATCACCTTTAGTCCTCCACGAGACCTTCAGAAATACTGCTAACAATTTTAATGACAAAATCCCCATAAAATATGGTCTGGCTTGTTTTCTTTAGCTCCAGTGCTTTCATTGTAAACTCTAGTCCCCTGCAGTGAAGGTTCTCCCGTAAGGTGGAATAAACATTTCACACTCCAGCTGCTTTGAACGTTACTGTTAATTTTGACATCTTCTTGGCTACTGTTCTGACACTCAACTAGTAAATAATTGCCTTTTTTAGGGTTGAGATGGACATTAACTACATGCATAATATTAAGAAAGAACTTTGCCTCTAAGTAAGTGTAAATTTGACAGTTCTTTAATCAAGCACAGCAAGTATAAGACAGGAAATGGAAAGTCAATTTCACAAAAGAAAATAAAACAGTCCATGTTAAGTAAAGGTCAGGTTCCATTTGTGGCCATGAATTTCTAGATTGATTCTATAAGTAATGCACTGCAGTTGAAATAGCTCTTTACCAGATTCACTGAAGTACCTACTCTTTATCTTTGGTAGGAGGGGGAATTTATATTAAATCTCTATATTCCATAAATAAACCTGACTCCATTCCTATAAATTTACATCTTTTCTTGGATTAATTCCCATGAAAGGCTACTCTTAGTAACTATTTGAAGATAACAGGGTGGAAATTGGTTCGCACCGCTAGGCCAGCACAAACTAGTCGCATGGAACGATCCTTCCACCAGAATAGGTAGGCCCGAGGCCCAACCGATATTAGGCCTTCATTTGAATAAGGCCAGCAAACTGTGGATGTCTACTGCGTATTTCCAGAAAGCTTGCTGGTGAAGTGAGGATGACAAATGGGCAACTGTGGTGCATTCATCAACCCTCAGCTAGGCCCTGGGGGGGAGGGGGGGGGTGGGGTGGAAGAGATTGGGAGGGGACCGAGGAGAGGGCCAGCAGCGGCTCGCAGCATTGCTGTGGAGGGTGCAGGAGCACTCCTGGTCCTTCTGGTTCCGCATTACAGCAAGTTTGAACAAAAATGTGTCTGTTCTTCGGAGGCCTCCAACGATCCCTTTAAGGACCGCTGGCTAGGCCACTGTGGAACTGCAAAAACGAGTTCTGCTTAGTTACAGGAACAGGTGAAGGCCATTCAGCCCCTCAAGCCTGTTTTGCCTAGTTATTGCCCAATTGAGGAAAAAGGTTCTGAAACAGGAGTTAGGCCTCATATTAGTATGTGCAAGTAGTCTAATGCTCCTTTTGGGCTGATGCAAGGGACGTCTCTACAGCACCTGAAACAACATGGCCTGGACATGTTTTCTATGCTGTTTGGGCATTGGAGGTCAGCCCCCTAAATTGGGCCCAATTTCCCTCCATTAAAATTTAATATTTTCATTTAAAATGCAGTGCGAGTTAAGTAATGTGCTGGTGCTAAGTTTTGTTCAGGACCAAAATTAATAATGCGACAATAATATTTCTTCATTTTTTGTGCCCCACAGATGTACAGTATTAAAGATAAATTAAAAAAAAATGGCATGGCACATCAGTCAGGTACAGTAGCACTGAGAATTGGCTCAGACACAGGCTGGAGTCTGCTCTGCTTTGTTCCTGTTCTGAGCTGTATTCAGTGGGGAGGTGCTCATTAGAGGTTGCAGCAACTACCACAAGGGAGGGGGAATATTAGAGGGCAGAATCACAGCTGGTGCTCCCATACAAAGCAATGGCAATTATGAATTCCTAACTATTTTTCCACAATTATAACTTATACTTGTCTCTTTTGCTTTCAACTTTCTTTTTTAATGTAATTGTTCTTAATTGCATTTATGTTCCTCCCATTTTGGTGCACCTGGCCTTGTTTGCATTGCTGTGGAGGAAGTGAGTTGCGTGGTCACTGCTGCCAATGTTACCCGTAGCCAATAAACAAGTCATCTTTTTTTAAAACTAAACTTTGACTAATTTAAATACATTCGGCTTCAACATTTAAAGACTGCAGATACTGAAACTTTCCACAACTTGGCAGAGTTACAGTTAAGATTAGTGAGCTGCATATTCTATTTCTTCTTTTTCATATTTATAGAACGCGGTGAATACCAGCAATGGGCCATCTGAATTTCTTACCAGAAAGAATATTCCGATTTTAAAAGGGAGTTAAGCATCACTAATGAAGACCAAATTTAGCATTCTTACATTATAGCAGAATAATTAGAATAACTTATCTATCATGCAGAGAGTTTCAAACCTGTAAGATTTGAATATTTATAATCCCAATTAAATGAAAAATTCAGGTGCCGTTACATAATCAAGTTCCGAGATATTCTGCACTAAAACCTACTTCAAATGGTTAGCATTAATCAAAAGGTTTGGTAAGCTATACCTGATTTATATTTTAAAATGAAAGATAAAACAAAAATCAATGAAAAGAAAACAGCAGCTGGAATAATTAAATTACAACAAATATTTGATACTCACCAGTCCATGGCTGTCTGGTAACATGACAATAATTTGTGCATTGTGGTCCCAAATCATTCGCCAAAAGTCCTTTGTAGTGTGTGGCAAAGGATGCTGGGTAATAATGAATTCATTGCTTCTGTAATATCCCTGTAAAAGTGAACAGAGCTTTTAATCACTATTGTCTGTATGATGATTAGAAGCACACTGAAAGATATGGCACTTCAATACAGCACATTTCCGCAATAATATACAAGTCCCTGTGAGAAATCAGAACCTCTCGTGGTTCAATTTAATTACTTTTTAAAAATATACTTGCTCTGACTTAAAGAAAAACACAATATACAGAAACGAAGTAAAATCAATTTTGTTAGTATAGAGTATATATACATAGAACCTTGCAAAGAAAGAGGCCCATAATGCCTGTGCTTTGAAAGAGCTATCCAATTAGTCACAATCACCTGCTCTAACTCCATAACCCTGCACATTTTTTCTTTTCAAGAATATATCCAATTCTTCTTTGAAAATTACTATTGAATGCATAGAGTCAGAATTTAGTTTGTGAAAGGAAATGATATATATATATATATATATATAAAAGAGTAGAAAAGAACTTGCATTTGTATAATGCCTTTCATGTCTTCAGGACATCCGAGAGCATTTCATAGCCAATTAAATACTTTTGAAGTGTCGTCACTGTTGCAATGTAGGAAAACGTGGCAGCCAATGGGCAATGGGCAAGGTCCCACAAACAGAATGTGATAAATGCCCTAATAATGTTTCAATTCTGTTGGTTGAGGGATAAATCAAAAAATCATAGAAGCTTACAGGTCAGAAAGAGGCCATTCAGCCCATCATGTCTGTGCAAGCTCTTTGGGTGAGCAGTCCAATTTAGTCACACCCCCAGCTTTTTTCCCATAACCCTGCAAATTAGTCTTATTCAAGTATATGTCCAATTGCCTTTTGAAAGTTCATATAGAATCTGCTTCCACCACTCTTTCAGATACATTCCAGATCTTAACAACCCTTTATTTGAAAAGAAATCTCCTTATTTTCCCTCTATGTTCTTTTGCCAATTATTTTAAATCTATAACATCTGGTTACCGATCCGCTTACCAGAGGAAACAGTTTCTTCCTACTTACTCTATCAAAACTCCTCATAATCTTGCATACCTCTATTAGGTCTCCCATTAACCTCCTCTGCTCTAAGGAGAACAAACCCAGCGTCTCCGATCCCACCACATAACTGAAGTCCCTCATGCCTGGTATCATCCTGGTAAACCTCCTTTGTACCCTCTCCAAGGCCTTGACAATCTTCCTAAAATATGGTGCCCAGCACCTAGCATTGTACACTATACTCCAGCTGAAGCCTAACCAGTGATTTGTAAAGGTTTAGCATGACTGCCTTGTTTTTGTATTCAATGCCTCTATTTACAAAGCCAAGTATCCCATACGCTTTCTTAGCTGCCTTATCAACTTGCCCTCCCATCTTAAAAGATTTGGGAATATGCACCCCGAGGTCCCTCTGCTCTTGCAGCCCCTCAAAATAGTACTATTTAGTTTATACTGCCTCTCATGTTGTTGCTCCCAAAGTATATCACTTCACACATCAGCAGTACATTGCATTTGCCATGTGTCATTTCACCAGTCTGTCTATGTCTTCCTGAAATCTGCTACTATCCTGCTCACTGTTGACTACATTGTCAAGTTTTGTATTATCCGCAAACTTCGAAATTGTATTCCCTATACTCAAGTCTAAGTCATCAATCTAGAACAAGAGAAGCAATAGTCCTAGTACCGACCCCTGGGACCCCACTGCATACTTATGTCCAGTCAAAAAAACATCCATACACCACTATTCGCTGCCTCCTATCCCTTAGCCAATTACGTATCTGAGTTACCACCATCCCTTTAATACCATATGCTTCTCTTTCCTAAATAAGTCTGTTGTGTGATACTTTATCAAATGCCTTTTGAAACTCTATATACACACACAACATCTACTGCACTACCTTTATCAACACTCTTAGTCACAGTTTGTCTTTAACAAATCCGTGGTGGCTGTCCCTTATTAACCCATGCTTCTCCAAGTGAGAATTAATTTTATCCTCGTTACTGCACTGGCATCTACCCGATAATGTGTAAAACTGCCCAGGTATGTCCTGCCCACAAAAAGCAGGATAAATCCAGCCAACTACCGCCCCAGCAACCTACTCTCAATCTCTCAAAACCTCTCAATCCCTTGCAGTCGGATTCAGGTGAAATTATAATGGGGAACAAAGAAATGGCAGACCAATTGAACAAATACTTCGGTTCTGTCTTCACGAAGGAAGACACAAATAACCTTCCAAATGTACTAGGGGACAGTGGATCTAGTCAGAAGGAGGAACTGAAGGATATCCTTATTAGGCGGGAAATTGTGTTAGGGAAATTAATGGGATTGAAGGCTGATAAATCCCCAGGGCCTGATAGTCTGCATCCCAGAGTACTTAAGGAATTGGCCCTAGAAATAGTGGATGCATTGGTGATCATTTTCCAACAGTCTATCGACTCTGGATCAGTTCCTATGGACTGGAGGGTAGCTAATGAAACACCACTTTTTTAAAAAGGAGGGAGAGAGAAAACGGTAATCATAGACCTGTTAGCCTGACATCAGTAGTGGGGAAAATGTTGGAATCGATCATTAAGGATGAAACAGCAGTGCATTTGGAAAGCAGTGACAGGATCGGTCCAAGTCAGCATGGATTTATGAAAGGGAAATCATGCTTGACGAATCTTCTGGAATTTTTTGAGGATGTAACTAGCAGAGTGGACAAGGGAGAACCAGTGGATGTGGTGTATTTGGACTTTCAAAAGGCTTTTGACAAGGTCCCGCACAAGAGATTGGTGTGCAAAGTCAAAGCACATGGCATTGGGGGTAATGTACTGATGTGGATAGAGAACTGGTTGGCAGACAGGAAGCAGAGAGTCGGGATAAACGGGTCCTTTTCAGAATGTTAGCACTGTCGACTGCATCTTCTATCAGTTTGCTGATGATTGAGAGTAGACTGATGGGGTGGTAATTGGCCGGATTGGATTTGTCATGTTTTTTGTGGACAGGAGAGAGCTTTGATCTGATTCATTGATTGTGGAATCGCTTAGCTCTGTTTATGGCATGCTGCTTCTGCTGTTTAGCATGCACGTAGTCCTGTGTTGCAGCTTCCCCAGCTTGGCACCTTATTTTTAGGTGCACCTGGTGCTGCTCCTGGCATGCTCTTCTACATTCCTCATTGAGCCAGGGTTCATCACCTCGCTTGATGGTGAAGGATATGCCAGGCCATAAGGTTACAGATTGTGGTGGAATATTATTCTGCTGCTGCTGATGGCCCACAGCACCTTTTGGATGCCCAGTTTTGAGCTGCTAGATCTGTTCTGAATCTATCCCATTTAGCACGGTGGTAGTGTCACACAACACGATGGAGGGTGTCCTCAGTGTGAAGACGGGACTTCGTCTCCACAATGACTGTGTGGCGGTCACTGCTACCAATGCTGTCATGGACAGATGCATCTGCGACAGGTAGATTGGTGAGGACCAGTTCAAGTAGGTTTTTCCCTCGTGTTGGTTCTCTCGTCATCTGCCACAGGCCCAATCTGGGAGCTATGTCCTTCAGAACTCAGCTACTGAGCCAGTCTTGGCGATGGACATTGTCCCCGACCCAGAGTACATTCTGTGCCCTTGCTACTCTCAATGCTTCTTCCAAGTGGTGTTCAACATGGAGGAGTACGGATTCATCAGCTGAGGGAGGGTGGTAGGTGGTAATCAGCAGAAGGTTTCCTTGCCCATGCTTGACCTGAAGCCATGAGACTTCATGGGGTCTGCAGTCAATGTTGAGGACTCCCAGGACCACTCTCTCCCGACTGTATACCACTGTGTCACCACCTCGGGTCCATCTGTCCTGCCGGTGGGACAGGACACACCCAGGGATGGTCATGGAGGAGCCTAGGACATTGGCTGAAAGGTATGATTCTGTGAGTATGACTGTGTCTGCCTGTTGCTTGACTAGTCTGTGGGACAGCTCTCCAAAATTTTGGCACGTCCCCAGATGTTGGTGAGGAGGACTTTGCAAGGTCAACTGGGCGGGTGTGCCGTTGTCGTGTCTGAAGCCGGTGCCGAGGTCAATGCCAGGTGGTCCATCCGGTTTTATTCTTCTTATTGTTTTTCATAGTGGTTTGCTACAACATAATGGCTTGCTGGGCTATTTCAGAGGGCAGTTTAGGGTCAACCACAGGACAGCAGATTTCCTTTCCTAAAGGACATTAGTAAACTAGATGGGGTTTTTACGGCAATCCGATAAGTTTCATGGTCAACATTACAGATACTAGCTTTTTATTCCAGATTTATTGAATTAACTGAATTTAAATTCCCCGGCTGCCGTGGGAAATTCCCCAACTCACGTCTCTGGATCATTAGTCCAGGCCTCTGGATTACTAGTCCAGTAACATTATCTCTGTGCTATCGTTCCCGATATCACCAACACTCAGTTTAGGTTCTGCCAGGACCACTCGACTCCGGACCTCATTACAGCCTTGGTCCAAACATGGACAAAAGAGCTGAACTCCAGGGGTGAGGTGAGAGTGACTGCCGCTGACATCAAGGCAGCATCTGACCGAGTGTGGCACCAAGGAGCCCGAATAATATTGAAGTCAGTGGGAATCAGGGGGAGACCTCTCCACTGGCTGGAGTCATACCTAGCACAAAGGAAGATAGTTGTAGTTGTTGGAGGCCAATCATCTCAGCCTTAGGAGTTCATCAGAGCAGTGTCCTAAGCTCAACCATCTTCAGCTGCTTCAACAATACTTTTCCTCCATCATAAGGTCAGAAGTAGGGACATTTGCTTATGATTGTACAGGATTCAATTCCATTCGCGATTTCTTAGATAATGAAGTAGTCTATGCCCGCATGCAGAAAAACCTGGACAACATCCAGACTTGGGCTGATAAGTGGCAAGTATCATTCGCGTCACACAAATGCCAGTCAATGACTATCTCTAACAAGAGAGCGCCTAACCACCTCCTCTTGCTATTCAATGTCATTACCATTGTTGAATCCCCCACCATCAACATCCAGGGGGTCATCATTGACCAGAAACTTAACTGAACCAGCCACATAAATAGCCACAAGAGCAGGTCAAAGGCTGGGTGTTCTGCAGCAAGTGTCTCACCTCCTGACTCCCAAAAGCCTTTCCACCATCTACAAGGCACAAGTCAGGAATGTGATGGAATACTCTCCACTTGCCTGGATGAGTTTAGTTCCAACAACACTCAAGTAGCTCGACACTATCCAGGACAAAGCAGCTCGCTTGATTGGTACCCCATACGTCACCGTAACCATTCACTCCCTCCATCACCTGTGCACCCTGGCTGCAGTGTGCACCATCTACAAGATGCACTGCAGCAACTTGCTAAGGCTTCTTCAACAGCACCTCCCAAATCCGCAACCTGTACCACCTAGAAGGACAAGGGCAGCAGGTGGTTGGGAACACCATCACGTCCAAGTTTCCCTCCAAGTCACACCATCCTGACTTGGAAATATATTACCCGCTGATCCTTCATTTTCGCTGAATCAAAACCTGGAACTCCCTATCTGAACTCCAGCACTGTGGGAATACTTTCACTACATGGACTGCAGTGGTTCAAGAAGGCGGCTCCCTACCTTCGTTTCAAAGACAATTAGGGATGGGCATTAATGAAGGCCAGTATTAATAATAAATAATAAATAATAAATTTAGAAAAATAATAAAAATGTTGCCCAGGGTTCCAGGTGAACTCTCCTACTCCATTTCCAATAGTGCCAGGGGATCTTTTACATCCACCTGACACAGCAGATGGGGGCTTGGTTTAACATCCTATTCATAAGACAGCATCTGCTACAGTGCAGCACTCACTCAGAACTGTACTGAAGTATCAGCCAAGATTACTGGCTCAAGTCTCTGGCCTTCTGACTCATAGAGGTGAGAGTGCTCCCACATTCTTAATGCCAACAAAGCCATATTGCACAAAGTCATGGTCCTTTTTCATTTACAACAAAAACACACTGATTCAATTCAATACCTAAATGCAAAAAGACTCAATTATTCCCAGGAAAACCCTTTGTGAATATATAAAATCAATGAGAGCAAAATGTCGCTGTATCAGCCATCTTTTTAAGTGACAGGAATGGAAAGAAGCAACTTCTTTGGCGTTCAAAATTCCAGATTAAACATCTAAATTGTCTAAAAAAACAAAATGAACCATGTATAATTTTTCATAGTGGTTTACTCTTTAGGTAGCGTAGATAATGTGGAAAATATCTCCCCATCATTGTTTAAATTATTTAAAAAGAATAACCAAACAGCTTCTGCTGTTTGACACAACAATCATAGCAGGTTATGCACATTTGATGGTTTTATTTTCAACCTTATATTTTGGTTATAACCTTCCATGTTTATTAAACAACATGGTGAAATACTATTCCTCATGCTTATAACTCACCATGATGTAGGAGGCATTAATATAATCGGTTCCTTTTGTCCCAGGTAATGGTGCAAGGCCTACACGAGCTCGTTCAGCTGAAAGATAGCATAACAGCACAAAATAATTCAGGACAGAAGGTTGGTTAAAAAATAACTACATTCCACTTACGCTCACACTACTCCTTCCCAAGAAGCACAGTAATACATAAAAGTTGTTGTACAATGAAACTAGAATTTCATGTTGAAGATTTTTTGTCACGACCACGCAGATTTCAAAATTGACTTTTGCAACGATTATATGGCAGCATTTGGGAAAAACAATGTCAGTTGACAGATTTTCAGCTACTTAATCCACAGAAATCAGGCTTGTACATTTGACATGATAGAATAGGTCTAAGATGCCTTAAAAAATAGATATCTCAAATGTCTTTCTTTTCACTTTCCAGTCAATAATTGTGAAGCCTCACTGCCAATTACAATTCATCTTAAAATATACAAAATAGTTGAATTGCAAATATGTCAGTTTCTCGTCAGCCCCAAAACAGAGGTTAACTTACATGGCACAACTGAGGAGTTTCTGTTCTTCTCTTTATTGCATTCTTTCTGGGCACTGAAGCACTCTATAAATTTTGCATTACACTGAGTTACCAACTGTAAAAAAAAAGGTGAAGTTTATGTCAATTTCTGTCAAGAATCAATATTTATAATAGTACATTTCTTAAATAGGAAAAATTGTTAAAAATGTTTAAAAAATCACATTGGCCCATAATTTGCGGCCCCTACGGGCACGTACGAAAACCCGAAACTTGAGATCTGTCAAGAATTTTCTTGACATATCCAATGCATCCCCGGGAAAAGGGCATCTGCAGGAGGATTACCCAGCGATTGACCGTGAAATTCTTATACCTGTTAAAAGCCTGCCGTTATCAGCGTAAGAGTTTAAATGAGCATAAAAATATATTTTTTTCAATCATTTAAAAATTAAAAAACCTGTGCAATAAGGTACGGTTATTTTTAGCCCGTTTAAAACATTTAACTTTACTTTTCAAAAAATTAAAATTTGGTTAAAATTTTTAATTCAGTGGCATTTTAATTAATTTTAAATATGTAATTTTTTTAAATTTATTTGATGTATGCTTGTATTTTTTGGGTATTCCAACTCATGCTTATGAAGATTCTGTACATACAGAATCCCCAGAAGCACGAATGGGGATTCCCTTCTTTCATTTGTTGGGCCAGCCCATGTGATCCCAGGGGCCCTTGCAAACTGCCTGCGTCCCTGGGATTCGTGGGCTTCTACCCGCGGGTACCCAGAGGCGCCCAGGAGCGCAAGTTGCCGTGGATCCCGAACGATCAGGCCGGTTCGTACATTTTTTGTGCCCACGGGAAGCCTCTGACCGCAAATTCAGGCCCAATATTCCACAAATATATTGTCATGTATTGAAACATAACCCAAATGACAAATATTTAAAGCAGAAGCAATCTTTCCCCCACAATTGTTTAAGTGCTGTTGCAGTCAATTGTTCAATATTCCGAAGTAATAAAAACAGAATTGCCATGAAATTCTCAGGCCTTCGCAACTTTGGTGGGAGATCAGCAGAAACCCACGATAAACTGTGAGGAAATTCATGACAATTATCTTTTAACCCTTAGGAAAGACAACCACGCTGGCTACATTTTAAAGGGGCACTGTCTTCATGAAAGAGTATTTGACAAACATCCTTTTGTTCAACAATGAGAGCAGTTATGCATGCCTTTTTATCATAATGATAGCAGACACAAGCGAAGGAGTGATGCACTTCAACGTAATTTACACTATTCAATTGTGTAAATAAACAAAGCAGGTTTATGAAATACTTGTGAAAACAGCACTTCTTTAAGTGTATTGATAAAAGACAGAGGGCTAGAAATTTTATCATGCAAAGCCTATGTTTAAGGCAGAAAATGGGCAATGAGTGTCCAATAAGTCGTGCAAGTGTGCCAAAAATTTTAAGCAGCTTGAAGGTGATGAAGTTGGCTTTGTGCAAAAGCACAAAGAAGGAGGGAAACTGCAGGAGTCCCGTAGGCTAAATCAAAGAATTTTGCGGGCCAAGCCTCGGACATGAGTGGCTCAGATAGAGCATTAACTGCTGTTTTATCTTTGATGATTCGTTGGCACATCTGACTGCCAATTGCTCTGCCTCAAAGTATCTTTCAAAAAGAATACCAAGCATAAAAAATTGGCTACATGCCCAGGCCAATTGGAACAAGGTGTTGCTTGCTCAGATTGACTTCCTATTTAGCAGTCAAATCTGTGTTCAGCCCAAGCGGACCATATTTAACACTGAAGAACACCATAGCGTGTCAAACCAGCTAAATATTAGCATCAGGTTGCAGCCCTGTTCGAAGGACAAAAATGCAGTAGCATTTAGCCAGAAACTAGAAATCCCCCAGTAAATAGGGCAGATCAAAAGGGCAGGGAAGCCTTTTCCATACCAAATCCTAATATGAAAAAACCATCAGCTAACCAGAGGCTCAAGTACAAGACCTGCTCCGGACACCATGATTTTAAGACAGGTTTTGAGACGACCAAATCTTTCCCAAACATTGTACCCAACTCAATATCCTCCTCAGATGTGTGCAGGTCTCAAGCAGGCAAAGCAGATTTGCTGATCAGTACGTTTGCCGAAAACTCAGTTGCCATCCAAGTTCAAAATTACATCACCATTTAGCAAAATCAAGATTAGGCACAAGGTTAATTCCCTCGATCCCAGGAAAGTTGCAATGACAAAGGCACAGGGGTATATGTTGATCTGAAAATCAACATATTTTTCTTAGTCATCGACTTCAACTGTTTCTGTCAATCAGTGTTGGCACATCCAAGTGAATGACAACCATGTATCATCACCACCATGGTGCCATCATGCACAAATGATGGGATCTTGTATTTGAACATGATTTACATTGCCCATTTGTAAATAAATAGAAAACTGACTCGTCAAATATTTGTGAAGAATCCACCAGTTAGTTGAAAAGGAGGTTCTGACAACACTGTGAAGAAGACATCAAGTCCTCTGGGTGGCGAAGAATGTTGAGTAGTATGCAATCACAAGCCGTCTATAATATAGCTGGAAATTATATGCTCACCCATGTGATTACTGGCATGAATTCTCAGTGTTCATCTTCAGCCCTCAATAGAACTGTTCAATAGCGAGTCTATGGCCTGGAATTTGCAGTTGTAATGACGGTGAAACTGTCAGTGCTTGCCACCATTGCTCTGTGAAACTGACAGCAAGATTTGGCATCCGCACATGAGCAATTAAACGTGGAAATCTGGAAGATGCTGTCAGTGATTCCCCACTGCTTCACAGGGTGCGCTGTTGAAGTCCTCACAAATGGAAATCTTACAAATCACTTGAATTGACGTGAACCTCCACTTTTTACCCTCTATACCCACTGTAAAACCCCCTGAAAAAGTTAAGCCTTGTTGAATGAGGTATAACTGGGTTTTTAAACGGTGTACTAAGTCATAATTACTGTTGAACAACCTCTCTGGCCCTGAAAAACAAATTTTATAATTGTGGAATGTCAAATTTCTCCATGATTATAGAAATTCCCATAGATTTTTAAAGTAATAAAAATGATTATTTTTTTTAAAGTTTGTTTATGATATTTCAGTTTCCACCTTAATCCCATGTGTTTTGGGATTAAATCTTTATTTTGCTCTCTATAAAATGGTTAAAATGTGAAAGATAATCAGTGCTTTTTACATCCTGGCTTGTTGTCTGTAAGAATTCTTCAATATGATTGGTTGCTTAGCCTGCTTGATGATATCACTGTCGCTGAATGCCAGAAATCCGCATACCAGAATGTCAGAATGAAATTAACGTCAGGAAAGGGGAAATCCACGCCACAGAGATTGCTTGATCTTTGTGGGCAGCTTCCTTCAAGGTCAGCGGCGAGGGCTGTCAATTCACGCTGACTGCAATATCCAGGCCTATAGCTCTGTTTGGGATACTGTAGAGGGAACCCATTTTGTGTGGTTGGTAGGTAAAACCTAAAGCCATACAGGGCAGCAAACTTGATGAGGGAGGGCAACTACAAGCTTGATCCCACCTTCCTCAACATCAAATAGATGTGGCTGGCCACCTGCAGGATTGGCTGATTGTGCCAAAATATTACAATATGTTAGCTGATGTTCAGCAATCTGTTTCAATTCAAAAGTTTACACCATATACAGAAGCTGAAATATTGGTCCACCTATCATGTGTTAAACCAAGAATGCTGGAGTACACATTAAGCTTTGTAAAATCTGTAACATGCCTGATGAGACCCCAGGTACAATTCCTCCAAATTATGTTGCCAGGAACCATCAGATTCAATTTTGGGAGACATCTGTCCTCGTCACACCTACCCCTATTATGTAATGAACATACAAAAAAAGTAACTGAATGTAACACCCATTTTCCCACCCTTCGAGCAGGAGAAGGGTACACAGGACTGAGCAGCTATGCCGAGAGGATGAAAAAAAGAGAGGGGAAAACATCAGCTTTACAGCTGCATTCAATTCAAATCAGCTGCAACTCATGATCCCTCATCCAAACTAACAGCAACTTTTAGGGGTTTCTTGTACATTCCTACACATGACAGGACTGAAATAACTGGGTTGGCTATTCAGGTCATAGAAACATAGAAAATAGGAGCAGTAATAGGCCATTCGACCCTGCACTGCCATTCAATATGATCATAGCTGATCCTCTATCTCAACACCATATTCTCGCTTTTCCCCCATACCCCTTGATGCCTTTTGTTTCTAGAAATCGATCTATCTCCCTCTTAAATATATTCAGTGACTTGGCCTCCACAGCCTTCTGTGGTAGAGAATTCCACAGGTTCACCACCCTCCGAGTGAAAACATTTCTCCTCATCTCAGTCCTAAATTTCCTACCCCATATCCTGAGGTCAGTTTGACCTGATGTGACTTTCCAGCCTATTAAAGAGGCTGTCAGATCACTTCAACTGCAGTCAGCTGTGAGAATTGTGTCGATTGGGGTTTGCTTCTTTTCTGTAGAATGGAGAAATCATTCATTTCACATCAGCTCAAACAAAACCTGGCCAACATCAACTAAACTTACACTGGCTTGAATTTGCACTTATCCCAAACTTTCAGTTTGAGCACATCGTCATTGTGCCAAATCCAATGCACTGGGCTTTGATGCTCATTCCAGTATTAATTGACTAAATATACTAAGGTCACTTCTGTTCAGATCCAACCTGGTTCACTACACATTCCATAATTTGAGATGGATTCAAAGAAAATATGTTTTATGTTAAATAGGTTACAAATCTTTTCAACAGAACACAGCATGATTCCATTGTTAATATACATGCATTTGAATATAAATGTATTTTAATATTTATATTGTTAATATAAATGTATTTTAATTATCAGTTTCCTGTGCAGACCTCCATCATTTTTAAGCATTAAAAGTAATAATGGTAATAAATAAAGCAGAATTTCTGCTCAGTAAATTGTATCAAAAAATCAGTCACCAGGTGGAGATATCTTTAGAATGTATAATGGAGAGGCTTTCCATTGGTCCAAATGCATAATACACATTAGAGGTTACTCTTGTGACATCTTTATTCTTATTTAACAGGACATCAGTAAATGTTCTCTATACATTGTCAGAAATAGCAGAATTAGGGCACAGCCATTGATAAATAATTCAGCATTCTGAAACATACTTGTGCTTGCCAGTTAGGAATTTTATTTTACTTGAAACCTATCCAAAAAGTGTGTGTGTGTGTGTGTGTGTGTGTGTGTTTGGGGGGGGGCTGTGGTGGTGGGGGGAAAACAAATGAACATTTTTATCATCCTCCACAATTTTAAGCCTGCTGACTGGTGGAGATTAGCGATCAAAAAGTCCTGAGGCCTGAAGCTCATCCTTGTCTGCTTTCCTTCAGGTGGCCACAGGACCCTTGGTGACCCTGTGGGGGGGGGGGAGCAGAGAGCTCTGGTGCAAGCCCCAGTACCAGGTTTGTTGAAGCGCCCCTCCATTCGGGCACACTGGGCCTACATCTACTGCAGCTGCAGGGTTGGTAATGCTGAGTAATGTTGGGGCAGAGCCGAGGGGGTCGAGACTGAATTCAACAAGCGTCCCTCCCCATTTCTTTTTCATTGCGCCTTAGAACTGAGAATTTCCGAGGTACAACAAAGAGGAAAATCTGCAAAGGCAGGCAAGCCACACGTTTCAACATTTCTGTCAAGGTTGCTTTGCCAAGGAGCTGGGGGCTGGGGCAGAGCTATCATTTCAAAAATTTATTTCTAGCTATTATATGGGAAATGCAATGCCACAAATACTAATTGTCTTCATTCCCACCTCTCAAAATTACCCAGGTGAGATTTAGAATGCACAGCATGGTGAATTACAGGAGAGCAGTACAATATTTTTGAGAAGAAGTTTGATAAATACCAAACATGACAAATCAAAATACACTAGATCCATTACTTACTTTTTTGACATAAATTGTTCTTTGATTAGCTGTGAGTTGAGAAATGATGAGCGCTGTTAAACATACAGCATGAATAATACACATTTTGTATTAGTGTGGGCACAGTCCTGCTATAACATTGAACTGCCAGTTGTTTGAACTTGTTGTAGAATCTGATACAAGAGAACTGAATTATATTAGCTTGGGTATGCAAGAACATTGCAAGGTATTGTATATGCCTAGTAGTTTAATGAAGTGTTGGTCATCAAATATTATGGCTGATAAGACTCAATTTTGCAGATTGCTTCTAAAAAGTACAATAGGAAGCGGTACAGATTCTTCCTTCTGTTGACTCAAGCAACACAAGACTGAGTGATGCATAAATATTGTGACCTTGGGTCAAGAAGAAATACTGGTTTGTACTTTTCATTTTCTAAACATATGATGTAAGCACAACTGTGTTTTTTCTTAAATAAACTTCTAAATAATGCATCCCAAGAAATTATTTATTAGTCTGAGCCATTGTCAAGGTGCAAAATCTAATCTGCTCTTAATGCTCACACTACTCAGAATGCTGAATGAGTTTGAGATTGATCTGAACACATAATGGATTTTCTAAAGTAAGGTCAGAACCATCGGCGTGAAATAAAATTTACTAGAAAATTCAACAAAAATGAAATCTTCCCATTATGGATCAGCAAAGTGGTAATCCGATTGCCAATCCATTTTAGAGTCTGCTTTGCGCACACATAGAGAGCACTTTGGTCTTAAATCAGGAGGGATTTAAAACCAACAGTTATTCTATCTATTGTTCACTTTAAAACTGAATGAGTAAGAGTAAATACTGTCACCATCACCAACACAGAGGACTGCCAAATGATCAAATATGTCTTTGTTGGTTCAGTTTTTTTTTAAAAAGTTCACTACAAGCAGATACTATCTAATGAAGCTGTAACACGTGCAATACCAACATGCTGCACCAGAGTGGTAAGACGCAGGCTTTTGTCTGCAATCTTCAAAAAAAAAAGCCCTCAACCTTAGCCGTGTATCTGTGGGAGGTATCAGTGAAGACCAGGCACTGCCCAGATTGTAGGAGACATTCTTCACTCAGCTCCCAGTGGGTACTGACAGAGCCTAGCATTATGTATGGTACTGCGACACCCAGAAAAGGGAAGGGAGAAAATACCATCAATAAATCTCTAATTATTATTTATAATTTCAGAAATATATATATACACACACAAAAAATAGCAAGTTTAGAAATGATCTAATAAAAGCTTTCCCTCACTAACTTTACAACAATGTTTTTATGACATTTGGTACCATCAAAAGTTTATTTCTTCATCCTAAACTGTATGAAATGATAGAATCGCAGAATGGTTACAGCATAGAAGGAGGCCATTCGGCCCGTCGAACCCGTGCCGGCTCTCTGCAAGAGAACTTCAGCTAGTCACATTCCCTCGCCCTTTCCCCGTAGCCTGCAATTTTTTTTCCTTCAGGTACTTATCCAATTCCCTTTTGAAAGTCACGATTGAATATGCCTCCACCACCCTTTCAGGCAGAGCATTCCAGATCCTAACCACTTGCTGCACAAAAATGTTTTTCCTCATGTCGTCTTTCATTCTTTTTCCAGTCACTTAAATCTGTGTTCTCTGGTTCGCGACCCTTCCGCCAATGGGAACAGTTTCTCTCTACTCTGTCTAGACCCCTCGTGATTTTGAAATTGCCCCTTACGACTAAAGGGATCAAGGGGTCTGGAGAGAAAGCAGGAATGGGGTACTAAAGTTGCATGATCAGCCATGATCATATTGAATGGTGGTGCAGGCTCGAAGGACCGAATGGCCTACTCCTGCACCTATTTTCTATGTTTCTATGTTTCTACCTCTATCAAATCTCCTCTCAACCTTCTCTGCTCTAAGGAGAACAACCCCAGCTTCTCCAGTCTATCCACGTAACTGAAGTCCCTCATCCCTGGAATAATTTTCGTAATTCCTTTCTGCGCCCTCTCGAAGGTCTTCTAACATCTCTAACATCTTTCCTAAAATGCGGTGCCCAGAATTTCTGAAAAATAGTTTCAACTGACAAGATACACGCTTGGCATTACCTTTACCTCATCTTTAAATCACTCCAGATCTAATACGCTTCATATTAATTCATTTATACCCACGTTGGGGAATTACGTTAGAAAATCTGCTAATTTTTAAATTAGTTTCAATTTCAATAAATATTCATTAAGACTAAAAATAAATATCATTTGCATGGTTCAGTTCGGACCATGATGTATTCAGTTATTCATGGGAAATAGCTGAGAGGATAGAAAAAGGAGAAAAACAACCCATATTTCAGGAAACACATGGGGGCCGAAATGCCCCTTTTTATGGGCGCTAATGATTTAATCACCTGGGGGCAGGCGGCGGAAGCAACTCGCCCGGAATTGCCCCTGGGCGAAAACTATTTGTGCTGCGCCCCTTACTTTTCACCCTGGGTGGGGGTGCAATCGCCATGCGCGCCAACTCCTTATCGCCCCACGCCGATCACTTTGCGCCCCCACGAGGGAAATTGCCCCGCGGGCGCGAGACTGGCGTGGGGCGATGCCAACAGCAGCTTCACGGATCGCGAAGCTGTCGTGCCTGGGGCGCCCCGGCCACCCTTAAAGGGGAGGACCTTGCAACACGGCTACCATCTTTTTTTTTGTCGCCCCAACATGCAGCCCGGCACCTGCGCTGGCCTGACTGAAACCCTCTCTGGTGGCCCAGTGGGCACCAGGAAGGTGGCTGCAGAGTTTGCAGGGCCCCACCCCGTTAAAAGGGGAGGGACATTGTGATGCCATCAACCTCGCTAACGGCGCGCCACCGCCCTTCGCAGGCGTATCACGCCTCTGATACCGCCCCGCACATTTTTTTCAGTCAAAGACCCCAATTGAGCGACATTTAGTGGCCCATCTCACCGCACGCTAAATATTCATTTAATTCAAATTGTGCGCCCCAAGTGGGATGGAGGGGCAATTTCGGCCCATGCAGTCTGCCACAGAACATAAAATGGACCAGAGATTCTAGTTGCAGTAACTGACCTTAAACTGTTTCTCGAGCCTCATCTTCCCAGATATACCCGGAATTAAAATGCTGTTGACGTAACTGTGTAGCTGAGTGGCAGGTACTTCTGTCTCCTTCCCATGTATTGCTTCCCGCAAGGCTTCATGGATAAAAATGTACTGTTCCTTAAAGGCAAAGAACACAACATATCGTGTGATACGCATTGAATGGTTTATTTATGTTACTGCAACCGTTACATGCACATGAGGGAAACAAATGTAATTATTTATCTACCTGCAATGGGTAAAAAATAAAATTATGGGGTAGAAATTCATCTGGATCCATTTTCCTCATTGAGGTTGATCCTTGGGACACATCAACATATTCGGCACGAACTGCCGGTGCAGTTCATGTCTCCACAGGCAGGCTTCCCGAGTGAAGACTTCAATTTCAGGCTGCCTGCCTTGCTGGCTGCGGCCCTGAGGTAAGTTTTGGGAGGAGGGTTGGTGCTGGCCATGAGGGTGGGGAGGGCGAGTGTGACTCCTCTGGGGTCAGGGAGTGCTCTTCTCACTCCACAGGAATGTTTTTTTTAAAATAAACACTTTATTCACACCAACCTTTGGTTGGCAGCCACTGTAGATCCGCCTCGCCCATCGCTGACATATTTCTAAAAGTGGTCCTCAACAGGCATTAGGCTGCTTATTTACATATTCAAGGGACCTAGAACCTGGGAATTTAGCAGTGGGACCAAGGCCTGTGCAGGTTATCACAGACCATCCCACTGCTAAATTGGTTTACTTTGTACCCGTTATTCGGGCGTAAAACATGCACAATGCATACCAATCTCTATCTCTATTTAGTTTCCAGGAACCAATGGAAAAATATTTACTTCAGTCCCTCAAAACTTGTTTCCACTAATGAGCACATCCAATCACTGCTCCAACAGTGAAACCATGAACTTACCTTGAGCAGCACCATGAGAGATTATTTCTGCACGTGTTTAGTTTTTTTTCTTCGTACATGGGATGTGGGCGTCACTGGCAAAGCCAGCATTTACTGGCCATCCCTAATTGCCCTTGAGCAGGTGATGTGAGCCGCCTTCTTGAACCGCTGCAGTCCTTGGGATGAAGGTACTCCCACAGTGCTGTTAGAGAGGAAGTTCTAGGATTTTGACCCAGCGACGATGAAGGAACGGCAATAATACTTCCAAGTCGGGATAGTGTGTGACTTGGAGGGGAACTTGGAGGTGGTGGTGTTCTCTTGTCCTTCTCAGTGGTACTGGTCACGGGTTTGGGAGGTGCTGTCGAAGAAGCCTTGGCAAGTTGCTGCAGTGCATCTTGTAGATGGTACACACTGCAGCCACGGTGCGCCGGTGGTGGAGGGAGTGGATGTTTAAGGTGGTGGATGGGGTGCCAATCACGTGGGTTGCTTTATCCTGGATGGTGTCAAGCTTCTTGAGTGTTATTGGAGTTGCACTCATCCAGGTAAGTGGAGAGAATTCCATCACACTTCTGACTTGTGCATTGTAGATGGTGGAAAGGCTTTGGGGAGTCAGGAGGTGAGACACTCGCCGCAGAATACCCAGCCTCTGATCTGCCCTTGTAGCCACAGTATTCATGTGGCTGGTCCAGTTAAGTTTCCTGTCAATGGTGACCCCCAGGATGTTGATGGTGGGGGATTCGGCAATGCTGTTGAATATCATGGGACGGTGGTTAGACTCTCACTTGTTGGAGATATTCATTTCCTGGCACTTGAGTGGTGTGAATGTTACTTGCCACTTCGTGCGTGCAGATCTCCTTCCTAATGTCAGACTTGGTTACATATGCAAAATAGTCTTAAAATGTTTGTTGCTTGTGACCTGGGCAGTTCTAACTTCCAATCTGGAAATGATGAGCACATTCCAATCTCCAAAGTTCCTTTCCCAAACAGCAATTCAACTCTGACTAGGCTGAGCATAGGGTTTACTTAACACAATTCGAATTGCTGCCTTGAAGGATCACTGCCGTAGAACAATAATACATTATGCATTAAATCATGCAGCATTCCTATCCTTATAAAACGGCATATCCAATTGACAACCCTCAGCAATGCCAAAGGAGGTCTGCCAGTGTGTGTGTGAGGGGACGGGGGACGGGGGAGGAAACAGGGGGAACGGGACGGGGGGGAGTGATGCATCCATTAGACTCTGTTACAGATTCAAAACAATCTTTTTAATAAAAGCCATGGATTTCATCCTGGGTACTGTACCAGAGACTGAAATTTACAAGCAATTTATCAACCTTGAATTCACCTCAAGAATTAAAACATTTCTAACATGTAATATGTGTCTTGTTAAAATGCACTGGTTAAGGCACAAGGTCCATAAATTTGAACCTACAGGAGGCAGTGTGTCCACAGAATCACTTGGGTAGCTTCAGGTGGACAACTCAGTTGGAACAAGACAAACGGAGGAATTGAGGACAATGTAAATTTAATGCACCCCTTAAAGTCAAAAACAGCTTCTAAAAAACTATGCAAATAAAACCCGCATGAAGCTTGTATTTGAGTTGAATGACTTGCCCCTCCCATAGATACCTGATAAAGCCGGCACAACAACTTGTAGTTATATCGTGCATTTAACATCGAAAAATGTTCCAGGGTCATTCACAGAGGCATAAGGGGGAAAACATCTATATTCTGGAACTTATGCAACAAGACAGGTTGTCCCACTTTCTTTGACTGGTTCTAGTTTTTAATCCCATATGCACTGTCACAAAAACACAAAAGCCAGTAGCATAGAAAAATGACTTACTTTTATCACAACCATTAACCTATCTATATCTGATGTGTTCCATCTATTTTGAGTTTTGGAATTAGGGGTGTCATCCTTTGTGGAATGACACCAGTACACTTGTCAGTATGCATTATAAGCCAATTATAAACAATTTCTCTCACCACCCACACAAAAAGAGAATTTAGTATTCTGCGAAAAATATCAGCCACATATCAAGCCTCAAGTCTAAATATAAGGACTGTTTTTGAAACTGGTCCTGAAGGTGCAAACCATTACTTACAAACTGTGCCAAGAGTTATCTTGGTAACTCTGCCCAATTTTAACCTGGAATCACCATGTACTCGGTGTCACTTATATTTGGTATTTACCTCTGTCTGGACGAGATAGTTCCTCTGAGTCCTGATGTGTTTGAGAAAACCTAGTACATTAACTGTGCTTTTGTCTTTTATCTGTTTCAGCATGCTGTCAAGCACAATGTATGTTCCAGTTCTGCCAACACCAGCACTAAATAGAGGGTGAAAAGAACAAGGAAACTATAAACGAGCCCAGCAAGAACCATTGAAAAATATAATCTATCTACAAGATCAAATGTCAACTGTGTTGATTAAATTACTATGCATGTCCACTTAAAGGATTTTTGGTAATTCTACAGAAACACTTCACTAAATAATAAATGTTTTTAAAATTCATTAATAAGTGGTTCAATGTATGATGTTTAATTGAAAACGTTAATGTAATTATTGACAAAAGCTATCTTGGCTTCGGAAGTTATCATGGTAAGTCAGAAATAATTACACACAGCTGTGTGACCAAGTTACTTAACAGTTATTTCTCCCAGGATATGCCACACTTCATTTTTTTTCCCATTTTTCTCCTCTTCCACTTATCCCGTGTCATGCAGGTCCTGTGAATGGGCCTCTCCCAGGCCACAATCAATGTTACTCTTGAGCTGGCCACAGGTAGCAATTGAGAATTCCCCAGTGACAACTGGGCCACCATTCCCCCTTGCCGCCCCTCCTGCCGCCCCTCTTCCCCCCCCCGCCCCCCAAACCATGTGCAAACTCTTGCCTCCACACTGTGAGGTAGACAAGATCAGCAAATCAGCAAAGTGGGGACTGAACCAGCGTCCCATCATTCAGTCGCTTAGTAAGTCTGCTAACTATCTGTGCCACCCACCTTTCATTTTCTTCTGCATTGCCCTTATTACCGTATATACTCGCGTATCATGCGACTTTTGAAGACCTAAATTGTAACCTAAATTTGGGGGGTCGCATGATACGCGAGATACAAAATTTGCGGGTGTGAAGTGCTGGCCAAGATTAGGCTGTTAGGCTGTTAAGCAGACCGTATCCACGCTGAATCTCGGCAGGTATCTCCTGGGCTGGATTGCAGCCTCGATTGTCACTTGTACTGTATCTTTGCTGTGGTCTAGAGATCGCCACCCACAACTCCCTCTGAAGTTTGCTGCATTATTAGAGGCTTTAACAATCAAATCTCCATCTATCTCAGCCCATGCTTCTTTTACCCACAAACACAGTAGAGGCAAATCCGGAGCCTTCATATTCCCTCCCTTCGTAAATGATTTCTCTCCTTCCATCATCCAGTCATTCCATTTCTTTCTTATATTGTCTTTAAATGGCTTATTAATGGATACGTCAAGTGGCTGCACGACGCTAGTCAAGCCAGCTGGAATGATTGCTGTATCGGTGTTCGATTCGCAAACAGCTTTCACAACAGAATCCACTCGATGTTTCATGATTCGGTTGTTAAGGTCTATATTCGATCGTTGTTATGTGTTAGGGTACTTGTTACGTGTTGGGTACTTGTTAAACTTGTTTGAAAGCCTAGCCTAGTGGCATTTGGTATCTCAAAAAAGTGACTCGCATGATACATGAGATATATGATAAAATCATGTTTTGGGGACGAAAATTTAGGGGTCGCATGATACGTGAGATCGTAGGATACGCGAGTATATACGGTATATTGTTGGCCTGGAGTTTCTGCTCAGGACGCAATCAGGAAAATGCGCCTGTAATGTGCTGGACACTGCGCCAGTTTTGTCGAGGTGAAGTCACGCTGAAGTTTCCACTCAATCTTATTTGCATAAGCCCAAATGTAAAATCTCCCATGAATCAGCACAATCAAACAATGTTTTTGATTGTAATTGGTTATTGACTGGAACAATGGGGCCTCAAGATTACTGAATTAAACTAAAAATTTGTTCAAGTAATTGCTGGAGCTGAAGAAACAGGCCAATTAGTGGTTTCAATTGATTGATGGTTACAGTTCTTACGTACCAAGTGTGGATCAATTGACTAAATTTTAAGTAATTTAAAGTAATTGTAGCATCAGTTTGAGAAGCAGACCTGATTGAGGCTTCAATTGACTGCTGGACACTGCAGCGGAATGTCATTAACAAAGAATTAAATGTGACTACGGGTGTCCGTGCGCCCAAATTTCTTGCCGCAATGTTATGAACACCCCCGATCAGGTGCAATGGCGGAAACTCGCCATGCCGACCTGGGAGCGTGACTAGTTTTGTGAGCGGGGACTGCATCAGGCGAATTGACTTTTGAACCAGTGTAAAAGATTGTGGAAACTCGAGCGTAAGTGGTTATAGGCGTAAGTCACTTGTGTTTTAAATTGCGCGATCCTTTGCGCTATTTCAGTCGATTGCGCCCAGATTTCGCTGACATCTGGGTGGAAAACATGCAGAAACTCCAGCACATTATTGTTGCAAACAGAATGATGGATGACCCTGCAACCTGAAAATGTATTTAGTACAAGGAACTGAACCAAATGCAGTGCAATGCACAATTAGATTTCCTTCAAACCTTTGAGGAAAGATAAAATGTCCATGTACCTGCAATGTACCAGCACTGGTCCCATGTCTGCTGTCTGAGCTGCAGATGATTTTCTTACAAAGGTGAGTACAGGAAGTGCATACTCTGGTACCCCCATATCAGGCCACTGTGTATAGTGATATTGGATAACTATTCGTTCATTCTGACGTCCCTTGGGGTTTCCTTTTTGACCCTGTAAACACAGTTTACCAGCATTAGTGAATATGTAATACTTTATTTGGAGGATGACGGGCAAATCTCAAACTGTGCCAATGAGAACCACAGTCGTACATCACTGCCAGACTCTATACCCGTGTGTAATAGTCACTTCTGCAATATATAGGTTACAATATGTAATTATCTTACAGAACTAAAAAAAGAGCAGAGAAAATTTGGAACGACTTCAGAAAAGTATGAATAAATCCAAATTAAAACAACACTTACTTCTACTTAACGTGATAAGGACCCTAATATCAGATGAAGCGGATCACTTCGCAAATTCACTTATTGTTCAAGTGACAATTCAGAATTGAATGATGATGAAATCAATGCCATCTTTGTTCCAAATTGTGTGCCCTCTCACATCTGAATGCCTGTTAGCAGACAAAATCTTGATTTTTGTCACCTCTCTTCCCCTGGTCGCTCAGGTCACACAGCATTCTCTGTGTGAGGGGAAGAGGTGATTGCAGGAAACAGTCCTCTAATAGTGCTCTACATCTGCCAACAAAGTGCGAGTGTAGTGGACCCCCAATTGATTTGTTTGATTTCTACATGTCTGCAGGGCCGAGGCTGGGAAATTCAGCATGTGATGAATCGGGGAGCTATCGCCAGAAAATGACTTTCTTCCAGTTCTCAAAGTAGTGAGTAAGTGCTTCAGCACTTGGACCTATCTCTCCCTCCATCAAGAGAAAGTTTGAGCAGAAAATTATACACTTCGGGAGGCAAACCGAAACATGAAAGATCAACATTTCCAGTTCCTGTTCTCATTATCTATGGTACCAACAACCAAGATTCTGATCCTTGTATGTTAATGGTGGGCAGCCACTGTATGGATGTTTGAATGCACACATTCAATTCTCTAGTTAGTGCTGGATGAGACAGTTAAATAGCCTCATTACAGGAAATGGAGGATGGTTCTTCCAATGCCCTCTTGTGCATCGTGTCCTAAAATATATTTCCCATAACTTTATTTCCAAGTGCAAAAATGTCTTTCATTTAATTTATGGCAAAACATGTTCAAGTGAAAATAAAAGCTCTTATGGCCCTATTCAAAGAGCAGGGTTAGTTCTCCTGATGTCCTTGCCAACATTTATCCCTTTACCAACACCATTAAAAAGATTAATTTGTTTGTTACCTCATTACTGTTTGTGGGACCTTGTAGTACATAAATTGGTTGCCGCATTTCCCTACATTACATCAGTGACTACACTTCAAAAGTAATTCATTGGCTGTGATGCGTTTTAAGATGTCCCGAGGACATGAAAAGCAATATATAAATAAAAGTTAGTTCTTTCTTTCACATTTGTTCCCAATTGTGCCATGCCTGGAATTCTTAATCTCTGTGTAAGAAGTATAAACAAGCTTGATACACACTAATTTCTACACTTACCTTTTTAACTTTCGTGTTCCGTATGGTGAAGCGACGCACAGTGCAACATGCCCGGACTTTTGTGCTCTTCAAGGTGACAATAATGTTGCCGTACTCTTCATTGTTCTCACTTGGCCAGTACTGATCACATTTTCGCTGAAACACAAGAAATAAAGAGGTTTCATCCCATCCAGAAAATGTAACAATATACTATATAAGTCAAAATGCAATGCAAATAAGAGGTCGTGGCAGTCATATTCAATCTTCCAATACTCAATTTAATGTCCATTACTGAACTGACTTGGCACTTTGTCGCTTCATAGTACAAACTGTATTGATAAGTTTGATATGATAAATTAAAAACAAAAATAAAAAAGATCACTTACTCTTCCTTTTTCCACTAAATTTGTAATCATGACAATGATTCCTGTATTCTGTTCCCAGATCATTCTCCAAAAATCTTCAAATGTAGGCTTAAGGGGTCCCTGTGTAGCTATATAGGCTTTTGACTTGTTGTAGCCCTGTGGAGGGGAGGAACAACAAAATTTAAAAAAAAACTTTGATGCAATACTCCAAAAATTCAAACACTCTGAAAATATAAAATTCATAATTGCCTTTTTTTAAGCTGTGACGGCTTTGACATTCTGCTGGCATTAACACGTCGTTATTTCCCCAGCAAACTCAGCCATTATTTCACTATCCATGTAGTTACTCTGCACTACTATGAAGATTCAATGCTTCAGATATCACATACTCCATATCATACATTTGTCAAGTTTGTTTTAATCCATATCCTTTATTCTGTTAGAACAGAAGATTCTGCTAATTTTTAAAAATTATGTTTTATTCTTATTTTTGTGCTCGAGGTAGAGCACTTTTGTCACTCATTGTTAATTTCAAGCAATCTGAGGTCAGTTACAGCAGTCAGATACAAAGCTTTACTCTACTCAATGTGCCATTGACCCAAATTCAAAGATGCTCACGTACTGCACGAATATTATTTTTTTTCATTTCAAACACCAGCCATGCCTCTATAAAACAGATTGTCAGATTAGTGAAAATTTGTGAGCAGACATGTGCTGGGATGTACATCCGCTAGAAACTGGATTGTGACTGTTCAACCTGATTTTACCTCGACTTATTATGAGAGAGAAAGACAGTGAGAGAGAGCGAGAGAGAGATAAATACTGACTTAATTGTCCACGTCTGGGCTGGATTTAAGCCCAGGTCTTAGAAATGAGACAACAGTATACAAATCCATGATCCAGCCAGTCTCCAATTCAATTCTGGAATTCTTTGAATTGAACGACCATGACAAATGAGAGAAATACAGTATATATAAAAGAATGACTTACATCAACATAATTGGCATTGATGTAGTCACTGTGCTTTGAATCCTTTCCTGGTATTGGCCTTAGCTTAACTCTACTGTGATCATCTGGAGAAAGAGAAATATTAATCCACAGGAAAAATCACCTTTATCTGCACAGTTCATTTCAAACATTACTTCACCAATGTAAAACCATGGCAAATATTCAACAAATGAAACAGTACACTGTAAACCTGTATCAAAGGCAATCACTGCCGAGTGAGATAATTTACAACAGCTACAACTACTACTTAGGGTTGAATAATCATTTCCAGAAGCATTTTCAATTGAAAAATAAGCTTGATTAAACAACCCCATGCTTTTTATACATGCTGTATTCCTTCACTGTCCTACGTGGGGGAATCTCAGTGCGATATACTTGAAAGACTAACTTAGACATTAATATATTAGAATGTAGCATAGTCTTACATGCTACAATGTTGATGTATCGGTTTTTGTGCTTGTTATCTGGATGGTTGGAATGCTCTGATGTGATGGTCATATCAGCTGTACAACGTTGCACTTCCTGTAAATCGCAAAAGGAGGAAAACTTCATTGGTTTCCTATTTCTAAACATACTTACTACATGCAATAGTTAGATGCGCCACAAATTCATTTTATGTACACAGATGATACAAGTGAATATTTGATTATAGAACTATATAATTCAGGCTTTTTAAAGATGCAGATATTTGATCTTAAATAACAGAAAATTATCTGGTATTTAATTATGGTTCAAAATGGAAATCAAATTCACATGAAGGCTCAGCGCATTTACCCAGTCAGTTGCTGAGCTATACAGACTAGGAGATTGCCGCTTGGATTCCCAGTCTGTATCTGTCCTGACTGCTGTTCGCAACTAGAGAAGCAGTCGGAACACTACAACTGGTCTCCGTGCCCTTGGACTCGGGAGAGCAAAATAATTTAGGCTTCTTCTCCTGATTGCTATCCAGCACTTCCTGTTGGAAGTCTCATCCAGGATCATCTGGTTCAGTTGAAATACCTGCTGTGTTTGAAAAGTAGATCGCTTAGCTGAGGCACCGAAGGGCATTGTACACAAAGAAGCACTTTTAGAAGAGGGAAAGGATTAAAATTAGCGAAAAAAATAAAAGGAAATGAAAAGTGCTTCACTTCCTCTGCAAGAAAAAGGTTATCAAAAAAGTTGCAGATCGTATTCAAAGAGCAGGTAAATATATATAAATTTAAAGGGCCGTATGTTCTCGTTCTGAAGTGTTCAATAGTTGTAAATGCAATGGGGTAGATTTTCATCTTTACTGCCTGGTCATTAAGCATCGCTGGGGATGAGTACAGAACAGAAAATCTGCCGGGTAGATCACAATCTTATAACAGAACCTTACCTGATTTTCATTCCAATTAAATGAATGGAAGGAAAATCCAACAGATTCTGTTGGGGGTGTGCGACCACACTGACAGATTTTCCTTTCTCTACTCCACCCAAGCAATATTAACGTCTAGGTGGTAGAGGCAAAAATCGGCTTGAATATGATTGTATATTTTGGTGCCTGAATGAATCATTAAGTTTTTCTGCACTTTTGACATGATTCAATTTAAATATTATTTAGGGAGTTATGTGTGCAATCATAAATGAGCACATTGCAATTCTATTTGGCTTTGTGTTAAAAAATCTGACTAAATCTTTAACTCCATGTTTATGGGGAAAATATGTAGGTACGGTCTACAGCTCATCAAATATTGGAAGATGCCAAGAGACGGAAGAAATTGCTTTGTTCGAGTTCACTGAGATTCCAATAAACATTTTCAGGTTACTAAGATGTCACCGTATTGCTGAAGGACAAATCATTAACAAACACGTGGCTAGATTAGCAAATTACAATAAAAATCCTAGGTGATTAGGGCAGCTATTCACTTGTCATGGTTTTCAGCTGAATTGGCGATATGCTCAGTTCAAAATGCCCATTTTTGAAAGGCGACCAGGGTATGATGAAGGAAAAGGAACAGGAAATTTAAACAAAACCAAGTTAGCCTTATTGAAGGTATCAGTAAATGTTAATATCCAGATGAACAGCATAACAAATCTCTCTTTCCTTTGCAGCAGAGTGAACTGAAATGATCAACACTAAATAATGTAAAGATGTGCAATTACTCCACAACTTGATTTAGATCTGATGATGCTTCAGTGGAATTCAATAGATGTATAACTCATTTGACAAGAAATTTTATGCTTGGATCAAGGCTGCTACACAGCTCGAGCAGATGCGGATGATCTCTTACGAATTGTATGCTTTATGTAGGACTAATCTCAGAATGGGTATGTATTTCTCCAGATTCTTACCGCCCGATTCCCTTCCTCTACTAAAGGTGCTGTTTCAGCAGCTGTCTGGTATTTCACCCAAATGACAATGCGAGAGCCTAGACAGTGGCAGTTTGCCAGGCTATTCAACTGTAGGGAGCATCACAGCAGAGCCCACTCCTCACCTCACTTCTACAGACATGGACTTGCCAGCAGGGTTTCACAGGATAGCAATCAGGAGTGGTAATGTTAGCTAGTTTTCCACTTTCCAGCATGGGGATGCTAGCTTTAGCTTCTGAATGAGGAAAAAACTCTGCTGGGAAGAATGAACATATAATGAACTCGCTGCTAAACCCAAAAACTTCCTGGTTCATTTTTTTAAATTCATTCTCAGGATATTGACGTCACCCCTCCCTTGTTGGCCTAAGAAGGAGGTGATGCGCCTTTTTCATGACGCAACTAAGTGGCTTGCTCGGCCAGTTCAGAGGGCAGTTAAGAGTCAAACATGTAGATGTGGGACTGGAGTCATGTATAGGCCAGACCCGATAAGGGCTGGCTATTTCCTTGCATAGAGGACATTAGTGAACCAGTTGGGCTTTTACTGTAATCATAAAGCTTCATGGTCACTTATACCAGCTTTTTATTTATAGATTTAAAAAAAACTGAATTCAAATTCTCAAACTACCATGGGATTTGAACTCACCTGGATTATTAGTCCAGCAACAGAACTAATATACCACCGTACCTCCTCACTATCACACTGGGCAGTGCATTTATCAAACAATTCACAGGGGAGTTCAGTTTTTATTCTTCCTCCAGTTTGGCCAATTTTGTTTCCTCCCCTCTCCTCCTTTGAAAATGACTCCTTGCAAGGGTAAGGTTTGTGGAGCACCAGCACCAGTAGGAACTTTAATCAAGAAGGAATTTTTCATATGAGAGCTCAGATAGTGAATGACACACGCCTGTTTTATCATGGGGTGTCACATCCAAACCTGATCCTACCCTGTCTCAATCTCCTTCATCATCATCACAGGCAGTCCCTCGAAATCGAGGAAGACTTGCTTCCACTCTAAAAGTGAGTTCTCAGGTTTCTGTACAGTCCAATACGGGAATTGCAATATCTGTCACAGGTGGGACACAGTCACTGAAGGAAAGGGTGGGTGGGGAGTCTGGTGTGCAGCACGCTGCTTCCGCTGCCTGTGTTTGGTTTCTGCACGCTCTTGCCGATGAGACTCGAGGTGCTCAGCACCCTCCCGGATGCTCTTCCTCCACTTAGAGTGGTCTTGCACCAGGGATTCCCAGATGCCAGTGGGGATGTTGGACTTTATCAAGGAGGCTTTGAGGGTGTCCTTGAAATGGTTTGTCTGCCCACCTGGGGCTCACTTGCCATGTAGGAGTTCCGAGTAGAGCGCTTGCTTTGGGAATCTCGTGTCAGGCATGCGGACGATGTGGCCCACCCAACGGTGCTGGTCGCGTATGGTCAGTGCTTCGATGCTGGCCGGAGCGAGAACTCTGACGTTGGTGCGTCTATCCTCCCAGTGGATTTGCAAGATCTTGCGGAGGCAGCGCTGGTGGTATTTCTCCAGCGCTTTGAGGTGTTTACTATATATAGTCCACATCTCTGAGCCATAAAGGAGGGTGGGAATCACTACTGCCCTGTAGACTATAACCTTGGTGCCAGATTTGAGGTCCTGGTCTTCAAACACTCTCTTCCTTAGGCAACTGTAGGCTGCGCTGGCACAGTGAAAGTGGCGTTGGATCTCGTCGTCGATAACTGCCCTTGCTGATAGTAGGCTCCCGAGGTATGGAAAATGGTCCACATTGTCCAAGGCCGCGCCGTGGATTTTAATGACACGTGCACTCTCAGCAGGGATTATTAAATAGTTATCAAGAACGGGAGGAGCCTTAGATGATCTTCCTCTCCCTAGCCCAGGGGCACGGAGACCAATCCCAGCATCCCTACCACTAACTCAGCACAAGCTAGGGATTTCGACTGAGTCCTTCTTGCTCTGTCTGGTTCAGCTACTCACTGATTTAAACCAGCTGATCCATTGAAGGAACTCAGTCTATCTAGATTCTTTCGTAACAGAGTCACTATTCCACGCAGTTACAAATATGGTTCACTGCAAAGTAAGACATCTCATTTAGTAAAAATACCCAGTTATAAACTTGTTTGTGCTGCTATTTACTGCTTTAGTTCATCAGTATTTTTATTTAGACTATTTATATAAATTTATATATATATATATATATATATATAAATGTGTGTGTGTGATGATGATGATGAATATAATATATATATATATATATATATACATAATTATCCAATAATTAATTGGAACTATTATCTGCTTACAATGCTCTTATATCGTTTCCTGTGAACATACTAGATTTGAAATAATGGAGCTCTCCTGATGGTGGTAATAAATAAAGCATGTCATTTTCTTTGAACTTATATTTGATTTTGTGAGCGATGTCACCACTGGACAATAGAAGACTTTTCTGAGAATGAAAGGATACAAGAGGTGGCAGTGAAAACATTGGCAGAACTCCAAGTGCAATAGCACTGGGTCCTGATGGCATCCATCCTAGAATGCTGAGGGAGGACAGTAAGGAAATAGCAAAAGGCTCTGACCACAATCTATCAAACTTGGATATGGAAGTTGTGCTGGAGGATTGAAGGGTTGCCGCTGTAACATCTCTGATCAAAATAGGAGAAAGGGATAAACAGATAACCATCGACCAGTCAGCCTAACATCAGTGTGGGTAAGCTACTTGAGGCCATAACACAGATAAAATTAATACTCACCAAGAAAGACATTTGATAAGGTTCCACACAAAAGATTATTAGCAAAAATGAGGTTGCAGGATATGGAGGTAACCTTGTAACTTGGGTTGGTAACTGGTTGGGAGGAAGAAAGGAGCAGGATAAATGTTTTGTTCTCTAATTGGTATGATGTGACGTGGTATTCTCCAAGGATCTGTACTGGGGCCTCAGTTTTTCACCATATATATCAATGATTTGGATGAAGGAATAGAGAATTGTATAGGCAAGTTTGCAGATGACACTAAGTTAGAAGGCACAGTAAGTTGTGTGGGTGGGAGCAGGAAGTTACAAAGGGATACAGTCAGATTAAGTGAGTGGGCAAAACTATAGCAGATGTTGTTCAATGAGGCGGCATTATTCAATGGCGGGGAGCGGGGGGGGAGGGGGGGGTTGGTGGGGAGTGTGAGGTCATCCACTTTGGATCTGAGAAAGACAAACAAAATATTTTCTCCTGTGAGACTAGGAGCTGTGGAGGAGCAAAGCGATCTGTCCATGTACACAAACCACTAAAAGCACAGGTACAAAAAGTAATCAAAACGACTAATGGAATATAGGCCTTTATCTCAAGGGGGTCGGAATTCAAAAGTGAGGAAGTGATGCTTAGTTGTACAGAGGCTTGGACAGAGGACAGGCATTTAAGAAGATGGTTTGTAGTGGAGAAGAGAAGCTGGGGGTTGTCTTTATATTCCAGGATGATCGAATACAATCCCAAGTTTCAATAAACAATTACATTTCCAGTCTAATATTTCAGTTTACGATGAAGTTTTTGAAAATCCCTCCCCAGACTATATTGATGATAGAGCCAAATGTAATCAGGTTTATGGCTGTAAGTGTCAGAATAACATAATTCCAAATGTTGCTAGGAGTCTTAATAAACCTGTTATGCTTGAGGTTTAGAATCACATTCACATCACCATGATTATAAGCGCAGCACTAAAATCCAAGTATAGACCTGCCAGAAAAGTCTTGTTCTTCAAGGTGTCAGCAAAAGCAAGACCTCTATAATGTGATTATCTTGCAGTGATTAATGTTCTGTCAGCTCCAGTTGAACAGGAAGCACCAACGTATGCTTCAGAAACTAATCCTTACACAAATAACCCCCTCTCTAAATTGAGGAGCATCACGTAGCGTTGTTCGAGGGTAGAGGTAGGCATGGAAAGGTGCAGTATTTTTAAATGAGAAAGAGGACAAACACAAGAGAATGCTTTTAGTTATATGTCATTATTTCTGTCATCAGTATTGCTTAAGCAATCCACTTAACCCTCATGTTTTATGCAATCTGTAAACGTCACGCATCATATTAAACATAACCAACTGATTTGTGATCCTTTCCTGGAATGGTGCACCTCATTCTATTTGGCACACAAATTTATTCTGTGGAGTTGCTTAGTGACTGTGTGTTATTATACTGCCACAAGCAAACATAATACGACAGGCATAGAAAGAAGCAAATTTAACAGAATGTTGGAAGATGCAATAAGTTTCCCTGCATGCAGATCTGCACACAGTTAACAGCATGTTAAAAAGGTTACCTTTTAGCATGCCCCAGTTTCAATGATGCGGATTTTGTGGTAAAAATAATGGTGAGGCCATCAGCGCTCACCGTTATTAAAGTGTAAATCTGACAGCAACTTCCGGTGAACGCACATGCGCAGTTAAACGTGGAAATCAGGAAATATCTGTCCGAGTTGCCTGGCTCCTCCAGAAACTTCGCTACTATACCGGTATCTCGCCGAGAGACTCGGCACTGAAATACATAGAACAGAATGAAGTTGCTGTACTTTTATGTGATAGATGCACACTGAACTCGCCAAATAAAGTTAGGACTTGTCTATTCTAGTACAATTCAATTTTTAACAATGTTATATGTCTCAATTATTGCCAAACAACCTTTCCAGCAATGAAAATTCACTTGTGGAGACTCATTCCTTCAGATTTTAATTATTGTTGGAGATTTATAAAAATTAAAAAATGTCATTTGTTTTTATTTTTTCTTTGTCTCTTTTACCTCCCTTTCTTAATCCCATCTTTATTTCCCTCTTTTTATTTCACTTTCTGTACATGATTTGACATTGAATTAATTATTCTAACTTACACTTCCTGCTTCAAACTCTGCTCAGTAATAATTCTTTAATCTGATTGGTTACGGAGATACACAGTTGCATGTCCTGTTCACAAAGGTTCCAGATCCCTTGTAGAGGGTGCTGTGCCAAAATGACTTACTAATCATCTCAAGCTGCAGTGCAAAACCCAACAGAAAGTGTTAGCGTAATGAATGGCTGCCGTTGTTCGTTCGCTGCTGACTGTAAAATCCAGCACTTTGTTTCACAATTAGTGAGCAGAGAACCCAATTTCTAATTCCTGTTATCCACCTTACTAAATGTCCTGATTCACTTCGTGAAGACTGAATTTTATTTTATTACAAATCATAACATCTGATTTATATAACTGCATCACAAGTCTACACTATGGAGAAATGACACCACCTGATCCTACCTGCGAATTACGCTTAGCTTGTACCTTTAAAGCTTAAGTGACCTGGTGAAGTTTTCATTTTGGCTGGACAGTCCTTATCTACTCATACAGAGCATGCATTACCTGCCTAACAAACTGCTTCGAATTTGCTGCCACACCACCAAATTGTTTGACATTTCAGTGATGGCAGAAGACACTGCTGGATTAATTTAACACGGTGGGTTACAAGTATACACAATGTTGTCAAAATCAGTTTTAAAAGACTCTTTATTCTGTGAACAAGAACTTATTAGGCATGAACACAGACAAAAGGTTTTGTTCTAGTGAAAAAAGTTTCATCAGAGGAAGGTCACATTGGTTTCAATAAAAATCAGTTAGTACTGTTACATTAGTAATGAGCCAAGATCCTAATTCACCTCATAATAATGCTTGCTCTTCTACTTTGTACACATTGCTGCTGGGAGGGAAACAAGTTCTGTGTAGATGTAGCCTGCTGAGTTATTTTGTGGGAAAGTGCTAGAGAAGTAATTACTGCAACAAATCCCATAGTAAAGTAATTAAATACTGACCTCTGCACATACTTATGGGAAAATATAATACAGAAGAATTCATGTAATGAAGAGATCTATTGATAAATATGAAACTTGTTTGTGTTTTTGGGGTGAAGGATGTTATTATTTTAGGGGTTATTGTCTAGAAATAAATTATTTCATATAAATTCTCTGCTTTATCTGTGCGTGCTTTTGGAAGAAAAATATATTGCAGGTTGTTGTGAAAAATATAACCTGGGTAGCTGCAACTAAATTACTTCAAGGTGAAAAATAATTACTTTTAAATAATCTCATGGTACACCAAAGGGTAATATGGTATCAACAGCTGATATATGCCCTGTACTGCCAGTCCTTGCAATATTTGGCCTATCAATTTCTCTCCCTCCTCAGGTTCTGCAGTTCACTCAGAGAATTATACAGACTGTTCTCATCAAATTATATAAAAAGACAGGTTATATTGAGAACAGTGTATTAACCTTTATTTTTCTAACACAAATTTCAGATATTGAGAACATGATTTTACATGACTGTATGTAAACATATATATACTTAAAATGATTCTGCAGTTTATGCAGTTACTGCAGAGAAAATCACACTGTTTCACCAGAGGTTAGAATTGCAGTAATGAACCCAGTAAAATAAGCCCAAACTTCAGTGAACAAGAAGGTTAACAACATCATATTCCCATATTCACGTTAAAACACTTGGCAAAAGGAATGTATAAAGCTTCAGACATAATTTAATGCTCTGTTCAGATCAATAACCCTCCCTAAACAACCGTTGCACAAGTATCAACTAAAACAAAGATTGACTGTGAATCTCAGGTACTGCAGTGTAAAGATAGTCTATTTTCTCACTACAAAGTTAGATTAAGAACTCAGAATAAAGCACTTGTTTGTTAACAACAGAACTGACTCTTAGACTGTACTAACGATTAAAGATGTTCTTGTAAAGTAATCCAGGCAGGCTGAAGAAAACAGCTATTTAAAAAATTAGTTCAAGAGATGCATTAAAGCCCAGTGACACACTGAGTTGGTTTACTAACACTCTACACACTCAGGGAAAAGAAGGCAGGTTTGCAGCCACAATTCTCCAGCATGGCAAGTTCCCAATTTCAAATGATTCCTCGGGAAGTGGTAGCCAGGCAATGGGGAAAGAGATAATTCAGTAAGAGTATCACCTTGGGTCACTCTTGCATTGGAGATTTTTACCTGGCTACCTTCCCAACTCAACAAAGGTTTGTGGGGGACTTAAACTGGACACGATTGAGGTGGGGGCAAGTGGAGCAAAGAAATAAACTCGCAAATAAATAAATTATAGTACATCCAAACTATATTAGATCCTATTGACTTAATTGGCTTGACTACAAATACAAATCTCTTTATAAATATGATTGCAATGTACACATCGTAAGTACACCATCTTGACATATTATATGGCTATTCATGAGAAAAGCAGAAGCGCGCAGTTAGGAAGTTATTGACGTTGACAAACCATCGGCTAAATGATTGAGCATAGATAAAAGCCTTTAACTATGTTGACAGTATGCAGGACAAACATTTGCCCCTAGAGAATTGCTTTTGATCAAGATGATCTAATTCAAATCAGCTGAAATCTATTATTCATGATCTGGCAGGCCACTGCTATTAATCACATCTGTTTGTTACACCATTAAACATACTGTGGAATCATTTCACAAAATAAACAAATCAAGATGTGTGATGAAAAATGAATTCATTAATCCAAATGACTGTTGTGCTCCATCACCTTTTAATCTTTTGCTCTCTAATTCAGCCATATTCACTTTTATAGCAGGTTGAATTGTTTATAGAAGAGCTAGAAACACATTTTGAGGACGCATTAAGGACTGTGTTTATGATTTGTGAAAAAAATGTGTTTCACATTGACAGATCCTTTTCTGAAATGAGATTCTGCAATTTCATAATATTATTACAGAACACAACAAAACCAATTATTAACACTTCTCAAAAAGTCCCCATTTACAGGACTTTCTCATTTCTAAATTCCAATCTTCCAATACTATTAGCGAAGCAGGATAAATGCTACAGTTTAGCATTTATTTAAATGCAATATATGCTATAAGGTTAATGACAAGGAACAAAAAGCGTATTTGAATTATATGCCAATGTTAATGGCGCTCAACAAGCACACAGAGATTCCTGACAGCAGTGCCAGTGCTGTGTACCAGTATACAGACATGTGGCTAGGCAAATGCAGAAAGAAAAATCAGAAAGTGTCAGGATCACTGTACTTAAAAGTGAGAGCAGCCAAAGGTGAGCTTAGCCCGGCTCAGCTGATTCAGGTGGAGGGAGGAAAGGGAGGCAAAATAATCTGTTCTATGGGAAGGGATCACTTTTCTGAAGCATGCCTCCTGGCAACTTAACCAAGAACGGCTGCTGTTGGGAGTCCATGGACCAATCCACAGGCTGGATTGTCCTGCTTTCCAAAAGTTAAAGTTTGCATGGTCTTGGGAGGTTAACATTAGGACTGGACAGGTTAAAAAAAGGTTAAAATATGGGGATTTTTTTTTACAAGATACACAAACAGTCAATGAAGCACAGCAGCTGGAAGAGATCACATCGTAGAATGCAGGAAGTGGATATCATGAGTCTCTCTGAATCTTGAAAGGGATGACATGCAGGAGAACAAGCAGCACTCCAATCCAAATTTCAGCAACAGTTCTTCATGAGAGTGCTCCAAGATGCAGACATATGCTGTGCTTAAACCAGTGCAGTATTTTCCAGCCCTAAAGCAGGAAATGCAAAAACTGTGCAGTCACAGACAGTTGACAGCAAGGAACACTAAAGTGCCTTTTGAACCAGATTCAAAATATAGTTCCCCATTTAAAACAAATCTAAAATTTCACAGTATTGTACTCCATGCAGTACCCTTTTGTCCTCATATATGGAATGAGCCAGGATTGTTTTCTGGAATGTCCACATAATTCTGAGTGTTCAAAATGAAATTATGGAACTTCAAGGACTAGAAACTGTTTTATTAATCCTACCGGTTATTGTGTGGACAAGTAACCAATTATAAGTTAAGGCGAAGCAGGAAGTTATCAATTATTACAACTGTGAAATAGATTAAAGTGCAAGGTACTGGACTTGCATGTTTTTGTAGTTTTGGCCATTAGCTTCCATTTTACAATTTCATTTAAGTGGCATTACATAATCAAATAGTACGATATAGTGACCAACCACTAATTTACCCAGCAATCACCACAGAGGCAAAAAAGGAACCCGTTCCCAAGAAATGTATTAAATATTGCAACAGTAACTTACCTCAAATTCCTCAGAGAATCCATGTTGGTTATTGGTATACAGTTCATTGATGTGCTTTGCAAACTGCTTGACTGGAATGGCCTCCATATCATCTGCAGGGAAAGAACAAATAAAGATGTTGCTAGGTAACTAACACAATTACAGCAGAAGTGCACATAAGTTTGGACAAATTAATTTTTTTTGTGCAAAAACCTGGACTGGTGTTACTTGTATGCAAGTCTCAAAAATGCTTTAGACTTAACTCATGTACATAAATCAGCTTTGAAGAAAGCTAATCAAAATGCAACACATATGGCAAACCAAAACTGTTCGGGGATTACATTCTAACAAATGCATTTGGCTAAGAATCGAGAGCTTTAATTATTTATTTAATATATTGGGACCGAAAGCACACCTGAGCTCGACATGAGGTAATAAACCCAATATTAGCTTTGTTTCCCTGGTGACAAAATAAACTTTTTTTGTATATTCTGAATAATTTAGCAATATGGTCTGATTTTAGACGCAGAAAATTAAAATCAGTGCAGTATGAATCAACAGCAAGAAAAGTACCCCAAAAAATGAGATAAAGTCACTGGATGTGGAAGGATACCACTAACCAAAGAAATCTAGAACAGGCAAAAAATAAAAATGGCTCAGTTTCATTGTTTTAGCCGTAAAAGCATACGGAGGGAAAGGAAAGCTTACAGGGAAAAGTGTTATGCCTGAGCATCAAATGTTTAAAAAAAAATCAAAAGCATATTTGTAGGAAATGCATTTGTAGTTATTTAAAAGAGGAATTAGAGGTAAAATTTGCAATTTGACATTCTGCAAAGTTTAAAGCCATTTTCTTAACTGACATTTGAAATATCAAAGACCTGTGAGCATTTGAGTGATAGGGTAAGCTAGGGTAAGCTAAGACCACTAGAAACATGAAAAAAATAATAGAAATTAAACCTACTGCGAGGAGGAAAGTCTGCAATCACTAGCACTGACAGATTTGAAAACGCTGTGTCTCATGCCAGAGTTTCTCAATGTTACCTTGAGGTTCAAATTACTACATCAAATTCTATTTATTGACATTTTGAGCAGTGAAATGCATTTGAAAGAAAATTATAGATTGTTATTCAATATTTCTAATTGATTCGTGGCAGTACACTAGGCTTAATTAAAAAAAAACAGATGCTGGAATTGGAAATAAAAACAGAAATTGCTGGAACGCACACATGGATCAATATCTAAAAGAGAGAAATTGAAGTTTGTGGTGGGGCCCTTCATCAAAATGTAGGACCCTTTGTCTGAATTCTCACCAAGCAAATTTTAACCTGTCTTCTCTTCAGATGAGATTGTTCTGCTGTGTAATTCAATTATTTCTCCTTTTATACCAGGCTTGTTCAGTTTGATTACCCTCAATATTTGGCTCTCTAAGGTTACAAGTTTGTACTAAAGGCACGATAAAGAACTTAAAAGATGTAGTCAATATTAAGCTACTCTTATTTATTTAAGGAATAATGCATATGAAGATAATACAAGTAAATTCAAGTCTGAATGCAGCATTTGTATAGCAATATAATGCAATTATAGTTGCACCTCCATTATGGCAAATTTAAAAAAAATTAATTTACGGGTTGTTGGCATTACTGGCAAGGCCAACATTTATTGCCCATCCCTAATTGCCCTTGAGAAGGTGGAGGTGAACCGCCTTCTTGAACCGCTGCAGTCCATGTGGCAAAGGTACTCCCACAGTGCTGTTGGGTTGGGAGTTTCAGGATTTTGACCCTGCAATAATGAAGGAACAGCAAATGATATATTTCCAAATCAGGGTGGTGTGTGACTTGGAGGGGAATTCAGAGCTGATGGTGTTCCCATGCGCCTGTTGGCATTGTCCTTCTAGGTGGTAGAGGTCGCGGGTTTGGGAGGTGTTGCTGAAGAAGCCGTGGCAAGTTGCTGCAGTGCATCTTGTAGATGGTACACACTGTAGTCACGCTGCAACGGTGGTAGAGGGAGTGAACGTTTAAGGTGGTAGATGGGGTGCTGATCAAGATTATTCATCTGCTGATGTATAATGGGAAAAGATGATCAAGAATCCCCAAATTTTGATCTTGCATGCCTAACACAAGAATATGCTAGGCAGAGAACTAGTAGAATACAAATAAGATCCATTAAATTTATCACTCTTGGACTGTGAGGTTGATTTATGTCATGCAAGGAGATTGGTGGCATCAAGCTGTGGAACGCTTTGACCTGGGAAACTTTTGCCAGTTATTTAGGAGGCTGGATAACAAGAATACAGATAATGAAGGTTCTAAAATGTTATCTCCAAGGGTCCTGTGATAATCTCACAGTAATTGCCTTTATTATCTACCCTGCATAAAGTTTTTGAGGATCTACACAACCAACCTTAAGATAATTTATCTGAATGCTGAAATTCACATATACATTATGAAGAAATCAACAGATGAAATATCAATGAAGATTAACGCAAAGTATTTTTTCTTATTAAACCCAATGCAATACAATAAGAATGCAGCTGCTGCAGAATTTCTCACCAGTTATATCACTTGAACTACAACCTGAATTTGGAACTTGTGTTCGGAAAAGAACTGAAACAGAAAATTCATGTTGCTGGTTGGGGAGGGACGAGAGAATTTTCTTTCTTCAATATACTGCACAACAGGGTTGAATTTCCAATTCCAAAAAAGATCTTCACACAATCTTCCTAGTCAGCTCTAGCAGCCATCACAAACAGAAATAGATATAATCGCCCACTGGCTAAAATCGACTAACCAGATGCTTACCTAAAACACAGCAAGAATCCCTTTAAATAATGTTGACAAAGCCTCCTTCCCGACTGTCGCTGCTAATGATTTGTGGGCGAATTTTACAACGACAAATACAGCATTCCCAAAGTTCAATTTGTCAGAAGGATCCTTTAACTAGGCACAGGGTTCATTTACATATATTTATTTTGCCCCCATTGCTTTCAGTCGATTGCCCTAGATGACTAAAAATCATCCACGTCAATATGGCATCTGGCACACTTTTGGTCCAGATTAGGCACGGCAAATCACGACGTGAAATTCAGAGGCCTAATACCTGTTTTATGCAGGAAAACAGGGGGCCTCAAGTTGAATTTCTCCCCTATTGTGTGTATATTTTTAAGACCTTTCTGTGCAATTCTTATCCTGGTGATGGTTGAAGCAATGTATTGTTAAATTCATCTGCACGTCCCTATTATGGTTCTTTAGAAACTAATCATTGTAGCTCTATCTGGCACCTGGGGCTCGCAATTCTATTGAAGGCTCATTTGAATTATGCAGGTCCCAGATAGGGGAAATAATTATGGTTGCACATGTGAATCAATTAACAGCACAATGTTAGAATTACCCATGGAATACAATGAGAATGGATTTATAATACACGTGCTCGTGCATTCAAGCTAGAGCCAGAAATTTGATAGAATCATAAAATTTTACAGCGCCGACGTAGGCCCATGACACCTGCGCCAACTCTTTGAAAGAGCTACCACTTAGTTCCTTTCACCATACCCTTTTTACATTTTTTCTTTTTCAAATATTGATCCTTTTAAAAGCCACCACAACTGTTTCTGGTAGGGCGTTCCATGTTTTTACAACCCTCTGTATAAAAAATAATTCTCCTAACCTCTCCCTTCATTCCTTTGGTAACAATCTTAAATTGATGCCCTCTAGATACTGACTCACTGATCATACACTGGCTTCTATCTGTCAACAGGATTGTATGTTGAAATAATTATTTTAGTGGATTTCTAAAGTCATAATTTAATCAGGCAGATTGAGCTCTTTTAATTAAAGAAACTATGATTTAAATTTGATTTTTTAAGAACAAATGTATCTTTATTTTCTGTTTACAGACTTCAATGGCTGCTGAGTTTCAAATGGATTCAGCATTTGAGTGGCCCTCTTAAGAGCATGGTCTCGATGATGTGTCATATTAGGCACAGTGGAACAAGGAGCAAGCCTCAGAGCTCCTATCGGGTTGCCTTTTATCCCAATGCACAAATATAATCCTTCCCAATCCCCCTGACAGTGACGCTCTCCCGCCCACTCACCCAACCACTTACCAAGGGCCGGGGAACATTTTTTCGGGTCCCCAGCAGCAGTCTCTTCTGCCCAAAATCCCGCTCTGGCCAGCGAATGCTTTCCGTCGGCTTTGGGTGGGTAGCTATGCAGATGAGGTGTTTAAAAACTCCTGGACCTAAGGCTGCGGAGGGTCAGACAGCTTGCCATTCGCCTCGGCTCTTCAATCATACCACTTTCAGCCCGGAGTTATTCTACTGGGGCTATAGTATTGGCGCTATAGTTGGGGCAGGATTTTTAATTTTCTCTTGTATCGTGACTAAGTTAAAGGAGCCAGCAGCTAGCTAAAACTAGACAAAAAGGATTCATTTTTGTCACATTCACATTGGTGCCTGCTGTTATATAGACAAACGCAGCATAACGTATTGGCCCTGAAATTCCAATGTCCCGGGTCCGTACAAAGTTTCTACGGACCTGGGAAGGCATCGGAAAAGCCGGGTTTCAGCGCACAATGCGCATGCGCTGAAAAGCGGCTTTTCTGATCTGTCAAGTTTCTGGCTTGACAGATCCTCCGTATCTCGGGAGCGAGGACACTTGCAGGGCAAGATTTCCGATATTTACGAATATCTTGTCCTGCAAATGTCCTTTAAAATCTTGCGCCTGAAAAAGCAGGCGTATAGCCTACTTTTACAGGCGCAAGTATTTAAAAATACACAGAAACATTTTACAATAAAGTTATAAAAACACATTTTATTTTTAAAAACCCTCTCCACTACGGCAAGTTTATTTTAAGGCTTTTTTAAAAAGTCGGGAAAATATATTTTTTTAATTAGAACTTTAATTTAAATGAATGTTAAATATGTCGTTTATTTTCTATTTTTTTTTGTGTTTTGGGTGTTTAGTGGATGTTTCTCATTCATAGTAATAGGAGTTCCGGACTTACGGAACTCTTATTACTTTGAATGAGAAAATATACTAACCTGATTGGCTGCTGTCTCCAGCTCCCGGCCTGCGCACGTCCCCACGTGCACGCGCTGCGACGCGCAGTCACCAGAGGCCTCAGGCTCGGAAGTTCCAACGGGCACAGCAGCAACAGGTAAGTGCGCATCTTTTCTCCCTATTTCACTCGTTTGCCCACGGGAAGAGCTCAATCGGAATCTCAGGCCCAATGTTAATACATCTGCTGAGAAAGTTCAATTAGTTAGTGCAGTCTTCAGACTAGTCAGAACAGGAGGATTCCCTCAATAATTATTGTAAGAGCCTCTGAGTGTTAGGAGTACATAGTATTCTCTGCTAGGCGTGGTTGAAATTTCCTCGCTTGCAGCAAATTTGTTTAGCCGGCTCCTCGTAGCTCTATTACACAAGAGGGAGTTCTGAAACATAGAAACATAGAAAATAGGCGCAGGAGTAGGCCATTCTGCCCTTCGAGCCTGCACCATCATTCAATATGATCATGGCTGATCTTGCAACTTCAGTACCCCATTCCTGCTTTCTCTCAATACCCCTTGATCCCTTTAGCCGTAAGGACCACATCAAACTCCCTTCTGAATATATCTAACGAACTGGCCTCAACAACTTTCTGTGGTAGAGAATTCCACAGGTTCACAATTCTCTGAGTGAAGAAGTTTCACCTCATCTCAGTCCTAAATGGCTTACCCCTTATCCTTCGACTGTGACCCATGGTTCTGGACTTCCCCAACATCGGGAACATTCTTCCTGCATCTAACCTGTCCAATCCCGTCAGAATTTTATATGCTTCTATGAGATCCCCTCTCATTCTTCTAAATTCCAGTGAATATAAGCCTAGTCGATCCAGTCTTTCTTCATATGTCAGTCCTGCCATCCCGGGAATCAGTCTGGTGAACCTTCGCTGCACTCCCTCAATAGCAAGAAGATCCTTCCTCAGATTAGGAGACCAAAACTGTACACAATATTCAAGGTGTGGCCTCACCAAGGCCTTGTACAACTGCAGTAAGACCTCTCTGCTCCTATACTCAAATCCTCTCGCTATGAAGGCCAACATGCCATTTGCCTTCTTCACCGCCTGCAGTACCTGCATGCCAACTTTCAATGACTGATGTACCATGACACCCAGGTATCGTTGCATCTCCCCTTTTCCTAATCTGTCACCATTCAGATAACATTCTGCCTTCCTGTTTTTTCCACCAAAGTGGATAACCTCATATTTATCTTAATTATACTGCATCTGCCATGCCTCTGCTCACTCACCTAACCTGTTCAAGTCACCCTGCAGCCTCTTAGCATCCTCCTCACAGCTCACACTGCCACTCAGCTTAGTGTCATCTGCAAACTTGGAGATATTACATTCAATTCCTTTGTCTAAATCATTGATGTATATTGTAAGTAGCTGGGGTCCCAGCACTGAGCCCTGCGGCACTCCACTAGTCACTGCCTGCCATTCTGAAAAGGACCCGTTTATTCCTACTCTTTGCTTCCTGTCTGCTAACCAGTTCTCTATCCACATCAATACATTACCCCCAATACCATGTGCTTTAATTTTGCAAACCAATCTCTTGTGTGAGACCTTTTCAAAAGCCTTTTGAAAGTCCAAATACACCACATCCACTGGTTCTCCCTTGTCCACTCTACTAGTTACATCCTCAAAAAATTCTAGAAGATTTGTCAAGCATGATTTCCCTTTCATAAATCCATGCTGACTTGGACCAATCCTGTCACTGCTTTCCAAATGTGCTGCTATTCCATCTTTAATAATTGATTCCAACATTTTCCCCACTACCGATGTCAGGCTAACCGGTCTATAATTCCATTTTCTCTCTCCCTTCTTTTTTTAAAAGTGGGGTTACATTAGCTACCCTCCAATCCATAGGAACTGATCCAGAGTCTATAGAATGTTGGAAAATAACCACCAATGCATCCACTATTTCTAGGGCCACTTCTTTTAGTACTCTGGGATGCAGACTATCAGGCCCTGCGGATTTATCGGCCTTCAATCCCATCAATTTCCCTAACACAATTTCCCGATGAATAAGGATTTCCTTCAGTTCCTCTTTCTCGCTCGACCCTCGGTCCCCAAGTATTTCCGGAAGGTTATTTGTGTATTCCTTAATGAAGACAGAACCAAAGTATTTGTTCAATTGGTCTGCCATTTCTTTGTTTCCCATTATAAATTCACCTGATTCTAACTGCAAGGGACCTACATTTGTCTTCACTAATCTTTTTCTCTTCACTTATGTATAGAAGCTTTTGCAGTCAGTTTTTATGTTCCCTGCAAGCTTACTCTCATACTCTATTTTCCCCCTCCTAATTAAACCCTTTGTCCTCCTCTGCTGAATTCTAAATTTCTCCTAGTCCTCAGGTTTGCTGCTTTTTCTGGCCAATTTATATGCCTCTTCCTTGGTTTTAACACTATCCCTAATTTCCCTTGTTAGCCACGGTTGAGCCACCTTCCCCGTTTTATTTTTACGCCAGTCAGGGATGTACAATTGTTGAAGTTCATCCATGTGATCTTTAAATGTTTGCCCTTTAAATGTTTGCCGTCAACCCTTTCAGTATCATTCGCCAGTTGATCCTCCCCAATTCACGTCTCATACCATCGAAGTTACCTTTCTTTAAGTTCAGGACCCTAGTCTCTGAATTAACTGTGTCACTCTCCATCTTAAATGAAGAATTCTACCATATTATGGTCACGCTTCCCCAAGGGGCCTCGTGCAACAAGATTGCTAATTAATCCTCTCTCATTACACAACACCCAGTCTGGGATGGTCTGCTCTCTAGTTGGTTCCTCGACATATTGGTCTGGAAAACCATCCCTTATACACTCCAGGAAATCCTTCTCCACTGTATTGCTACCAGTTTGGTTAACCCAATCTATATGTAGATTAAAGTCACCCATGATAACTGTTGTACCTTTACTGCACGCATCCCTAATTTCCTATTTGATGCCATCCCCAACTTCACTACTACTGTTTGGTGGTCTGTACACAACTCCCACTAGCGTTTTCTGCCCTTTGGTGTTCCGCAGCTCTACCCATACAGATTCCACATCCAAGCTAATGTCCTTCCTTACTATTGCGTTAATCTCCTCTTTAACCAGCAACGCTATCCCACCTCCTTTTCCTTTCTGTCTATCCTTCCTGAATATTGAATACCCCTCGATGTTGAGTTCCCAGCCTTGGTCAGTACAATGCCGAAAGGAAGGACTGCTGACTGATGTTGTGAAGTTGTTGCAATTTGCTACAATTCCTTCCAACAGCAAGTTGTTGCATTCTTGTATTAAAGTCAGAAGCACTAAATTTCAGAAGCAATAAGAGGCCACTACAAGAGACAGGCGAGCACACATCCACAAGGTGGACCCAATGAAGCTGAACAACATGGTGCTATTCAAAACAACATGATTAGTATTTCTGTTCGGTTTATCAATTTTCATCCATTGATGTCCAAGATCCTTTATAAATGTTCTGCCAAATTCCAATTGGTGGTTGTGACTGCTTGTTGAATTACTCCCTTCAAACAGTTCTGTAGCTGGGCTGGCAAGGCTGTGGTGCACAACATCATGGGCTCAATTTTGGCCACTACAGATTTCTGGCGTACTTGCCAGAGGTGCACCAGTTTTCCACGCTTGGAAGTGCGCCAAAAATCTTCGGGCCGATTTTGGCCGCTGTCCCGGGTCTTCTAGCTGCTGGCGTGGCGACTGGGTCTGTGGGCGGAGCCAGCGTCCTGCACTGGAAACAGTGCCGGGACGCTGGACATGCGCAGTAGGATCGGGATTGCCGTGATCGCGCATGCGCAGTAGAATCGGATCAGTGGGTGAGTGAGAGAGCTGCAGTTTCAACTGATCACGCATGCGCAGTAGAATCGGATCAGTGGGTGAGTGAGAGAGCTGCAGTTTCAACTGACCACGCATGCGCAGTAGAATCGGGCTCCCGATACTTTGCCGCGTTTCTGCCCAGCCCAGCCCAGCCACTCCCTCCACCCCCCACCCTTCTCTTCAGCCTCTCGATACTTTGCCACGTTTCTACCGAGCCCAGCCAGCCCAGCCTCTCCCCACCTCCCCCCCCCGCCCCCTTACCTTCACCTTCCCTGCAGCCTCTCGATGCGTCTTTGCCGGCTGTCCCTTTCCCAGGCCGAATGGCCTCCCGTACAGGCCGGCCGCTACCTTCCCCAGCCGAGTTCAATTCAAGGTAGGATTTACTACAATTATTTATTTGTTATCCAATTGTTTACCTGAGTTGTTAATTTTTATTGAGTTATTTCAATTTTTATTTGCAATGTTTAGTGCTTGGATGCAGATCCTTGCTTACTTACCTGCACCGATTTCCTAACTGCCTGCAAGGTTTTTCAGAGTTGGCCATATACGCTGACCTAAGTGGATTTGGAGTAACTTTTAGCTCGCCAGAATTGCCTAAATGGTCAAAACTGGCTTAAGTTGCTGGGAACGCCCCATTTTGAAAAAAAAACCTGAACTAAAAAAAGTCGTACCTAACTGAGTTACTCTGGAGCACGTTGATTGAGGAAAATGGAGTTTTTTAAACTTACGCCAGAAAAACCAACTTACTCCAAAAAAATTGGAGCAAGTCATGGCCAAAATTGGGCCCCATAGGTGGTGGGTTACAGGATAATTTACTAATGATACAAATGCAGGTAACACTGCAAACTGGACTACTTACTGGCTAACCAGAACAAAAACATTTTCTTTAAATGCTAATTAGTGACACATCTAGAAAGGGGAGAAAGTGCTTCATTAACAAAAAATACTTAATGGCCATTTCTGAAACGCATGCAAATGTGCCAGGTAACCAAGCACGCTGGAACTTAGCAAAGGTGTTTGTACTGGTGCCAGGGGCCTTACTGCATCTCCCATTGGATTGAAATGGCTGTCTTGTGCTGCTAGGTTGCTTCCTTATTAGTTAGGATTGCTAAAAACAACTACATTGTATATTGGCTCATTTTAATAAGCAGTTTAAATAAAGCGGAATATATTGGAGCTATCTCTTTAGTAATAGAGTGGCAGAATGTGGTTCTGTTTCTGCAATTTCCCACACATCTGGCCGGATTTTTGGCTTTTAGGATTTTGGGGCGTTAATGACGGCGGGGCGGGCTTGATACCGCCTGGAAAACAGAGGCAACCAGGAGCCGAAAATCTTTCCAATTTCAAGTACACTGTTGCATGGAAGAATTCTCAAGAAGCCAGGGTCTGCCTCACAGAAATGAATTGAAAAATTAGAAGAGCAACCACCGTGTACTTCTTTCATGCACATCCTATTGGTCGAGGCCGAGGAGTAATCTCCAAACTATTCTCTCGGTTGGAAAGGTGTAGAACATGGTGGCCTCCACAAACAAAAAACAATGAAAAATGAAAAGACCATCCCTACCAAAATTATCTTTAGTTAAAACGGTTCTTTTTTTTTAAAAAAAGAACGGATAGGCAGTAAGCTGGGTTAGAACATGCAGCCAGTGACATTCAAGGCTCTGTCTTCTTTTCTAAAGGGTCAGTCTACCATTGCGCTCAATGTTCCAAATCTCTCTAGCTGCTAATATCACACTCAACTAATCAAAAAGAGGCAATGATTTGCAAATGGAGCAGAGAATTTCAGAAGGAAAATTCGGGTTAGCTTATACATAATTGTTCAAATTCTGCAACAGGCCAGGAAAACACTTCAAACCATTTTGCAAGGAAAATTATTTGACAATAAATAAATCTAAGTGCCTGGCTGTTAGGGTAAGCACAACTAGGTTTCAAAGGGTCGTAGAATAGTCAAGAATGATCAACACAGGAAGTTTGTGAATTTTACCTAATGTCAAAAAGATATTCAAGGATGAATCAGACGGAAAATAATAATGCAAAGCAAGCTGGAATCATCGAACATTACAGCACAGAAATAAATTGTTTGTTACACAACTTAGTGCCAAAAGCGACTTAGTCTAATCCTACTCGCCCCCCCGCCCTTATCCTTTGTTATTCCTCTTGATCAAGCAATGAATTTTCTTTTAAAATAATTTAAGGATTCTGCTTCAACTATAGTTTGTGACAAAGAATTCCACAGTCTAATCACCATGTGTGTAAAGAAGTAGCTCCTGTTTAATTCTTTTTGCAATTATCTTAAATTTGGGCCCTCTTCTTATTGCCTTGTCAACCAGTGGAAAAAGTCTCCGACTATTTACCCAAACATAATTTACCCTTCATAATCTTCAAGACCTCACTATCATGTCACCCCCAACCTTCTCAGCTGTAGTGAAAAAGCCCTAATTTCTCAAGCCTCTCATCATAACTGAAACATCTCATCTCAGCTGACAAAATAGTTCAACATTATTTAAAATTCGATGGTGCTGTGCGTTATTGGATAATGAGGTCCCAGGCCAAATATTAGGGGGGCAAAATTGCCCTGCATCCCGATTGGGGGCAGTATCCTTCTGGGACCGGGACTTTTGGCACCCGGCGCAGAAGTCCCAGCCCGGAATTGCCCTTACAGCCCCTCAAAAGAAGTGGAGCGCAATCTTACGTGCTCCACTTCCTTTGGGAGCGGTTACCGGGCGCTACTGGGGCACTGAAGGAAGTGTTACGCAGATGCTCCGCATAGCGCTAACACGCTTCAACGCCCCTCCCCTTCGATTAAAGGGGAGGGCCGCTGCGCAATCTGCACAGCCTCTGATGGCCTCCACTGGGCCACTAGGACAACGTGCGACCGGGCCTGCAGCCCGGCATCCAAGACAGAGTGCCAGACCGCATGATTGCAGTCCTGACCCAAGAGTCAGCAGACAAAAAAAGATGGGGGCCCAGGCGCCCTCCCCTTTAAGGAGCGTACCGGGAGTGGACGTCCACCAGCTTCACGATCGGCAAAGCTGGCATTGACATCCGCTCTCGCCAGACTCGCGGCCCGTGGGGTCATTTCCCCCATGGGGAGTTAAGGGGTCGGCGAAGAACATTGAGGGGTTGCTGCGCACGCCGTTGACATCATCGCCGGTTGTGTGGCGGCCCGGGGCACTAACCGTGAGGCGTGGCGCTGCCATGGCAGTGTCTCCGTAAACTCCCGAGCAATTTCCCGGGACGCGGTAACGCCCCCTCCCCCAGGTGAAAATTGTCTTGCCTCCCCTGGGAGGTGCTAATGGGGCTATAAAAAGAAGGAATTTTGCCTCCAAGGTATGCCTTGTACCTATGCATTCAGACACAGGGATCATTCCTTGCATACCCGTTTTTTGGCACAAACAAATTTCACACGATGGTTAAATTGACTATAAAATTCACAAGAATCAGAACTTATAACCCTGCATAATGCATTTTGCCAACTAGGAGAACAGGTTCTCTGAGGCCTCTGCCAATGCTGTCAAACAGATGCACTTGCACAAAGTGACTGCTTTCTCTGTCCCTGTGGAAAGTATCTGATCTCTGTTCGATGCTTTGCTACAGCACGTGGTCAAGATTGGGAACTTGCCCATGTCTATGAACTGTGTGGCCAGATGATTCAAAAGTAGGAAATAGTTGCCGTAGCAACATTAAGAGACATTTTAAACTGCCAGCTTTTGAATAGATGTGGCTGTTTGGTTAGTATTAAGTGGGGGGTGTTATGAATCATGATGCTTAAGGCATCACAACTGTATGGGACAGGCTCAATGAACCAGCTGGTATTTTCCTGTCCATAATTTTTGCATGTTCATACGCAAGCCCTTTGGTTTATTCTCATCAAAATCTTACGAAGAAATTATTAGTCAAAAGAAACTCACAATTTATGCTTACTTGCAAAATATTTATATGAAGTTAAAGCTAAATCATAAAGTTATTTCATTATCAGGAGCGCACCAAAGTAACTGTGTAGGAAACTAAAAACAAAACAAAACTAAAAAATTGCATCAATAATAGTGCAATGGGCTCCTGTTGTCAAAGTGAACCTTATATTCATCTGCAATCTGCCTCTCTGGGCCTGATGTGTACACTTGTCAATAGACAGACAGGGACAATTATTCAAAGTGAATGAACAGAAGACAGTGATCAACAGCACCCAATGAAAACCCGTGACAGGCGGTCGATGAAGATAATTTATCCAGGCAGGCCTGTTTAACTACTGCACAGAGTAATAAAACATTAAGCATTCCCCTCCGCTTCACAGTGGCACTGCAAATAAAATCATAAGAAGCAGATTCTTTAAAGTTAGCTGCTAGATAGGATTCTAGCAGATCTTAAGAGGCAGTGTGTAACTACCAACTGGGGAAATATTTGATCTCTTATCTGAGGATTAACAGATACAGGTCTTTAACCTTATTGCTCCTGCCATTACAGTGAAAGGGCACTGACGAAAGCAATGTGTAACAGTGTGACAAATGTATGCTTCCATTCTTACAGCCTACTATCAAATCAATGTTTTGTGACATGCTCTTGTCATCCTGCTGACAGCCATTTGACAGATAAGAAAATCAGCAACATTTAGGCTCTGAGCATGAGAGCCCAGTAATAAAAATTATGGAGAAACTAGAACCCATGAAATAACATTTAATGACTGAGGAATCTGCACATTTTGCACCAGCAATGTTTTTGTCCAAAATCAGAGCAACATTTTCAAGTTGCCATGTATTTCCTGTATAAAACACAGTAACAATCTACACAGTGGTATCTGAAACAATCCCCTTGCTCAGAATATCATGAGTTTACTTTATTTCCTATGTTGTAACCATTTATTTCAATACACACAAACATATGCACCTTACTTGCATCCCTTGTGGATCAAGTCTAGGCAAAATCTGTCATCTATCTCTGGGATCAGCTGCCCTTCCCCCTCTCTCCCTGCACCAACCAGATTAAGTAATGTTATTATAGCTCAATGCAAACCATCATTAGAATTTCTGACTAAAACTTTGTATGAAATCAATGGTCCTGTGTTTTTCGCAAATACACAAATCACTCACTTCTGGCAAGACCAACATAGTAATTAAAACATTTAATCGTAATGCAGTATTTTCAGTATAAGACAATAAAGACACTTCATCTAATTCATGTTTTGAGTTAGTACAAAATATAATAAATTCCTAAGTTTGTTATTACATTCAAAAATGTAAATGTGCAACAGACCTGTTTTCCTAGCAAGTACGCAGTACAATCATGTCTAAACTGTAAACTAACTTTGAAGGGTATGTGTGCTACATATATTGCTTACATTGTGTAAGTATGAACCCGAACTTGAGAAATAAATAATTGACTTACCTGGAATTGGGATAATGGGAATGCTTTCATTAGGAACCACCCGTGGTGAACTGCTATCCTCCACATAGAAGTGCGCTGTCTGAAAACACTTTCTGAGAGGAAAATAAACAATGTGGTTATTCTCTGGCAAACGATATGCACAGACAAGAATTTAAGTCTCAGAAATTGTGGGTGCTTGTAAATAAATCCCTGGCATACAGCCATCATTTAAATTTGCTCTTCATTGTTAATCATTCAAAGGTTTCTGATGGGTCTTTGAAAAAAGTCATCAAAGAATTAAAGTGACTGTTAATCTAAATTCTTCTTCAGCTCTTGGAAGTGCATCAGAGGCAATATCAACTCGTTTTCCAACCTAGCACAATCACACTTTGTTTTTTTTAATAAGTTAAAGTTTAAAAAATATATAAGCTCTCTGCCTATCATTTTGAGGCCATATGGAGCAATAATACAAAACTGAATTACAGCTACTCAGAAAGAGAAATCAATAGATATGCTCCAAACTGGCCTTAGAAGCAGTCTGAGGCCCAAGGAGGATGAAAATATCACACCACAAAGGATGATTCAAGCAAAACAATTTCTGATAGTAAAAGATGTGTGGCACCACAAACCTCCCAATATTTTACCTGTACTTGATGCAAAGTAACGAGCACAAATTGGTCATCATTGAGAAGGCACGGACAAGAAAAGCACATAGAGCTGTGAACAGCCTTTGCATGGTGATGTTGACTGAAGCTGGACTCTAAAACTCCAGCGTCATTGCTCATCTGATTTAATGACTTTCCTTGGGCTGGAACTGAATATCAAATGAGCCTCTCTGTGCTCTTGTGACAGGAGGAGGGACTGCTGTGTTCATTAGGGGCTTCTAACAAAAGGATTATTACACCGCAATGATGCTCTTAATAAACCGTTTGGGAGCACCTGCATGCAGCCCGAATGTTGCCGTTTCATGATTCATGTAAATTTACTGTTATCACCCTGAAAACAAAAAAATGCCCCTAATGCTTTTCCAATGCACTGTCTGTTAACAGGGTGATCTCACACTGTATAATTGCTGAGCGGTAATTACTGGCTGCTAATTAAGGCACTCACCATAACTCAACTGCAACTAAAGGCTTTGATTTTTCATTGGTGTCTTACTCTGTTATCGCACAGAATATTAAAATATTTGGTTATCGGTGTATATAGAAATAAATTATAACAATCGCAAATATGATTAGCGTGACTGCAGCATTCTGAATAACTGCACAAGTACAACCCACACAGATTCAATAGCTTAATTTTCTACTTTAATTAGCAACATTTGACTTTATTCTGACTTTGAGTTGAAAAAACAAACTTAACATTTATATTGATTTAATGGAAGCATTTGAATAATAATCTTTTACAGGGTGAGTATCTAATTAATTATGGTATTTATAATGCATTTACAGACATTGCCTTCTAAGATGATGTTCGGCATAGATGATATTAAATGTGATCAGTAATGGAAACTGTGACAATAAAGTAACTGTTGGCATTAGTAAGATTACATTTTTTTTTAAGTAAGGTCATCTTTGAAGCCAATTAAATCCCAATCACAGAAACAGACGAGAATGGTTCACATTAGTTTTTAGCCAGGAAACTGACCTCAAACAGTTGTGTGGGTTCACAACAAGGTCTGTCAAAAATAATTAAAGTCCTTGGAATGTAAGGCCCCAATTTTAACCCAACCTGCTCATCACGAATGGGGCAGGTGAGCGGTTAAAATATCAAAAATAGCTCCATTCCTACCGGAGGCAGCCGACTGCCATTTTAACTGATTAACTGAAATGCATATGAAAGGCATCTTCCTGAAACAGGCGGGTGCCTCATAAATAATTGCAATCGATATCATTGGGACCCCGATGCTATTTTAATTGGACAAGTTGGAAGTCCTGTCTATCTGCCAACCCACTGAGTAAGACCTCGCGGAACTGGCCTCAGAAACTGACATGACGGGAAACATTATTTAAAGGGGCACTCACCTGCAGCTACTCAGATCGGTAGGATCTGTGTGCTGTTGTCATTAATGGATACCAAAGCAGTTCTGTGCTTGGCGATTATTTCTGATTTTTGCTCTCCTTATTTATGTTGATTAAGTACTCATGGCTCATCTTGGAGGCTGCTTTTTCTTCATTCCTTTGAACGGAGGAAGATGAGCAGCAGCAATTGCAGCCTCAACAACCAAGACAAGCAGTAGCTGGGACTGTTAGAAAACTGCAGGTAAGAGGAACTGCTTGTAGACGGCCTTACCCAGCCCATGAGGTACATAGGTTGTCAGTTTCCTGGATATCTCATGGAACACTGCATCAGAAGTTTGCACTTTACCAGCCAAGCTGTTGCTGAACTATGCAGCCTCCTGGAGCAGGACCTGCTGCCTGATGGAGCTATCCTCCCCTTTTTTATGGTAGAATCTATTAAATGTTATGTCAGCACACTCTTGCATTAGAAATTCCTGTGTCCACATTATAATGCAAAAATGCTATGTAAACGGGTCACACTGTAGTTGCACTCTTGGTGGTGTTGACACCGCCGCCTTTAACTGTTGCGCTTCAGGCTCCCACTAGACGGTAACAGGAGATAGCTAGCAGTCTGCACAGCACAGCTGCATCAAGCAGTTCACCAAAGCCCTGCTTGCCAGAGCAAACCAGGACATTACCAACACCCAGAATGTGAGAGCTCTGAAATTTGCACCAATGGCTGTCTTCCCTCACATGTAGGACATAATCTACTGCACTCATGTAGCTATCAGTGCACCAGAGTTTGTGTCGACAGGAAGGGCTACCACTCCATCAATGTGCAACTGGTGTGTGATCCCCACAGAAGGATAATGCATGTCTATGCCAGTTTTGCAGACTGCTGCCACAACACCTTCATCCTACAAATCCACCCCCCCCCCCCACCCCACTTAATCCACCCATCCAGGAACTCCAAAGGATGGCTGCAAGGGATAAGAGATCCCCCTATGGACATGTCTGATGTCACGCCTCCGCAACCCCATCACGCCTGAACAACAGGTACAGAGTAATGGGACCACCAGAAAAATCATATAGCATACCACTGGCATATTGAAGCAAAGGTTCAGCTGCTTTGATCCATCTGGGAGTTCCCTACAATATGGCCCAGACAAAGCAGGCTACATCAAGATGGTCGCTGTTGTCTGTATTAAGCAGGCCTTTGGCTGACCCGTGGAAACTGTGCTGACAAAGTCGGCGAGAGTCCTGTTGTATCAGCGAGGCAGATGGATAACCCAACCGTAAGATTATAATGAGCCCCGGAAGTTAAAAGGCTGGCTATTCTGTGGTGAATGGCTCACCTCCTGGCTCCCCAAGCCTCTCCACCACCTACACATCAGGAGTGTGATGGAATACTCTCCCCACTTGCCTGGATGGGTGCAGCTGTAACAACACTTAAGAATCTAATCGAGGATAAAGCAGTCTGCTTGGTCAGCAACCCCAGTCCCCTGAAGAGCAGGGGAGTTCTCCTTGGCGTCCCTCACCCAACATTATGAAAACAGATTATCTGATCAGTATCATGTTGCTGTTTGTGGGACCTTGCAGTGCGCAAATTGGCTGCCGCTAACTCTACATATTACAATAGCGACTACGCTTCAAAATGTAAGTCATTGGACAACTAGAGATGGGCAATAAATGCCGGCCTTGCCAGCAATACCCATATACTGAGAATGAATAAAACAAAAAAGAAATGCTCTGTTTTCAGCTGCAGTGGGTGAGTTTTTAAAATCAACCAGCTACCCACCCACCCAAACCTGTCCAGAGTTAAAATCAAGGCCTATGTTTCTAAGGTTTGCAGCAGATCTTTGCTGGGCAAGTGTAACAATGGAAAGAAGGCGTTTTCTGTATTTTTTTCATTTGAGTAGAAAGGCGATAAAAATGTTGAGAAAAAAGTATTCTTCACCTTTGGTCAGAAATGAATAGCTGAAATAATTATACGCTGCCTAACCCAAGGTTAAATGACGTCCATTTCCACCTTCATAATTTAGTTTGCGTAAACTGAAAGCAACAAACTTGTCTAATCTAGTTTTGATTTTTTTAAAATAATCAACAGCAGATCTTATGGGCAAGTTTCTAACAAAGATCATATTCATTTACAAGTTAGTTTAGAACAAATGTGGACCGCAGTAAAGGTTGAACCTAAAGGATTAAAACTGCTTACAAGAAAAAACATTACAATAAAATCAAATAGTTTGAGGTCTACATCAGAAACCGCTTACTTCATATTTATGTTGTAGGGCTGGCAGTTTAACATTCATTTTCTAACACTGAACTCAAAGCAATGGTTTCTGCAAACATTTTTTAATCATGTGCAGAAACTATAAAAATATATGTTGTATGTTAACTACTCAAAACCAACCATAGCTCTATGAGGCAGAGGTATATGTATTGAAATTAAACTTACATTTTCCCTGAACTTCACTGTCTTACTATCCAATATGTTTGAGGTCAATTTGCTTAACTATAGACACAAGAATAAGGAACACATCTATTATCTATCCACCTAACTATGAACACACTGCTAGGACATTAATAATTCATATTTGCAGGACTAGAGGCTATAGCAAAGCAAAATTGATCAAAGATCAAACAGAATATATGGATTAAACAAAGCAATAGGGAATCCCCAAATGACAGAACAGATTTCTAATTATTTTTAAAATTGTGCTTTTATTGTTCCTCTGCATACATGGCTGATCACATTTAATGCAGGCATGAGCATGGTTTCCAATATATATGATCCTTTGAGGTTTGGCTGGCAAGAAGCATATACACAAACTGGTTCACCAGCAGTGGGTAAGCATATGTCATAATTTTCCTGAAAACTATTGATAAAAGTTATAAATTGCACAACTAAAAATGGATATCATGCTTTTCAAGAGCTTTAGGAGTACACATTAGGATTCCTAATCAGAGGACTCAAATGTAAATTAAACTTTTGACTGTTAGAAAGGGCTGCAGAGTTCGTGGACCTTTGACCAGCTTGTTCCATAAAGCAGTGCAGTGCGACAATGTAAGTGGTTGGAGAGAAGTTTAATGACTGCAACAATAACTTCAGTTTAATTTGTAAACTAATTACTTCTAGTTTTAATAAATTATCCTTCTCCTCTAAATTTTAAAAAGGTTATTTCATTTGACTACTTGATCAAGTCTCTGTGGAGTACGATAGTTCCTGAGCTACTGCAACCAAGAACATTTCTGTGGGAAGGAACTGGACTGGGCTGAATAGTGAGTTTGATTGATTACCTTCAGTAGCCAGGGAGAAAGTTAGTGAGATTTTCCCTCAGAAGATTAAATAAATGGGCAAATGAGCCAGGGTCCATAACAACATAGATTGTACGCAGGTTGTGGATAAAGTGGATTTTAGCCGAGACCAAGAAATGGAAGATTGCAAGAGATGATCCATGTCCCAGCACTCCAGCCACAGTGCGTCAAATAAGCAATGACTTCAGTTATTAAAATAATATGTATAAGAAAACAAGTCTTCTTTATGAACATGGCCTGATCTTTCAGTACCATTATAGGCAGAGCCCTCTAACTCACTGTACTGCACAAATATATTTTTTGCATAATTCACCATAATTTCAAGTTTACTACAAATATGCAAAAGATTGTTAGGTCAAATATTCACAGGCTGCTAATATTATGCAAAATAATCCACAGAAGAATTCATTAGCATTGTAATATGCCCACAAATAGCAGCCTCCAGCTTTCCGAAGGAAGAATGCACAGTTTAATAGGCCTTTAGCCAGAGCATTTATCCCTTTGGGTCCAATATTGTCTAGGGTCTCATCAGCAAGTAGCCACATATAGGGTAAAGGAAGTTACTAATGCAAATCACCAATAAAGAAGGATAAATCTAGATATTTCAACAACAGACTAGATTCCAAATGTCTACTTAATCCCTCGAGTATTCTTTACAAGATCCTGTCAAAGGTCATCGCCGACAGGGTCAAGTCTGCTCTTGAGCTGGTGATCCACCCGGACCAGACCTGTGCTGTCCCCGGCAGGAAGATCTCTGATAGCCTGGTGCTACTCAGGGATACGATCGCCTACGTGCGGGACAGGGTTGGACACCTGCTTAATCAGCTTAGACCAGGAGAAGGCCTTTGACAGGATATCGCACACGTACCTGATGGACGTGCTCTCCAAAATGGGGTTTGGAGAGGGTATCCGCAATTGGATCCAACTGCTCTACAGAGACATCAGTAGCGCCGTTCTAATCAACGGGTGGGAAACTGAAAGCTTTCCGATCAGATCTGGAGTCAGGCAAGGCTGTCCTCTCTCGTCCCTCTTGTTTGTGTGTTGTATCGAGCCCTTTGCCGAGTCCATCAGGAAGGATGCGGGCATTAGAGGGGTGACGATCCCAGGCAGCGGAGGCGCTCAGGTCAAGACCTCCCTGTACATGGACGACGTGGCCATCTTTTGCTCGGATCCGCAGTCGGTCCGCAGATTGCTCACAATCTGCGACCAGTTTGAACTGGCCTCGGGAACGAAGGTCAATCGCAGCAAAAGTGAGGCCATGTTCTTCGGCAACTGGGCCGACCGATCTTTTATTCCCTTCACCGTGAAGCCAGATTACCTGAAGGTGTTGGAAATATGGTTTGGAGCGGACGGGGCATGCACCAAAAACTGGGAAGAGTGTATCGCCAAAGTGAAAAAAAAACTGGGATGGTGGAAGCTGCGCTTCCTCTCCATGGCAGGAAAGAACCTGGTCATCAGGAGTGAGGTGCTCTCGGGGTTGCTGCACGTGGCACAGGTCTGGCCCATCTCTCGCTCCTGTGCCATGGCAGTCACCTGGGCCGTCTTCCACTTTGTCTGGAGGTCCAAAATGGAACGTGTCCGCAGAGACACAATGCACAAATCTCTGGACAGTGGTGGAAAGGATGTTCCGAAAGTGGCCCTCATCCCGATGGCCACCTTTGTGTGCAGCTGCATCAAGCTGTGCACAGACCCCCGGTACGCAAACACCAAGTGTCACTACGTGCTGAGGTTCTACCTGTCCCCGGCGTTGCGAAGGATGGGCCTGGCCATGCTGCCGTGAAACGGCCCCACCAGTTGGACCATGCCTGTCCACCTGTCCTTCGTGAAAAAGTTTTTCACAAAAAAAACCCTTTGACCACAAGGCCATAAAACAGTGGTCAGCACGTAACGTCCTGGACGCCCTACGAAAGAAGGAGAGGGTAGACCCTGTCGGGTGGTTCCCTGAGTGGACTGTCGAACTCATTTGGCAGAACGTCTCATCGCCAGAGCTTTCACACAAGATGTAGCTTGGTTGGCGGTGAGGAGGGCCTTACCCATCAGAGCGTTCATGCAGAGCCAACGTCTCAGCAACACGGCACGGTGCCCCCGAGTTGGCTGCGGGGCGGATGAGACTGTCACCCATCTCCTTCAGGATTGCGCCTTCACAAGGCAGGTTTGGAAAGAGATGCAGTGGTTGCTGTCGAGGTTTCATCGCAAGCAGCTCCATAACACAGGACTCTGTGCTCTACGGGCTGTTCCCAGGGACACACACCGAGATAGACATCACCTGCTGCTGGAGGGCCATCAACTCGATCAAAGACGCTCTTTGGTCTTGCCGAAACTTGCTGGTCTTCCAGAGCAAGGAGATGTCCACGTCTGCGTGTTGCAGACTGGCGCAATCCAAGATCCAGGATTACGTGCTGAGGGACGCACTTAAAATTAGTGCAGTCGCCGCAAAGGCACGGTGGGGTAGGGCCACAGTTTAAAGCCCTTCTGCCAAGGTAAACCCGGGGGCAGGAATCAGTACAAAACCCCCCTCGGGCTGTACTTGCAACTTCTTTTTCGTGTGCATGGAGCACCATGATCTGTCAACACCTATGTAGTGCCATGTACAATGTTAGGTCTATTTCGTAATGCACGTTGAGAAGAAAAAAATGTAAATGTACCGTCACCCATTCCGTGTAATGTATAGTGACACATGTAATGTAATTTGTTGAATGTACTACAATGTATCCTGTATTGTACCGAATTGTACTTGAACTGAAAAGCAAGGAAATGAATCGAACGGAACTGCCGTCAGCACCCAAATGGAGTGTATGGGATTGCTGACCGCAGCTAAACGTACTGAACTGCTTTTGAATGTACTGTACAAATTTTTTATATGAATAAAGTATATTTTGAAAATAAATAAAAAAATCCCTCGAGTGTTCTTTATGTGAAAGTGGAAATGCATTTGAAACATTCAAAAGAAAATGCTTCAAAAATTAGATTATAATTTTGATATGAACAGGCAGTAAAGGATTAGTCAATTGTATTAATCAGCTCAGTTCTTGTGATGTGTACAGGCAGCAGCAATAATGTGCAACAGCTACCTTTCTGGTATACTTTCTTCAGTGAAATCTCGTAATATCTGTGCATTAGAAATCAGTATAATCTATGTTTTATTGTGTTTGTGCCAAAGCAGTTTTAGGGATCTGCAATGCTGCAATTATGTTCGAGCTGAGTCAAGTAGCACTTTATTGAGCATTATTTCAGATGCACACATACTTTTCAGAAATTTGCAACAATACTTTTGTCATTATATTGGGAGATTTCAAGGCAGGTTCTCATCCTGGAATGGCCAAAAGCTCTGTGATCTGATAACTCAATTTGATGGCTCCCATGCTGAATACCAAGAAGGTTTGCTCAGCAATATATATATAAGGGTAGTGTTCATTTTTAGTGAATTGGACAAATAAAATCATTTTTATATGGCTGTATCATGTTGAATGTAACTTGTATCTTCTGCACGCAAACATTGATGAAAAGTGTTACCAAATCCTTTCAGTGGGTGCATACCTCTTTCAGAACGGTTTTATTTGATACTTTTAAAGTAATAAAGCATAGCTACTTCCTAAACTAGCTATTTCCTAAACTTGGTTCAGTGACAGCATTCTTGTCTCTGAATCAGAAGGCTGTGGGTTCAAGTCCCACTCCAGAGGCTTGAGCACATCATTCAGGTTTTCGGAAGAAACTTCGAACCGAGGTCCCGTTCTCCCTCTCAGGTGGACGCAATAACTATTCGAAGAAGAGCAGGGGAGCTCTCTCTGGCCAATATTTATTTCTCAACCAACATCCCTAAATCAGATTATCTGATCATTATCTCATTGCTGTTTGTAGGACCTTGCTGTGCACAAATTGACTGCCGCGCTTCCCTACATTCCAATTGTGACTACACTACAAAAGTATTTAATTGGCTGTAAAGCACTTTGGGACATCCTGAGGTTGCTGAAGGCGCTATATAAATGCAAGCTGTTTCTTTATACAGCCTACAGTAACAACATTTTCAAGTGAAATTCTGCTGGTCAAGCATCAAACAACAGAAGCTGTTTCATAAAGATGCTTCACACAAAACTACAAAGATCAGTCATTTCTGCTGTCCTATAAATATGCTGCGGTAATAACTGTATTCAGAATTAAACACAGCTCTAATTAAAAGGAAAAGCTAGAAATTATGAAAACTAACTCAGCATTGACTTTTAAGCAACTCTTCTGTCAGCTGAATCAGATGGCACATGTTTTTTGCATCTGTATGAGAATGTTGGAGGCTACATTTGAACAATGAGTGTGAGTGTTATATGTCCAATGAAATGACTGCAGGGCAAATCTTGATGTAACCAAATTAAACATTTCCATGTCCCCTTTCAACCCCTTCTAAAACTGCTTTCCAGATGAGAATGCAATTGCTTGAACCTTTATGCCAGACCATGATACCCAGGAGTATTTGGAAACTGACTATCCATTATTTGACCTATGACAAGGACAGTTAAATTTTGCGCTTTTGCATTTCAAATCAATACAAAGAACATCTGCTTGCGCTACACATTATGGTTTATAGTGGGATAACTGCAGTGCTATTCAGGCTTCTGCTGTGGACAATTATAATGGCACAAAGTCTGCACAAGAATGTCCAGAACTACATTGGTTTGAAACAGAATTAGTATTTAACTGGTGGAACTACCAGAACACCTAGAAACATTTTGAACCACATAAACTAAGTCCCACAATGAACACATGAAGTGGCAGCACATTTGGAAGGCATTAACTTTTGAAAGGACTAGCTGAAATCGTTTGAACTTTGATAGCTGTTTTGGAAGAGAAATGAGACAATCTGAAGTTACTTTTGTCTGAGAAGGGGCTTTATAAAGCCACTGAAGTGATGCCAGTTCCAAAATTGATGGATTGGAAGGTAATTTACTGCACTTTTTACCTAACTGAAAATGTACCAACAGGTAATATGTTTACCATTTTTTGATATGTAGACTAATTTACTAATAAGACACAAGAATCATGGGATACAGCTATTGTTTTAATTCAAACAAGCTGTTTTAAGCTTTTATAAACCTTTCTTGGATAAAGCAAGTTGGATATTTTTCTGCATCATAGCAAATGGACACCTCGCATGGCAATGAAGTCTTAAATATATCAGTAAAAATGTTTGAAAGTCGTCAAGTTGGTAAAAGGCTTTTTTGTGCCTCTTTAATGAGCATCATTCTCCTAGTTGTGAAGACTGAATAGACTCTTCAGACAAATTCGGCAGCAGGGGGCCTGTCACCATGACAACTGACAATTTCAGTGAATCCTGAAAGCTCACATTACCATTTGGGAAATAGTTGCTAAAAGTTGCAGAGGAATCACTGCATTGGTAACATTGTGACATGGTTTTCACAGCTCACAGCTGTACATCATTACACCAATCATTCAAGCACAGTAAGGAAAAACATGTCACAAGCCTTATGGAACAGCTGAGGCACCAGAAAATGTTATCTTTCATTGCATCTGAAGTGAAAAAACACAACAAACAATACAACATTAAAAGAAATAATACATGCAACCGTCAACATTTCAACAAAAGAGTACTTGCTCTTTTAATGATGCCGAGCGTCCCTAATCTTACATACGTTCAGAAAAACTGGAGAAACCACACGAACCTGTTTTCCAATTTGATGTTATATGTATTTATAGTGCAGTTTCTGGTCTGAAACCAGGAGTAAAAGTTCCAGCCAGCTGTAGCTGCTTTACACTACCTGGATCGAACACCAATTCTACTGCCCAGGAGAGAGCTCTGTAGACATGTGATTACACACATCTGTGGGAGCTCCAATCCCAGGAATTAAAATTTGAAGCTCCGATTTTAACCTGCTGTTCCCAACGAGAACGGGGCATGCGGGGTGTGTGAGGGGGGGGGGGGTTAAAATAAAGTACTTCTCTCCCCATTCTGCCATCTCCTGCTAGCTGATACTTTAACTCCCGAGTTTCGAGAGGCGTTTGAGGCCCTTGTCGCAGGCAGGTGAGGGCTTCATAAATATTCAAAAGTAGCGACCCAATAACGTCATTTAGAACCCAAGACAAATTTAACCCCAAGACAGAGTGCCGATTGTGCTGGGGAAAGGTGGCTTCAGATGGATCTAGGCCAGAAGAGGCCCAGCAAGCTAAGTATTTTTAAAGTTTACCTGCTCCTCCTGGCTCATAAGGAAACATAGAAACATAGAAAATAGGTGCAGGAGTAGGCCATTCGGCCCTTCTAGCCTGCACCACCATTCAATGAGTTCATGGCTGAACATGCAACTTCAGTACCCCATTCCTGCTTTCTCACCATACCCCTTGATCCCCCGAGTAGTAAGGACTTCATCTAACTCCTTTTTGAATATATTTAGTGAATTGGCCTCAACTACTTTCTGTGGTAGAGAATTCCACAGGTTCACCACTCTCTGGGTGAAGAAATTCCTCCTCATCTCGGTCCTAAATGGCTTACCCCTTATCCTTAGACTGTGTCCCCTGGTTCTGGACTTCCCCAACATTGGGAACATTCTTCCTGCATCTAACCTGTCTAACTCCGTCAGAATTTTAAACATTTCTATGAGGTCCCCTCTCATTCTTCTGAACTCCAGTGAATACAAGCCCAGTTGATCCAGTCTTTCTTGATAGGTCAGTCCCACCATCCCGGGAATCAGTCTGGTGAACCTTCGCTGCACTCCCTCAATAGCAAGAATGTCCTTCCTTAGGTTAGGAGACCAAAACTGTACACAATACTCCAGGTGTGGCCTCACCAAGGCCCTGTACAATTGTAGCAACACCTCCCTGCCCCTGTACTCAAATCCCCTCGCTATGAAGGCCAACATGCCATTTGCTTTCTTAACCGCCTGCTGTACCTGCATGCCAACCTTCAATGACTGATGTACCATGACACCCAGGCCTCTTTGCACCTCCCCTTTTCCTAATCTGTCACCATTCAGATAATAGTCTGTCTCTCTGTTTTTACCACCAAAGTGGATAACCTCACATTTATCCACATTATACTTCATCTGCCATGTATTTGCCCACTCACCTAACCTATCCAAGTCGCTCTGCAGCCTCATAGCATGCTCCTCACAGCTCACACTGCCACCCAACTTAGTGTCATCCGCAAATTTGGAGATACTACATTTAATCCCCTCGTCTAAATCATTAATGTACAGTGTAAACAGCTGGGGCCCCAGCACAGAACCTTGCGGTACCCCACTAGTCACTGCCTGCCATTCTGAAAAGTCCCCATTTACTCCTACTCTTTGCTTCCTGTCTGACAACCAGTTCTCAATCCATGTCAGCACACTACCCCCAATCCCATGTGCTTTAACTTTGCACATTAATCTCTTGTGTGGGACCTTGTCGAAAGCCTTCTGAAAGTCCAAATATACCACATCAACTGGTTCTCCCTTGTCCACTCTACTGGAAACATCCTCAAAAAATTCCAGAAGATTTGTCAAGCATGATTTCCCTTTCACAAATCCATGCTGACTTGGACCTATCATGTCACCTCTTTCCAAATGCACTGCTATGACATCCTTAATAATTGATTCCATCATTTTACCCACTACCGATGTCAGGCTGACCGGTCTATAATTCCCTGTTATCTCTCTCCCTCCTTTTTTAAAAAGTGGTGTTACATTGGCTACCCTCCATAGGAACTGATCCAGAGTCAATGGAATGTTGGAAAATGACTGTCAATGCATCCACTATTTCCAAGGCCACCTCCTTAAGTACTCTGGGATGCAGTCCATCAGGCCCTGGGGATTTATCGGCCTTCAATCCCATCAATTTCCCCAACACAATTTCCCGACTAATAAGGATTTCCCTCAGTTCCTCCTCCTTACTAGACCCTCCGACCCCTTTTATATTCGGAAGGTTGTTTGTGTCCTCCTTAGTGAATACCGAACCAAAGTACTTGTTCAATTGGTGCACCATTTCTTTGTTCCCCGTTATGACTTCCCCTGATTCTGACTGCAGGGGATCTACGTTTGTCTTTACTAACCTTTTTCTCTTTACATATCTATAGAAACTTTTGCAATCTGTCTTAATGTTCTCTGCAAGCTTCTTCTCGTACTCCATTTTCCCTGCCCTAATCAAACCCTTTGTCCTCCTCTGCTGAGTTCTAAATTTCTCCCAGTCCCCAGGTTCGCTGCTATTTCTGGCCAATTTGTATGCCACTTCCTTGGCTTTAATACTATCCCTGATTTCCCTTGAGCCACCTTCCCTTTTTTTTTACGCCAGACAGGAATGTACAATTGTTGTAGTTCATCCATGCGGTCTCTAAATGTCTGCCATTGCCCATCCACAGTCAACCCCTTAAGTATCATTCCCCAATCTATCCTAGCCAATTCACGCCTCATACCTTCAAAGTTACCCTTCTTTAAGTTCTGGACCATGGTCTCTGAATTAACTGTTTCATTCTCCATCCTAATGCAGAATTCCACCATATTATGGTCACTCTTCCCCAAGGGGCCTCGCACAACGAGATTGCTAATTAATCCTCTCTCATTACACAACACCCAGTCTAATATGGCCTCCCCCCTAGTTGGTTCCTCGACATATTGGTCTAAAAAACCATCCCTTATGCACTCCAGGAAATCCTCCTCCACCGTATTGCTTCCAGTTTGGTTAACCCAAACTATGTGCATATTAAAGTCACCCATTATAACTGCTGCACTTTTATTGTACGCACCCCTAATTTCATGTTTGATGCCCTCCCCAACATCACTACTACTGTTTGGAGGTCTGTACACAACTCCCACTAACGTTTTTTGCCCTTTGGTGTTCTGCAGCTCTACCCATATAGATTGCACATCATCCAAGCTAATGTCCTTCCGAACTATTGCCTTAATTTCCTCCTTAACCAGCAATGCTACCCCACCTCCTTTTCCTTTTATTCTATCTTTACTGAATGTTGAATACCCCTGGATGTTGAGTTCCCAGCCCTGATCATCCTGGAGCCACATCTCCGTAATCCCAATCACATCATATTTGTTAACATCTATTTGCACAGTTAATTCATCCACCTTATTGTGGATACTCCTTGCATTAAGACACAAAGCCTTCAGGCTTGTTTTTTTAACACCCTTTGTCCTTTTAGAATTTTGCTGTGCAATGGCCCTTTTTGTTCTTTGTCTTGGGTTTCTCTGCCCTCCACTTTTCCTCATCTCCTTTCTGTCTTTTGCTTTTGCCTCCTTTTTGTTTCCCTCTGTCTCCCTACATTGGTTCCCATCCCCCTGCCATATTAGTTTAACTCCTCCCCAACAGCACTAGCAAACACTCCCCCTAGGACATTGGTTCCGGTCCTGCCCAGGTGCAGACCGTCCAGTTTGTACTGGTCCCACCTCCCCCAGAACCGGTTCCAATGCCCCAGGAATTTGAATCTCTCCCTGCTGCACCACTGCTCAAGCCATGTATTAATCTGCGCTATCCTGCGTGGACTTACCCACCGCGGGCTTCCCCCACCCCCGACCACGATCGCCCCTGACCTCCCCTGACGACTTACTTCAGTGGCAGGTACCGTTCCCTTGGGTCCTCGGTGGCAGCCTCCTGACGGCCAAAATCCCACACCCACCCATCAGCCTTCTCGTCACTGTCGCCAGGTTGGAGCGGGAGTTCATTGTGGGATATGGTGATGTGGTCTGGGGGTTAAAATGGCCCGGGCCTCTTGCTGAAGTGTGGTGTGACTGTGTAGGATTGGTGTTCACCCATTCCCCCATGCCGCAAGTTAAAAATGTTTAGAGTGCGTGGATGTTTAGAAGCAGTTCAGGAACTACAAGAGACAAAATATGTAAGTAAGTGGAACAATGGCAGATGATATTTAAAAAGCATAAGTACTACACACATGAAGAAAAGTGAGCAGCAATTGCAGTCCATGTATGGTGCTGAAAAATCTAAGGATAATGAAAAAGATTTAGGGATTTTAATAGACTCGAAGCTTAAGTGCACCCATCAAAGCAAAAAGAATGTTGAACTATATAACCAAAAGAGTAGAGTACAAGTCAAAGGAAATCATGCTCAAACTGTATCGAGCTCTGGTCAGACGACACATTATGTGCTGTGTCTAGTTGTGGTCACAGAGACGTAATGGAAACATTTAAGCCCTGGAGGTGGTTCAGAAAAACGTTACCAAGTAAATCATTACTGAAAAGGAAGCTTAATAAAACAAGGCAGGTTACCTCTCTCTCAAATTGAATGGAGCCGATTCTAACCCCACCCCGTGGGCAGGAACAATGGGCTCAAGTTTCGGCTCGAGTTGCTCCTATTTTTTTTGAGCAACTAGTTTAGAATGGAGTATCTTAGAAATTGCAATTCTCGGCATTTAGTTTGCTCCAATTCTAGTGAGTTAGAATAGTTTCATTTTAGAACAGCTGTTTTTACAAAAGGGGGCGCTACCAGCCACTTACGCCTGTTTTGCAAGTTTAGGCAGCGAAAACTTACTGCAAACTAACTTAGAATGGAGTAAGTGTAGATTGTTGTACGCTCAGAAAAACCTTGCCTACACTTATAAATCAGGCACAGGGAACGAGAGATTGGGGGGGTGGGGGAGGGAAGTTTACAAACACTTCACTTTTACAAATAAAGAGCCATCATCAATAATAAGTGATAAATAAATAAATCAACCAATAAATCAATCAAAAAAAATAAAAAAATTAAAATAAAATAATAAAAAAATCAATCAATAAATAAAAAATTAAGTTGCTACTCACCTACTGCAGCACCGGGAGCCCTCCAACAGCATGCTGGGACAGGGCTCCCCCAGTGTCTCTTTCTCTCTGTCTCTGTTAGTATCTCTCTCTCTGTCTCTGTCAGTGTCTCTCTGTGTTTCTGACAGCAAGGGGAGGAGGGAGGAGAGGAGAGGGGAGGTGGGGGGAGAGGCTGAACGGGAGGGAGGGAGGCTGAACGGGAGGGAGGGAGGGAGGCTGAACGGGAGGGGGGGGGAAGCTGAACGGGAGGGAGGGGGGGGAGGCTGAACTGCAGAGCGTCGGGCTGCGAGGAGCTACTGCACATGCGTGCACACTCTAGCGCGCATGTGCAGAGATCCCGACACTGTTTTCAGCGCCGGGACCTGGCTCCGCCCCCGACCCCTTATGCTGCACCACGCCGAGGCCGAAGACGTTCTGAGGAGCTCGGAGAATCACAAGGTAAGTTTCCGGCATCCTTTTTATTCCAGAAAGTCGGCGCACCTTATGGAGGTGTGCCGTTTTTACAGAGGGCGGAAACTTGGGCCCAATGTGTGGGAAGGATTAAAATCGGGCGAGTGGATTTACTGGCCTGATTATCAGTCTATTCCTGCTTGACAGCATGGCAGCTTCGCCGAATTTCCAGGCGGCTGAGGGCGCCACTATAGGCAGTGCTCTCATTGCACTGAACTGGGTACTGGAGGAGGAGGAGGAGCAGCCAACAGAACACTCATCATGCAAGAGGAGCTGCAGTTAGATTTCTGAGAATACAGCAGGTGCGGGCGGGTGCTCACAGAAGGCCCTAGCTACCAAACAGCTTCCACACCTTCCTTAAAATGTCTGAGGAGCAGTGCCTGAGGAGGCTGCGCTTGTCCAAGTAGATTGTTGCTGACTTCTGCAAGCTCCTGAAGACCTGCTGCCTGATGGAACTGGGGTCCATGCCATGCCAGAGACTATAAAGGTGACCACAGCCCTAAACATCTATGCATCAGTAACGTTCCAGGCTGCTCCCTGGCACATCTCAAGGATTTTGCAGTCGGCCGTCCACAAGTGCATCAAGCAAGTGACCAAAGCACTATTTTCCAGGGCAAACCAATAAATATAAATTTCCATTGATGGCAGCAGCCAAATGACAGAGCCTTGGGGTTTGCAGCAAAGGCTGGTTCCCCAGGAGAATGGGCATGATTGACTACACTCATTCCTGTTGCCATCAGGGCACCTCAGGACCAGCCAGGAGCTTTCATGAACTGCAAGGAGTTTCACTCCATCACTGTGCAGCTTGTTTGTGCTCACAGCAAATAGATCATGCATGTCTGTTCCCGGGCAGCTGCCATGATTCATTCATCTTGCGCTAGTCTTCGGGACAACGGCTAATCCCTTCCACCATGGTTTATGACACCCCTTTGCAACGCCATCACTCTGAAGCAGATCAAGTGCAACGACAGCAAGGACACCACATGGAGGGTCATCAAGCTCACCATTGGGATCCAGAAGCAAAGCCTCGATTGGTCCAGGAGCTCCCTTTAATATTCTCCAGGGAGATTATCATGCTAAACAGTGGACTGCTGCATCCGACATAACATCACTATCCAGGCAGGATTGGAGCTGCAGGAGGCAACTGGGCAGGAAGAGTCACCGGGGATGAAATTGCCCGCCACCCCAAACGGGGCGGATAATTCAAATTAAATGATTATTCTCCGCCCAAAACCATGGGGCGGCGAGTAGAGGGAAATTGGCCCCTTGAACTTTCTTGATTTGTCCGGGCAGTGTTTTGGGCAGCTATGGGGCGGAAGTGCTTTGGGAGCGGGGCGGGAGGTGGGCAGTGTCGTCAGCACGATGCTGATGTCAGTGCGATGTGGACTTGCCGCATCACGCTGACACGTAGCAACATCCCCCCCCTTCAGTTAAAGGGGATGGCCGCTGCGAGCTCTGCAGCCACTTTAGTGGAGCCCGCTGGGCCACCAGGGAGGTCTTCAGCTGGGCCAGCGGCCTAGCACCCAAGAGGGGGTGCTAGGCTGCCTGTTAGCAGCCCGGCCGAACCCGTGGACACAATTGACTTCAGAGTTGCCCGACAATTAAAATAAAATGACGGCCGCGGCGGTGCCCTCCCCTTTAAGAGTGGATGCGCCAACCAGCCACTGACAGCTTCCTGCCGGGAAAAGCTGTTGGAGACACTGAGCGGCGGCAGCTCCGTTCCCACGGGGCAATTTCCCTCGCGGGGCGGAAAGTGGTCACCGGCGGGCTGTAAGGGGTCGGCGTGTGCCTGATAGGGTGGGAACACGGGCAGGGTGGAAACCCGTTTCTGCTGCCCCCAGCCCGTGAGCAATTTCGGATAGGTCGGCCCCCAGTCAAAAAGATCTTACCGTTTTAGAGGCGGTAACGGACCTTAATGGGGGCGGGGGGAATTTCAGCTCCACCATCTGATGAGGAATATATGGCCATAGAAAGAAGAAAGACTTACATTTATAAAGAGCCTTTCACGACCACCGGACGTCTCAAAGCGCTTTACAATCAATGAAGTGCTTTTGGAGTGTAGTCACTGTTGTAATGTAGGTGAGAAGGAAGCAGAGGAAACAGGGCCAGCACCTTGCAGATAGAGATGCAAGGTGTACATTAATTACACAATGGTTCAGGTGAATAACTCTGTCCCTTCCCAGTAAAACTGAAACCAATCCCGTTTGCAGTTACAATCCTTGTAACCTCCATCTCCACTCCCGTAATCATGTATTCTCCAACAGTGAAAACTGCCTGATTTTCATTTCCATTGAAATCAGTTTTACACCCACGTGGCAATTTGAGAATCTACCCCCATCCATCATAAAGACCTCTTATTTTCACCACCGCAACTTTGCCTGCCTCTACTGCTATCCCAGTCAGTCTCTGCTGAAACAGGTCTTGGTAACCTTCAGACTCAACTACTCCAACATTGTCCTTGCTGATGTCCCAACTTCATCCTCCATAAGATCCAACTTGTGCAAAACGATATTGTATCTTCCTACTCACCCATCATCAACTTTCTCACTGGCCTACAATAGCTTCTTGCCTCCCAATGCAATAAACTTAAGATATTTGTCCTTGTTTTGAAATGTGTCCATGGCCTCACCTCATTTAATATCTGAAACTCCACCAACCCTATAATCCCCACCCCAACACTCTGTCCCTCTGCTTCTAGCCTGCTGTTTTACTTCTAACTTCAGTCCAAAATGGCTAGTGCAGCTCTCTAAACACCTTGAGGCAAAAGTGTAATATTTAGGACATCAAGTAAAATGATAAATGGCACAATTGATATTTTTCTGTTTTATTTATTGTGACATGATACATTTTTGGTACTATTCACCCAAACAAAACCTGTCAATTGCAGACAGCATTTATGGTAACAGTTACTTTCCAACATATTGCCAAGTTAGCGATTTAGTGGATAAAAGGGATATTTCATTCAATTAGATCCTAGTCTGTTATTTGCTTTCTAATAATAATGCAGCCACTCTTGATATTGTCAACCCTCTTTTTGTTTAATTTTTTGTTTGATTTATTTGGCACTCAGAATTATTTAATTTAAAGCGTACACTTTTAAAAACAAATCAATTATAATACAGTTCTTGTCTATCCCAGGGCGGGGGCTGGAAGCACGTGGTCTGGACTGAGTGACAGTTACATCGACTAATGGCCGATTAGGGCCTGCCCGGCCTCACAACCAATCAGATCAGGGAGCGATGGCGCAACGCTGGATCTGCTCCAATGAGGAGGCAGCAAAGCCAATGGGCACAGGGCCTCCCCAGGCATTGCTGCGGAGCCAAGAGGAGCACAGACGAGAGCAGCGGGTGAGAGAGAGAAAGAGAAAGGGTGAGGGGGAGGGGGGAAAGAGTGGGGGGGAAAAGAGTAGGGGGAAAAAGAGAGGGGGGGGAAAGAGAGGGGGGGGAAAGAGAGGGGGGGGAAAGAGAGGGGGGGGAAAGAGAGGGGGGGGAAAGGGAGGAGGGGAAGAGAGGGGGGTGTGAGGGGGAGGGAGAGTGGAAGAGGGAGGGAGGGTGAGGGAGGGTGGGAGGGTGAGGAAAGGGAAAATGGGAAGGGGCGGGAGGGAGAGAGAGAGAGAGAGGGAAGGGGGTAGGGAGAGAGAGAGGGAGGGAAGGAGGTACGAAGAGAGGGAGGGGGGAGGAAGGGGGATAAAGGGAGGGAATATGAGAGAGATGGGAGGGAGAGAGAGATGGGAGGGAGAGAGAGATGGGAGGGAAAGAGGGAGGGAGGACAGCAGCATTGATTCTATAGACGAAGATGATAATAACAGTCTAAACAAGTACTGTTGCAATAAAGATACTAATTTGACCGCAAATGTTTTGCTGGTCACTGCCAGTCCTTTAAAATATATATAGTTTTACATAACCAAAATCAACAGCCAGGCTAAAATGAATCTTTATTCTGTCTTTACTTAAGCCTTCAATTGGCATGGACACTCATTCATTCAGTGGTGGGGCAGATTTGGACATGACAGTCCCACTCTTCAACTGACTGAAAACAGATGCTTTTCTCCAAGGGAGGACATGTCCTTCCAGCAACTCCCTTCCCTCACTTTTCCTCACTGCATTAACCTGAGAAAGAAAGTTCTGCTGCTATGGAATACTTCACTTACCCTATCTCCCTCAAACTTGGTTAAACTCATAAAAAATACAATGTAAGCAGATGCTGGGACTTATGATAGAAACATAGAAAATAGGTGCAGGAATAGGCCATTCGGCCCTTTGAGCCTGCACCACTATTCAATATGATCATGGCTGACCATTCAACTTTAGTACCCCATTCCTGCTTTCTCTCCATACCCCTTGATCCCATTATCTGTAAGGGCCACATCAAACTCCCATTTGAATATATCTAATGAACTGGCCTCAACAACTTTCTGTGGTGGAGAATTCCACAGGTTCACAACTCTCTGAGTGAAGAAGTTTTTCCTCATCTCGGTCCTAAATGGCTTACCTCTTATTCTTAGACTGTGACTCCTGGTTCTGGACTTCCCCCAATATCAGGAACATTCTTCCTGTAACTAACCTGTCCAATCCTGTCAGAATTTTATAAGTTTCCATGAGATCCCCTCTCATTCTTCTAAATTCCAGTAAATATAAGCCTCGTTGATCCAGTCTTCTTCATATGTCAGTCCTGCCATCCCGGGAATCAGTCTGGTGAACCTTCGCTGCACTCCCTCAATGGTAAGAATATCCTTCCTCAGATTAGGAGACCAAAACTGTACACAATATTCAAGGTGTGGCCTCACCAAGGCCCTGTACAACTGCAGTAAGACCTCCCTGCTCCTATACTCAATTCCTCTCGCTATGAAGGCCAACGTGCCATTTGCCTTCTTCACCGCTGTACCTGCATGCCAACTTTCAATGACTGATGTACCATGACACCCAGGTCTTGTTGCACCTCCCCTTTTCCTAATCTGTCACCATTCAGATAATATTCTGCCTTCCTGTTTTTGCAATCAAAGTGGATAACCTCACATTTATCTACATTATAATGCATCTGCCATGCATTTGTCCACGCACCTAACCTGTTCAAGTCTCTTAGCATCCTCCTCACAGCTCACACTGTCACCCAGCTTAGTGTCATCTGCAAACTTGGAGATATTACATTCAATTCCTTCATCTAAATCATTGATGTCTATTGTAACTAACTGGGGTCCCAGCACTGAACCTTATGGTACCCCACTAGTCACTGCCTGCCATTCTGAAAAGGACCCGTTTATTCCTACTCTCTGCTTCCTGCCTGCCAACCAGTTCTCTATCCACGTCAATACATTATCCCCAATACCATGTGCTTTAATTTTGCACACCAATCTCTTGTGTGGACCTTGTCAAAAGCCTTTTGAAAGTCCAAATACACCACATCCACTGGTTCTTCCTTGTCCACTCGACTAGTTACATCCTCAAAAAATTCTAGAAGATTTGTCAAACATGATTTCCCTTTCATAAATCCATGCTGACTTGGACCGATCCTGTCACTGCTTTCCAAATGCACTGCTATTACATCTTTAAGAATTGATTCCAACATTTTCCCCAATACCGATGTCAGGATAACTGATCTATAATTCACTGTTTTCTCTCTCCCTCCTTTTTTAAAAAGTGGGGTTACATTAGCTACCCTCCAGTCCATAGGAACTGATCCAGAGTCTATAGAATGTTGGAAAATGACCAGCAATGCATCCACTATTTCTAGGGCCACTTCTTTAAGTACTCTGGGATGCAGACTATCAAGCCATGGGGATTTATCAGCCTTCAATCCCATCAATTTCCCTAACACAATTTCCTGACTAATAATCAGGTCACGAGTCCGACAATACAGGGCCATTATTTTACCACTTTATTTCAGCAATATATGGTTATTTTATGTTTTAATTGGTAATTAATTTTTTTTTGTAAGAACCATTTTATCCCATTATCATTTAAAATATAGATGAAAGTGGACAAATTTCTTAATGATTGATATTTTACTTAATTGTCATAAATATCAGCAATTTTTTGGGAATGAATCACTTTATCAAAGAACAAAATTATTTTAAATTGGAAATTGTAAGATACATGTTGAAAAATATGTTTATGTGCAATCAACATGAAGGAAGTCATAAACTGACGAATGTTCTGTTGAACTCCACCAATAACAATCAATTAATAAAACAACAAAAAATACAAATGCTGGAAATTTGAAATAAAAACAGAAAATACTGGAAATACATAACATTTGAAAGAAAAAGGACAAATTAATGTTTTATGTACATACACTTTGACAGAATTAGTTATTGCAGCTGTGTGGAGAAAGCCAGGTCAATTGCCTCCGTCTATGCTCAAGGACAAAGGCCCAGAAATCATAGCCTCCCCGGGTCCATACGTAGTGTGTACGGACCCGGGAAGGCATCGCAAAAGTCGGTTTTCAGCGCACAATGCACATGCGCTGAAAACCAACTTTTCCATTCTGTCAAGCTCCAGCTTGACAGATCCTCCATATCTCCACAGCCACGACATTTGCCAGGGCAAGATTGCGGTATTTACCCATACCTTGCCCAGCAAATGTCCTGAAAATTCTTGCGCCTGATAAAAGCAGGCGCATAGCCTACTTTTACAGGCGTAAGAGTTTTAAAACATACAAAAACATAACAAAATTAAATTAAAGAAACACATTTTATTGTTAAAAACCCAGCCCACTAAGGTAAATTTATTTTAAACCGTAATTTTAAAAAACGGGGAAAATAAAAATCGGAATATGTATTTTTTTATAAGACATTAATAACTTTAATTTAAATTAATCATAAATATGCGGTGTATTTTTTTCTATTTTTAATTTGTGTTTTGGTGTCGGGGGGGGGGGCGGGGGTGTTTCTCAATCATAATAATGAGTTCCCATTATTATGAATGAGAAAATACTGCACCTGGATTGGCTGCCCAGAGCCATGTGACTCCAGCTCCAGCTTACGGACGTCCCGACATGCACGCGCTCCGCACAATGAGTGAAGGCTTCAGGACTGGGATCGCTGGTGGGCGCTGCAGGAACAGGTAGGTGCGCATTTTTTTCCCCTTTTTCTGTCGTTCGCCTGCGGCCTCGACCGGGATTTCTAGGCCAATGCTTCTCCCATTGAACTACCTGCCCACTCGTGTCTTCAACAGTACTGGTGTGCAGCTCAGAAAAAGAGTTTGAATCCAATTCAAACTTTACACAAGCTAGTAGTTTCTTTGAGACTTGAGAGAATATAAGCTAGAAAAGCAGTAATTGCTCCCTCTCAGCTACACTAGGCTTTTGGCCAGGAAGAGAAGGGAAAATAATTAGCAGGCAACATAAGCTCAGTATCTTTTGAAAGGATTTATTACTCACTGACATGTGCAACTGTAGAATTTTGGCAAAATCACCTCAGTTGTGGAAAAGAAAATAACACAAAGACAAGCTACATCCTCCATCAAATGGAATACTTGTCATTCTCAACAATTTTTGATATTAAGTTCCAGATTAGCCTCACTTCCTCTAATTTGTCAACAAACCAACTTCTTCAGTTTACACCAACATTTAGGCACTTCTGCCCTCAACCTCTCCGACTATGCCCAAGGTTGTGGTACTGTTCGACTGCGAGGTTAATTTGCTAGGAGCACAGGAGCAGGAGTAGACCATTGAGCCCCTCGAGCCTGTTCTGTCATTCAATTAGATCTTGGCTGATCAGTACCTTAACTCCAGCTACCTGCTTTGGTTCCATAACCATTAATAACCCTCAACACGTTCTCCACATCTAATCCGTTACCATCTTCTATCGCCAAAACACTTTCTGTCTTCGCCATTACATCTTCCCACTCTTCTACCTAAACCCTGGTCCATGTCTTTATCACCTCCAGACTCAACTGCCCTCTACTTCCACCATCCATAGACTACAATTCTTCCAGAATGCTGTACTCTGCATTCTGAGCTGCACCTACACTCCATCATCGGCAAGTTGCATTGACTTTCCACACCACAGGGAATCAATTTTAAGATTCTTATTCTTGCCTTCAAACTTCCCCAAGCCATTACTTCCGTGACCTCCATTCATACATCTGAACACACCAGCATTGACTCATTTTCCACTTACTCTGTTTCACTATTGGTAGCAGCTCCTTCGAGTAATATGTCCTCACCCTCTGGAACTGTTTCACACAACATCTCCACTTTCTCAGCTCCCAGCCTTCTTTCAAAAGCTGCCTAAAAGACTAATCTCTTCAACTGTGCGTTAAACATCTTCAACCTGCCCCTGGCTTGGAGTATGCGCTTAGTTGTCCGTTGTCCTGCAAGAAGTACAATAAGACTGCACGCTATTGCATTAGTTCCATCTGTGATGCTTCTAGTGCACCCTCCCAATGTACAACTTCACCAGCTTGCTAATATTTCCATTTATTTGCATCATATTTCAACATTTGGATATCACCTTTGGGGTTGTGCAGCACAATCAGCCTGAATGAAAGGATGTGAGCATACCATTGTCTGCATGAAAACAATATTTGCATACATCTCTAAACTGCTGCCATACACATGCATAATTCATTTAGTATTTTTACTTTCCAAAAGTACTGTATGAGCAAATATTTATTGAATTAGCTATAAACTAAACTTCCAAAACCCCAAGAAGAATACTAGAAAAAAATCAAAAATTTGTGTTCAAATAAAGAGAATATTTTTCTTTTATGATTTCAGATTTAAGATGACCTACAATCCGCACACAAAGACAGTAGGTACTGTCATTGGACTAACTCTCTGAAAAGGGACAAGAAATATCACCCTAAAGTACAACTGAAGACTGCATCCACAAAGTTTACATACTACAGTTTTGCTGTCAAGTTTCACATATTCTATTTATTTCAATGTGATCAATGACAATTGGCTTTTTACAGGAGTGAATATCAGTGTATAATAAATCTCACCCAGGAGACTTCCCTTGCCCACTCTAATACAAAGCAATTGTTGCTTAGTGCTAAAATTAATTACATTTTCTCCCTGGTTATAGGAAAGTTTCCCACTTTCACACATTTCATTTGTAGTCTTTCCTGCTATTTTACTCAAGCCCCTCCTACTTTTATGTATTAATAAAATCTCCATGATCACAAACAACATTTAAAAGGGTAATTGGACAGCATATTGTGTTGCTAACATGATATTTCATTCTATTCATTTCAGTGGGCTAAACTATAATCGATAGTAACAAAACTAAAAATAACTTTGGTACAAATAAATTAATCCTTACTTCGCTACAGATGAGGCATCTCATCTGGGCTCAGGTGGATTGCTGATGCTGTGAACAAGATATGGGGCGTGAAATTGGACTTAGCTTCACCCATTTTTCAACAATCTCCCAATTTTTGTTGCCAATTACATGCAACTGAAACACACAGGAAATATGTCGCACAGCATATTGGTTAAGGTGCACCTTAGTTGTTCTGACCGCCTCCCTGAAACAATAGGCTCGTGCAAATAGAGGCCTGAACCCCCATAACAGGCCCCTTTGCTAAATTGGATCATGTCTGACTGCACCATGCACCGTGCATGCAGCAGACAGTCTTCTTGGGCCATGAAGCAGCCAAATTAGCCATCCTTAAAAGGAATCGCTGGAGGCTGCTACAAAAAAGATAAGTAAAAAATGTTCACATACCTGAATGTGGAGTCAGAAGGAGCAGGAGTGATCCTCTGTAATCATCAAATTTTAACTACTTTTAAAAACATGCTATCCTCATTATAAGGCTCACAGATGTAGCATTTTATACATTATATGTGACCCTAAACAATGTCTCATACTGTATTTGCTTATCATTTATGTAAATGGAATGCAGAATTTGAAAAAAAATATGAAACTGACCAGAACTAGTCAGCGCAGGCAGCTGTTTAAAAATATTTCAAACAGCTTATGCCATTCACTATCAGGAAGTACTTCCAGCAATACCCTAATCATGACTTTCTTCATGCATTCTGGAACATCAACAACACAAACAAATAACTCCACAAAACACAAAAGAGTCCATGTTAAACATACATAAAACAGCTCCTAAGCAAAAGCAGAACCAAACAATTCTCCCCAGGTTCTAAAAATCAGTATACTGAATCCCCCTCAATGATATCATCAGTATACCTGTACTGAATCCCCCGCAATGATATCATCAGTATACCTGTACTGAATCCCCCTCAATGATATCATCAGTATACCTGTACTGAATCCCCTGCAATGATATCGTCAGTATACCTGTACTGAATCCCCCGCAATGATATCATCAGTACACCTGTGACAACTTCCCCTAAGCATTGTGGGTGCTACTGCTTACCACTCTGCAAAACCACCAAATTGGATCAAAACTATACTCATAACATGCAAGTTTCTTCGAAAATGTTCAACTTGCCCTCGCAAAATTCAATGATGCATAATATAAATGGGCAGTTACACATTAAGGGGCTAGAAATTCGGTTTTCAACAGTATTTTTTCACCAAAATTACCGTTTTCGCTTCGCTACCGTCAGTAGGCCGGATATTCAATCTTTAATTTGCGCAGCGGTAAAAATCGGCATTGCACGAAAATTCACGGTTTCAGCAACTTTAGTCCAAGACTGATAGCGCTGCGAGAGAGGCCTTGGGAGGAGAGGAAAACACCCCAAAAAATAGAAAAAAAATTCACAAAACATTCGCAAAACCCTTACCTACTAAATCGCTGAAAAAGAATTAAAAAATAAAAACTTTAACTTACCTTTTTGCAGGTCTTCATACTTACCGCTGCTGGCAGGACTGCACCACAGGTTTTGCCCTGTCGGTATTCTGGGCACAGAATACAGGTGCGGAGAGAGCCACATTTTGGGCAAAAACGCTATTTCACAGCGGCGCTCCTCTCCCCAGCGGTATGTGGAAAGCGCCACCGCATAAAGGTGCCCAAAGTTCCCGCCGACCGTTTTTTCACCAAATATGGTTAAATATCGCCAAAAACCTGGTCGCAAAGTCGGCAAATTTCTAGCCCAAATGTCTTAGCCTCTTTTTCTATGTTAAAGATGCTGCATAAATGCAAGATGGTGTTATTACAGTGAGTACTTTGTCGATTCCACTTGCGACGGAAACCCATGTTTAATTTATTTGGGTTTTCAGAACATATTTGAAAAAGTCCCGCTTGAGATGGGGTTGTTACAAAAGTAATTAATGACGAATGTACTAGTTTGACTTAAAAATTCACATGACAATAATAAACAGAAGATGACGACGATAAATGGAAAAGTCTCTGGGGCCAAAATTGCACCCTTCTTTAAGGCCCCAATGGGGCGGTAAGGCCTTTCCGACCAGGGGCAGGGGCAGGGGATGGTGCGACCCACGCGGAATTGTGCCCAGCGATCCGACCTGTTGACGGGCATGTGCAGACCCCTTACCGCCCGGCGGCGACCCCTTTCCGCCCCACGAGGGAAATTGTCCCACAGGAGCGCAGCCACCACTGGTCGGTGCCATTTACAGCTTCATGCGGTGGGAAGCTGCCAGTGGCTGGGCAGTGCGGCCGCCATTTTATTTTAATTTAATTTAAAAAGTCGGCCTGACAATGGTGGCCACGGGTTGGCAGCCCGGCATCCCCTCTTGGATGCCGGGTTACAGGTCCGGCCGAAGCCCTCCTGGTGGCCCATTGGGCGCCAAGTAGGCCTTGCAGCGTCCCTCCCTTTTAAGTGAAGGGGAGGGACGTTGCTATGCATTCTGGAGATCCTCTGCTGTTAACAGTATTCCTAAACACTATGGAAGAGGGTACTTGCTGTAACATAACTTTTACTAATGTCAATGTTGCAGTCAGGTATTTCATGACCAGAATTAGCTTCCGAATCTAGCTGCAAGGACATTTGTGAAACTATCCAGGACAAACATATTTAGTCATTTTTCTTCCATTCCTTTGAAAAAGTAGAAAGCTTCCAGTCTACCCTTCGAACATTAGGGATAGAAAACTTTGCAAAGTCTGGATTGAGGTCACAAATCAAGCCTATCATTCCACAAGACGTATACTGATACATGTAACCAGTGCCGGCAAAGATACGCTCGGTCACTCGACCAGGAAACACCAGGATTGGTTTGATGAGAATGATCAGGAGATCCAAGAGCTAATAGATCGCAAACGCAGGGTATTTCTGAGCCTGAAGCAACAACCCAACTCGGGAGCAGCAAAGCAGCATTACAGACGGCTCAAGGCTGAGGTCCAACAAAAAGCCCGGGACCTAAAGAACAGGTGGTGAATTGAAAAAGCACAGGAGATACAGCAGCTTGCCGATAGCCATGATGTGCGAGGATTCTTCATCGCAGTCAAGGCCATCTATGGCCCAAACACTTCAGGCCCCACCCTACTGCTGGCCAAGAACGGGGAAACACTCATCAAGGACACCGAGGCAATCAGGGCCCGCTGGAAGGAGCACTTCGAAGATCTCCTCAACCGAGACTCTGCCTTTGACTCGAGTGTTCTCGACGCCATCCCACAGCATGCTACTCGCCGCCACCTCAGTAAAACCCCAACACTGCACGAGGTAGAAAAAGCTGTAAGACAGCTTAAGAACAACAAGCCTTCGGGAGCAGATGGAATCCCTGCTGAGGCACTGAAGTATGGCGGAGAGGCACTACTGGCGCGAATACACAACCTCATCTCTCTCATCTGGAGGGAGGATAGCATGCCGGGAGATCTCAGATATGCAGTGATCGTGACCATCTTTAAAAAAGGGGACAAGTCCGACTGCGGCAACTACAGAGGAATCTTCCTGCTATCAGCCACTGGGAAAGTCATCGCTAGAGTCTTCCTCAACTGTCTTCTTCCTGTGGCTGAGGAGCTCCTCCCAGAGTCACAGTGCGGATTCCGTCCCCTCCGGGGCACAACGGACATGATGTTTTACAGCGCGATAGCTGCAGGGAACAGCACCAGCCCTTATACATGGCTTTCTTCGACCTTACAAAGTTCTTTGACACTGTCAACTGCGAGGGTCTATGGAGCGTCCTCCTCCATTTCGGATGCCCTCAAAAGTTCGTCACCATCCTCCGCCTGCTCCACGACGACATGCAGGCCGTGATCCTTACCAATGGATCCATCACAGACCCAATCCACATCTGGACTGGGGTCAAACAGGGCTGCGTCATCGCCCCAACCCTCTTCTCAATCTTCCTCGCTGCCATGTTCCACCTCACAGTCGACAAGCTCCCCGCTGGAGTGAATTAAACTACTGAACCAGTGGGAAGCTGTTCAACCTCTGCCATCTCCAGGCCAGGTCCAAGACCACCCCAACCTCTGACGTTGAGCTACAGTATGCGGACGACGCCTACGTCTGCGCACATAGAGGCTGAACTCCAGGACATAGTCGACGTATTTACTGAGGCACACGAAAGCATGGGCCTTACGCTAAACATCAGCAAGACAAAGGTCCTCCACTAGCATTTCCTTACTGCACAGCACTGTCCCCCAGTCATCAAGATCTACGGCGCGGCCCTGGACAATGTGGACCACTTCCCTTATCTCGGGAGTCTCCTATCAACAAGAGCAGGCATTGACGACAAGATTCAACACCGCCTCCAGTGCGCCAGTGCAGCCTTCGGCCGCCTGAAGGAAAGAGTGTTTGAAGACCAGGCCCTCAAAACTGTCACCAAGCTCATGGTCTATTGGACTGTAGTAATACCCGCCCTCCTGTATGGCTCAAAAACATGGACCATGTACAGTAGACATCTCAAGTCATTGGAGAAATACCATCAACAATGTCTCCGCAAGATCCTACTAATCCCCTGGGAGGAAGACGCACCAACATTAGCATCCTCGACCAGGCCAACATCCCCAGCACTGAAGCACTGACCACACTTGATCAGCTCCGCTGGGCAGGCAACATTGTTCGCATGCCAGCCACGAGACTCCCAAAGCAAGCGCTCTACTCGGAACTCCTTCCCTGCAAACGATCCAAAGGTGGGCAGCGGAAACTTTTGAGAGTGAGGGAATACCTGTCACGGCTCAGCAAGTTAAGATCTGGACCAAATGGTGAAGAGTTGCATCCTCAAAGGTGATTGATCTGCCATACCCAAACAAATGTGCGAGGAGACCAAACCTTACATTTGTCGCAAAGACGAACTGTCTATTCAGTCAGATTGTAGACTGTAGGGCAAGTGCTCTACTTGAAGCTCCTTCACGGCAAACGAGCCAAAGGTGGGCAGCGGAAACGCTACAAGGAAACCCTCAAAACCTCCCTGATAAAGTGCGACATCCCCACTGACAACTGGGAGTACCTGGACCACCAAAACTGCCCTAAATGGAGGAAGTGCATCCGAGAGTCTCATCGCCGAGAGCATGCAGAAATCAAGCGCAGACAGCGGAAAGAGCGTGCGGCAAACCAGTCCCACCCATCCCTCCCTCAACGACTATCTGTCCCACCTGTGACAGAGTCTGTGGCTCTCGTATTGGACTGTTCAGCCACCAAAGAACTCACTCCAGGAGTGGAAGCAAGTCTTCCTCGATTCCGAGGGAATGCCTATGATGATGTAACTGTGGGGCAATCGTGTTGTTATGCCCAAGAAAGGGAGAGAGAAATTTGTACGTGAGCTACATAGCACACATTCCAGCATTGTAATGGTGAAAGCCATTGCCAGGTCTCATGTATGGTGGCCGGGAATTGACTCTGAGCTGGAATCATGTGTGCATCAGTGCAACACTTGCAGGTAGCTCAGCAAAGCACCAGCGGAATCGCCGCTGAGTCTGTGGTCGTGGTCGCCCAAACCATGGTCTAGGATCCACATAAACTTTGCAGGTCCCTTCCTGGGGAAGATGTTTTTAGTTGTGGTGGATGCATATTCGAAGTGGATAGAGTATATAATCATATCATCCAGCACATCCACAGTTACCATTGAGAATTTCAGTGTCATGTTCGCGACACATGGTCTGCCTGACATCGTTGTTAGCGACAATGGGATCATGCTTCACCAATCAGGAGTTTCAAGAGTTCATGAAACTCAATGGTATCAAACATTAAGGTCAGCACCATTCAAACCTGCATCCAATGGGCAAGCAGAACGTGCTGTCCAAATCATAAAGCAGAGTATGAAGTGAGTAACCCAAGGGTCACTGCAGACCCGCCTGTCATGCAGACTGCTTAGTTACAGGACAAGACCACACACACTTACCGGGGTCTCGCCTGCTGAACTAATGATGAAGAGAGGTCTTAAGACCAAGCTATCTCTTGTACACCCTGACTTGAATAATCATGTTGAATATAGAAGACAAAGTCAGCAAGGGTATCACGATCGCGCAGCTGTGTCACGTGATATTTCTGTAAATGATCCTGTATATGTTCCGAATTATGGTCAGGGTCACATGTGGATCGCTGGTACTGTCATGGCCAAGGAGGGTAACAGTATTTATTGTCAAGCTCAAAAATGGGCAAACATGCAGAAAACATATGGATCAGACAAAGCTGCGGCACACAAATGAACCGGAACAGTCGGAGGAAGAGACAATCGACGACCAACCAATCTACCCCCAGTCATCAGAGGACTCAATGGTCCTCAGTGAATCGGGACTTTCAATCACTGACATATTCAATGAAAATGGACTTTCAATCCCTGACATGGCCATTGCCACTCCTACCAGGTCAGCCACCCAGCCACCAGTCACAACAGACTCCGAACACTCACCCAAAGCTGGAGTTGAACTGAGACGGTTAACCCGGGAGCGTAAAACACCAGACCATCTCAATTTGTAAAAGACTGTGTTAATATCTCAGAGGGGGGTATTGTCATGTATGTACTTTTGGGATCACTAGCCACTAGATGGCGTCACTGTTGGAGGCCACTGGGGTGTGTGCAGCCAAGTATAAAAGGCCAGCCATTTTGTATATTAATCACTTTGGGTCTTGATAAAGCAGAGCCAAGGTCATACCTCTTGGAGTTAAACAGTACTCAGTCTAACAGTTATTGCATACACAACATAGACCCTGAGCTTGGTGGCAGATTTGAGGGCCTGGTCTCCAGGTGAATACTCCATTACCAACCTATACAAAAAGCTGTCTTTAGACAGACTGTAAATTTACATGACCTTTGTTATCGTTTTATCATACATAATGAAGGCCATGACTAGTTATTGCAACATCACACCCTATTGAATAGTGGCTCCACCAGTTGTAACGCAGACAATCAAGGTATGCACTGAACCTAGCCTTCAGGTAATGCTTGCTAACTGCTGCTGTCCAAAGCCTGAGTTTTCTCATCAGCTATTTGATGGACATCTGCCTTCAGCAACTGACTGAATATTGGGCTCAGAGCAGAACTAGCTGCTCATCTTCAAATAGTGCCATGAGATTTTTTATATCCACCTAAACAGTCAGACAGTGCCTCAGCTTAATGTCTCGTTTGAACGATAGCACTTCCTCGAGCACTGCACTGAAGTGTCAGCCTAGGTTAGCTGCTCAGGTTCTGCAGTGGGACTTGAACCCACATCCCTTTGACACAGAGGCAAGATTACTACTAAACTAATCTACTTAGAAAACAAAAATTCTTAAAGAGATAGAATTCATTTCCACAGAGAGATGTAGAAATCAAAAAAATGAGTATGTGCCAAAAAAGAACTGAATTCTCAGTGTAAGGTAAAATCTGTGTCAAAACAATTCTGTGCTGTTTGAAGTTTGTGTATCCTCTGGAAATAACCTGAATGATTCCAAGTGAATTTGCTTTTCCTGTTGAACATAATTATTCATTGAACAGAAATACTTTTCACTAGTTATGGATGTTGCAGTCTGGTGCAGCAAACTCATGAACACCAGAAAAGGTAATTAAATAAAGACAACCCTTCTACTAGGTTTCACTGTCAGAGAGACAGGATAGCAAAAGTTAAAAGCCTACAGCTTATACGTTAAGTCAGCTTATACGTTAAGTCAGCTAGGCTCCAATTACTTGCCAACTCCAAAAACAGCAGCTCAAAACCTTACCTCCAGTAAACTAGCACCCCCACGAGGAGAATCAAGCAGACAAAAGTCAACGCTGAGACAACCACCAATGGAATTATCCATTCCATCTTGCTGGAGGGCGAGTATGGTTGTGTGGCCATACTGGAAGATGACCTGTCTTCTGCGCAAACCAGAAATAGGAAGAAAGTAAAAACGTAAGAATTAAAAGTTAGAATAAAATCTTATTGGATACATACAACGTGATAAGTTAATGTAGAATAGCATGATCTTGCCTTACAGGGAACAGCAGAAACGACCTTTTCTGTGGTTCTTACCTGTAGATTTGCAGAGCACCATTCCTGTGGTTACACAGATTTAAAATGCAACAAAATGGCATCCAGATGATCAGTATAATTGCTTACGCAAAACACTGGAAACTTCAAAAATTATCATGGGGCTAGAAATTCATTTGTATAGCACCCCTTGTGAGGGTTGGAACAGGGGCACTAAAGGGCGTGCAGTTGCGAGCGCCGGGATTCGTGCCGCTCGGCAAATTCAGTGTGCCGGTACTGGCTATGCGAAGGAGTATCGCCCGGGAGCATAGCGCCGGTGTGCAATGCCTCCGGTATCGACACAGATGGAAAATTTGGTTTGCGCTGCACCCGTGGTGCCCCGTAGTGACATCACCGGAGAAAGCTGCCGTTCAGAGCTGTCCCAGGGTGCAAAGGGAAGGAATGACTGCATGAGGTAAGTGTGAGTGATATATATATATATTTTTTTGCTATTTATCTTTATTTGGGGTGAGTAATGTATAGGGAATGTTTTTTGTTCCGAATTATTTTTTGTTGCAGGGTGGCGCCTCTCAGGGCGCTACGAAGCCAGCTCTTTGGCATGGGATATTCAATTGCTCACTGTGCCTGGCATCCTGTGGGAAGTGTGGAACGCTTCCCTTAGTGCTCTGCTCCACCGTCAGGACACAACCACTGAATTTTTTGGCTGCAGTCGCAAACCATTTAGCGACTGCCCAACATTAGCAGTCTTAAAAAAACCGTCAACTGAATTTCCAGCCCACGATCTCCAAATGCCACACAACGTTTAATGTTATTTTCTATTTAAATAAAGTTTACATCATTTTCCTGTAAGCTGCAATAAGATGCAAACACTAGACTATGTTAAGTTCACCCTCAGAACCAACAATTCAAGCACCAAGGATAAGCAGCAGCAGATGCAAGCTTGCACAGCAAGTGTATGTTCTCATTTAAAATCAGAGCCCTTCACCATTGATGGGGTTAATCTCCTACAGCAGAAATACATTATGAAGGTGCTAATGAAACAATGTCGGCAGTGAGTATCAGCAGTGCATGAAGGCAGCAATAGACTTGCAATTCTCAGTGTTCCTGACATACAACTAGCAAGCCGTCGTCAAACAGCACTTTGTAAAGGAAGACAGTCAAACATATTTTCTCTTAATTTTGTGTTCTTTCATTTTTATCCACAAAGGCCCAACATTCAAAACTCTAAGTTTAACGTGTCTTTGGATCTTTTATTGGAATACATCGACTCTACAACAGAACTAAATCTATAACATCCTTTATTCAATTTTCTTTTAATATTTCTTCCTGGATACATGAAAAGGATACTTTAATTTAAAGGAGTAAGATATTTATTGATTAACCCATTTCTAAATCAGGCTAAGTTCTCAGGAATCGCAAGCTAACTGATTTTTAATTTAAATATATATATAGTTGTAAAAGAACGACTGGTAATTACATCCAATTTTGACTGGTGCAGCAGCAAGCCAAGTACCTTGTTTGAAGAACTGAATTTAGTTTATTATTTTGCATCCTTATAGTATCCTCTTGAATTGCTAAAAATCCTGGCAACTTCTTCAGTTTAGCTCAGACTTCTGTCATTTTTATGGACGGACGAATGAAGTCTCCATTATACATGTGCAGCAGTAACATATTGGAGGGTGAATAGAACCAAATTTTTTTGGGGAAAAGGCAGGAAAGAAAGAGGGCAATGGACATGATGGAAAATTAATATATAGAAAATTTAGCACAGCAGGCGGGCATTCGGCTCTTCTTTCCAACACTGAATTTAGACTCCTCATGAGGGCTGATTTTTACACAGTTTTTTCCTCATTGTCTTTTATGTTGTTCTTTAAATAACAATCCACGATCTTTTTTGAATCGCGTAATTGATTTAGAATTAATCACCATTAATAACAAAGCATTTAACATTCCAATAACTCTTTGCATAAAAAAGTTTCTAATTATTTCCCTCTTTATGTAGCTATTGCTAATCTATTTTAATCGCTCCTTCACTGGCAGCCATGCTTTCAGCTGCCCAGGCACTAAACTCTGGAATTCCCTCCCTTAACCTGTCTAACGCTCCCTCCTTCTTTAAGATGCTCCTTAAAACCTCTCTCCAAGACCAAGCTTTTGATCATCTGACCTAATATCTCCTTGTGGCTCGGTGTCAAATTTTGTTTGATTACGCTCCTACGAAGCGCCTTGGGAAGTTTCACCCCTTAAAGGTGCTGTATAAATGCAAGTTGTTGTTGTTGTTGTTGTTGTTATTAACGACCTGTTGCCTTCCATTTAGCTACCAATAGAAGTAATCTATGTTTACTTCATCTATTTCTTTTATTATTTTAAATGCTTTCATCAAATCCCATCTCAATCTTCTCAGTTTGCGAGACTACAGTGTTCGTTGCTCATAACTTTTCTCGCAACTCAGCCCCCTCATCCCTGGTAAATCTACATTACACTTTCTCCAGGAATATATCCTCGTCATACAAAGGAGTTCTAAGCTGCACACAGTATTCCAGAGATGGCCTAGCCTAATCTGCTGTTGTATTCATTCGCTTTGAGATAAACCTGAAAATCACATTTGATTTATGGCTCTTTTTAAACCTGTTCCATCTCCTATTAGGTAAAACAAAACATTTTGAAATTACAAGAAAAACAAATTAGAAAAAAAAACAAGCCAAAAGGAATAACCCAAAAATGGAAAGACCAGGAAATCAGAAAGCAAATAAACCGACAAATAAAAATCACGAAATAACTCAAGGCATTAAAAAAGGGAGAGCTCACCATATTTAAATGTTTTCAATTTTGCTAAAAGGTAAAAATGATACATTGCAAATAATTCATTCATTCTTTCAACTATAGAAACACGAAGTTAATCTCAATTCATGTCAAATTATTTAAAATCAATGGTTATGAAAAAGTGAGAAGTAATTCATTATAAATTAAGATGCTATATATTCAACTCAGCTATATATTCAACTTAGATTTTCTGCAGGTAATAACTAATTTGAATCAAATCAGCAATTAGAAGTCAATAAATACAGGCATGTAATGCACGACCCAAGAATAATTATTTTGTTATCCGAGTCCTAAAAGAATAGCCAGTGAATATTCAAGTTTGGTGTTTTTCAACCCCTGAGAGCCAGTGCAATAAATGTTATCATCAAGAACCCCATGACCAAGAAGCTGGGCGCAGGGATTTATAGTAAACTCTTTTTACTGATTATCCACATTTGATATTGGTCTTTATTTTCTAGGTTCTGTGCTAACTACACATAGGGGCTGATTTTAATCTAACCCACCTGGCCAGAAACTGACGGGATCGGATGAGCCACCTATTTTACACCCTGTTCGGTTTTACTTTCCATTGTAGTCAATGGCATCGTAAAATCAGGTTGGGTGGAAAGTTGGCAGCCAATCCAATCCTGTCAGTTTCCCACCGTGCAAGTTTGGGGTGGCTGGGGGAGGGGTGGAAGAAGATACAGAAGAGTTCTACTATAAATGGGAAGGGCTGGAGATGACTGTGTGAATGGGTGGTGGATAGGTTACAGTGTCCCTGTGAACGGGATAAGAAGGGATGAGAAGCAGATTCATTCAAAAGGGAATTGGATACATGCATTAAAGGGGAAACATTTGCAGGGCTATGGGGAAAGGGCAGGGGTCTTATTGGATAGCTCTACCAAACAGCCAGCACAGATACGATGGGCCAAATGGCATCATTCTGTGCTGTATGATGCTATGATTACTTTTCTGAATACAGTATTCCACAAAGTGCATTCTGAGTTGAATATTCATGGAATCCACATTTATGGACCTTGTGACCAGTACTGTCATCTGTACAATAAGAATTAAGCTTATTTTCCAGCCAGAGTGAAAAAATCCCAGAGCTGAACTCACCAACCACTGTGTACTTTATTGAAAGGTGACAAGGCAGCTAACACTGGTGCCATGGAGAGGATTAAGACCAGATTCTACTGGCTTCATCTTAGTCTGTAGCCCTACCATGAAAGAAGAAAATTGGGTTCCCAAATAAGTAGTTCTGGCACATTTTCATCAAGCCCCTAATTAAAGATGTGGCAATAAGATTGGGTTATCACTGTTGGCAGGTATGAACCTCGGTCCCTCACTGTAGTAAGAACACCACTGACATGAGTGAAAATAAAATATTGTTAAACATTGCACACCATCATACTTGCAGCGCACATACTTTTTTGGTGCTCAGTTAGTCAGGTCCACAATTAATCATTTCTAAACATTGTGAGGTTGGTTTCCTATTATGAATGCTTTGGGGAATAAATAATCAACAAAGGGACTTATTTAATCCCAAAGCTAATAAGATTTCAAATCCTACGTTGGTCCTAGGATAGACCTTAACACATTTTGCCTGCCCTGATTATTAAAGACCAGCAGTGCGTACAGTTGTAAAATAAGTGATTTATAAGATAAATTTTCACATTCATCTTCTGAAAAATATAAATTATTTGATATCACAAGATTACTTTAAAGCGCACTGATGAGGATTAATGCTTTCATAGCTAACTACAAGGTTGAATAAATATTTAATAGTTGAAAGGTAAGTGTCAACCTATTAAGAGGTTTATTTAAATTTCAAATAATTCTGTTCAAATAAATTAATTCTTTCAACATTATAGTCAGAAAATATTTAAGCAAAATCACAGGTAACTAGTGCAAAGAAGTGATCATTATATGCTTTTTATTAAGTAGGTAAAAAAGGGGAATGCTGATGATGACCAATGCAACATGTTTAGAATTATATGATTGTTAAGAAACCATATGGTCCCTTCTACCTGCCAGAGAACACAGGTCACCCAGCTGTCAGACCCTAGTTTTCCAGCTCATTTGCTCTTTTCAGCTTTACTCTTACCACAGGTTGAACTTCTGTCCTTTTGTGCAGGGGGAAGGAGAAGAAAACAACTTTATTCATGCACTTTCTGCATTTGTATGGTTGCAGTAATTTGCATTTTCTAAAGAGACTTTATTTAAAAGAAATCACAGCCATTTATGTACTGTTCAAAATACTACAGACACCATGGCCTTGCTAGCTGTAAGAAATGTTCAGTAATTATCCTGGTCATTGATTTTTGGGACACATATGAATATGCATTAAAAGTGCTTGCACACATTATAAGGGTAATACTGTATTCACCCCTGGTTGTAAATGTTTCCTTCTTCCATGGAAAGCCCACATGGAAGGGGCTTGATGAAGGTTCACTGGTCATAACATGAAACAATATATATAGATTAGACGTGCCTGAAACAGCATTCACCTATGTTCACTCATCCCTGTATGCATCTATTTTTCCACAGAGCTAATTCCATAATGGTTGCGAAGCACCCGTTCAACACAGGGGATAATATCTCCCTCGCTCAGTGAGAAACTGACAGGAACAAATCAGCTATCTTACCTCCCGCTTGATTTTACTTTGTGTTAACCTCAGTGGAAAGTAAAATCGGACGGGGTGTAAAATGGGCGACCAATCTGACCCTGTAAGTTTCTTGCTGGATGGGTTAGGTTTGGAAAAAATGTCATGGATTCGTGGCACCTCTGATAAATCTAAGCTGATGCTTCAGTGCACTCTGCTGCATAAGTCCTAAAGTAGGGCTTGAACTCACAACCTTCCTGACTTAGATGAGAGGACCAAGTGTAATATATCCAAGTTTACTGATGATACAAAGCTAAGTGGGAAAGTAAGCTGTGAGGAGGACGCAAAGAGATATCGGGATAGAAATTCCGTAGCGTCCCATTTGGGGCGATAACATTTGAAACCTCGAAAAAGTAGTGTCAGGCATTAATGATTTTCTACTCCTGGGAAATTCAGCTTTAGCGCTCCAAGAGGGAAGTGGAGCACCAAGTCAAGTGCTAACCACTTTTCTTCGGGCGCGAAAGTGCGAGAGCAGGACAGTAGCGGCAGAGCGCTGAACAATGTGGAGTGCAATGCTACCGGCATCAGAGGCTACTTTCCTTGATTAAAGGGAAGGGCCAATGATGATGCACAACCTACTTGTCGTCAGTTCTGTGTTGCAAGGCGATCTGGGACGACTGACATTACAGCCCCAAACACTCTTAGAAAGTGGAGGGCTTTGACATCTTGCGGCACTGAAATATCGGAAACTTTCAGCAGGCCCCAGACTGGTGCAAAGAATAAAGTTTGGCCTACCTGAAAGCTATTCCTTTTAATTAGCGCTCCCCAAGCGGCCAGCTGAGAAGACAACATCTCCTCTTCCTGCCGTTGTTGACGCCCGGCGATACAGCAGGGTACTGGAGGCAATTTCACATCTGGGGCAGTAACGGGGCGCTGCACACTTTATGTCATCACGATCTGCGAGGCACGTGAGACCCAGGCGGTAAGTGTGAGCGCCAGCATTAAACCAGCATTGAATTTAGTGTGTGTTGTTGAATTCACCGTGCCCGGTCGCTAACCCATTAGCACCCTGTTACCAACCCCCCGGTGCTAACGGGACGTACAAAGCAGCCAAATTTCTCCACCATAGATTGGTTAAGTGATTGAGTAAGAAGCTGGCAGATGGATTATAAAATGGGGAAGTGTGAATTTATCTACTTTGGTAGGAAGAATGGAAAAGCAGAATTTTTGCTTAAAAAGGTGAAATGTTAGTATTCAGAAGGATTTGGAGATCCTTGTACATGAATCAAGGAAACTTAACCTTGCAGGTACAGCAAGCAATTAGGAAGGGAAATGGTACGTTATCCTTTATTGCAAGGGGGCTGGGTTTTAAGAGTAAGGAAGTCTTGATACAATTGTACAGGACTTAGGTACGACCATACCTGGAATACTGTCTCGAGTATTGGTCTCCGTACCTAAGAAAGGATATACTTGCCTTAGAGAGGCAACAACGGTTCACTAGATTGCTTCCTGGGATGAGAGGGTTGTCCTATGAGGAGCGATTGAGTAGAATAGGCCTATATTCTCTGGAGTTTAGGTGATCTCATTGAAACGTATAACATTTTGAAAGGGCTTGACAGGGAGATGCTGAGAGGCTGTTTCGTCTGGCTCGAGAACGAGGAGTCATAGGCCTAGAAATTGGCTTCCTTGGCACCTCTCGTTATCGCCTCTGGGGGACGATAATGGGGCACTAACCAGGTTCCGACCAGGCGCAGCGATAACAGCGACTACCACCATATTTGGTGGGAGCTTTGCGGCAGCGGTGGTGCGGTGTTGCGCCACGATCTCCTTTGCCCAGATCGTGACGTAATCGCTGTGCGCATCACCCTGGTAGCGCCCCGGACTCGAACTTTGGTTCCGCCCCCTTCAGCACTGCCGGGCAAAAATACCAGCAGCTGCAGGAGACGTCCATTGGGAGGCCGGGAACTTCGGGGTCGATACTTAAAAGTGAGATGGCCAAGGTAAGTAAAATAAATAATAATTTACCTTCTCTCTTTCAGGTTTCCAGCCGGTCTTTTTTGCCCGCGATCGATCAGCCCAGCACTCTACTTGAGTGCATCGGGCTGATCGGGCGAGATCGCGGCTGCCGTCGGGGAGAGGTAAGTTTTTTCTTGCAGAGCCTGCAGCGATGGCCCTTCCCTTTAACGGAGGGAAGGAGACTTTCACCGTGGCAGCGCTGCACGGCCCAGTGTACGGCACTGCACAGCTACCACCCCGCCTGCTGCCGATTGCGCTCCAGGAAGAAAGTGGAGCGCTTGATTTAACGCTCCACTTCCTTCTTGGAGCACCAATGCCTACTGCTAATTTTTCAAACTTTTAAAAGTTAATGCCCCAAATGGGGCACTCCCCAATGTCTCCCCCATAGTCTCAGGATAAGGGGTCGGCCCATTTGGGACTGAGATGAGGAGAAACTTCTTCATTCAGAGGGTTGTGAATATTTGGAATTCTCTACCCCAAAGGGCCGTGGATGCTGAGTCGATGAGTTTGACTGAGATAGATTTTTGGGCACTAAAGGAATCAAGGAATATGGGGATAGGTCATGATCTTATTGAATGGCAGAGGGGGCTTGATAGGCTGTATGGCCTAATCCTGCTCCTATTTCTAATCCAAAGAGTGCAATCATTAAGCCAGCTGACACTTGTAATGAATGTAATGACTCAAAAGACTTGTTACTGTAAACTGCCTCAGGTGTTAACCTGATCCAACTTTATTCGCGCCCAAAAGTACCTCGCGTGACATGATATCCGCGCTTATATACCAGTGACTGCGTACAGCCCGATGACCTCCGACAGTGGCACCCCCTGGTGTCTGGTGACCCCAAGCATAAATACATAACAACACTTTACAGTGTAAGGGAGGTGAATTTACCTCAGCACCTACAATCATTAATGGAAGTTACCTTAATGAGCTGGTCACTTCGATTGTATATTAACATTTGTCAGATTCAGTGATATTCCTGTGGCTGTGGCCCAGTATTTTAGTTTTAATTTTCAGCACCTGGAGGCTAAATTTGGTTCATTCTGATTCCTCCAAGTTACCTCCCGAATGGTGCTTAATAACAAAGTATTGCAAAACAAGGACAGAAACAGTAAGACACCGATTCATTAGAAATTATTTTTAAATGGCATAGTTTTAAAAAATAGATCCAATTTAACTGCAGGAAATACTGCAGCTTTATTAGCAAGTCTGTAAAAAGTAAAAGTTATTTTCAATGGACGAATAACAGAGGGGCGGTTCCAAGTTGTGGAGGAGGTCCAATCCCCGACCCCGGGGCTGAGTCACATTGCCCAGGCGTGGGGGGAGTTCCAAACCTGGACCCCGGGGGGTGCTTGGGGGACCGGGGGGAACCACTCCTACTCCTCCCGGCCCACAAGATTTGCTCCCCGAAGCTGTGACCAGGGACTCCCGGCCGCCTGCGGTAAAACCTGCAAAGCAGGTTAAAGTAGCGGCTTCGGGCTTCATTATAATATTTAAAATAACAACCTGCCTCCTGGTAGTGGATTGGTTGCCCCTTCCCCCGCCCCCGTCCCACTGGAGTAAAAGGTGAAAGTGGGTGGGTGTTAGATTTTCACAACTTTCACTCCCACCACCCCCCCTTCGCCTCCAATCCACCCGTTTTTTTCCTGTGAACATTTCAGCCTATGTTTAGAAAAGTCTGAACCTGGATCTTAGTGAGCACAGCAGATAGCAGTTTGGAAACAATTGGAAATTTCACTAAATGCAAGCGCCTGACCTCGGTGTACTGGTTGCCAGCAAATATGGTCGCAACCACCTTTACTGGCAACCTGGTACAGTTGTTGATGACCGTTCATGTAAAGAAAATAATTCCTGACTTTGTCTTAAATTTGTCCTTCACAACTCTGAACCTGTGCTGTCTCACCACGAGTGCATTAGAATTCCAATTACTACTGGTTAACGTGATCATGTTCTAAAAGATTAAAAGCCAGCATAATGCAGCAGCACGATTTTCACTAAAGCTTTTCTACTTCACATAAAATAAGTTTGTTTAATATGTTTCTGAGATTCTAATCATCTCTTATCTTACTGGGGCAGTGGCTCAGGCAGCACATTACAGAGAGTGCCAAAGGTGCTGATACCAGCAGCATTCTTTATTCTGTTAGCAAAGCTCAGTCTAGTCAAAGAGGAGTTTTTAACTTTACAGTTAGCACATTATCTGTGTAATATGTTTTTTTGAGTTACAGATATTCAACCCAGAACAAAACCAACTCCAGTAGCAAGTCACTTTGAAATAATAGTAGTGGCTTAATTTTACAAAAAACCTATTACTGCGAACTTATAACTCTTCGATTGTAACATATATCTACATTTTTTTTTAATTCTCGGTATTCGCAAGGCTGAAAATATTGAAAGAAGTACATACTCAATTGAATGTTCACACTGTGACTTGCAGAAGCTTGGTGAACCATCAGAGGGACAATCAACATTCTCCACAATAACTGACAACCTTAGAAACATAGGGCCCAAGTTTCGAGCCGCGCCTAGAACGGCGCAGTCCCAACCTGGACGCCCGTTTTTCGTGCCACAAAGTGCGCCTAAAAAAACCCTCCGTATTCTCCACCTCCCTGCCGGTCCTCTGGCCCTCGGCACGGCGCAGCAGGAGCTGTAGGGGGCGGAGCCAGGTCCCTGCGCCGAAAACTGTGCCGGGACCTCTGCACATGCGCGCTACAGTGGGCACGCAAGTGCAGTAGCTCCAGGCGCCCTAAACTGTGTGGGTGGGGCCCGAAGCACGCAGCCCCTAGCCCTGGCCGAATGGCCTCACTGAGGCTGCGTGAATAAGGCTCCTCCCACGGCCAGCTCCTGCTTCCTCCCGACCCGACTCGACTCCCGCTTCCCGCCTTCGGACCGGACCCGACACCTGCTCCCCGCCCCCCTGGACCGGACCAGACACCCGTTTCCCCCCCCCCCCCCCCGGACCGGACCCGACACCGCTCCCCCTGCCCCCGCCCCCGGACCAGACCGGATCCGACACCCGCTCCCCCCGCCCCCGGACTGGATCTGACCTGAACTCCCTCCCCCCGACCTGACCTCCCTCTCCCTCCCCCCCGACCCGAACCGAACCGACCTCCCTCCAACCACCCCCCGACCCGACCCAACGCCACCTACCTGTAAATCTGGTGCTGGGGACGGGCCCTGCCCGAAGTCTCGGGCCCGGCCCATTCAGCCTCCCTCCCCCTTCCCCCCCCCACCCCCCCAATCTACTTCCCCCCCCGCCAATCCCCTTCTCCCCCCGCCCCAATCTCCTTCCCCCCCCCAATCCCCTCCCCCCCCACCCCAATCTCCTTCCCCCCCAATCTCCCTTCCCCCCCATCTCCTTCTCCCCCCCATCTCCTTCTCTCCCATCTCCTCTTCTCCCCCCTCCCCCTTCTCCCCATCCCTCCCCCTTCTCCCCATCCCTCCCTTCTCCCCCATCCCTCCCTCTGCTCCCCCCCTCTCTCCCTCTACCCTCCTCCTCCTCCTCCTCCCCCTCCCCTCGCTGTCAGAAACACAGACACTGACAGACAGAGAATGAGAGACACACAGACAGACAGAGAGATAGAGACACTGACAGAGACACACTGAGGGGGGCATCCCAGCACGCTGTTGGAGGGCTCCCGGTGCTGCAGTCGGTAAGTAGAAAATGTTTTATTTATTGATTTTAAAAAAAAAATTATTTCTTATTAATTTTTTTTGATTGATTTATTGGTTGATTTATTGATGTATTTATCATTTATTATTGATGATGGCTCTTTATTTGTAAAACTGAAGTGTTTAATGTTTGTAAACTTCCCTTTAAACCACCCCCCCCCCCCGCCCCACCATCCCCTACGCCTGATTTGTAACCTACGCCTGATTTTCTGAAGTGTAGACAAGGTTTTTTCGAGCGTACAGAAATTTTCACTTACTCCATTCTAAGTTAGTTTGGAGTAAGTTTTCACTGACGAAACTTTGAAAACAGGCGTAAGTGGCCGGACATGCCTCCTTTTGAAAAAAAAATTCTGTTCCAAAGTGAAACTGTTCTAACTGACTAGAACTGGAGCAAACTAAATGACGAGAATTCCGATTTCTAAGATACTCCGTTCTACACCAGTTGCTCCTAAAAATCAGGAGCAAATCATGTGGAAACTTGGGGCCATAGAAAATAGGTGCAGGAGCAGGCCATTTGGCCCTTTGAGCCTGCACCACCATTCAATATGATCATGGCTGATCATGCAACTTTGGTACCCCATTCCTGCTTTCTCTCCATACCCCTTGATCCCCTTAGCTGTAAGGGCTACATCTAACTCCCTCTTGAATATATCTAATGAACTGGCCTCAACAACATTCTGTGGTAGAGAACTCCACAGGTTCACTGAAGTTTCTCCTCATCTCGGTCCTAAATGGCTTACCCCTTATCCTTAAGACTATGACCCCTTGTTCTGGACTTCCCGAACATCGGGAACATTCTTCCTGCATCTAACCTGTCCAATCCCGTCAGAATTTTATATATTTCTATGAGATCCCCTCTCATCCCCTCACAAACATTCAACACCACTTGGGTTGCTAAAATCCAATTCTATAATTCAAGACTAGTGTGCAAATCCATTTGATTGGTTGGAGGTAATGCTTGTAGTGCACCCGTTCCACTACCCACCCTGTGCAGTTTAAAAAATAATAATTTTAATTAAAAAGGTGGCTGCCACAGGCATTGACAGGATGCAGCAGGATGTGAGTGGAAGGTGAGAAGTTTGCTTGCAAGTCCACCTCCAGTTTATTCTGCAATACATCTTTAACAGTACTGGCATTAAAGCAACCCTGATTAAAGCTGGCACAGATTCTGCACATATAATTTGCCTACTTTTGATGATGAAATGAAGATTGTATTTCAATTTCAAATCCCACCAGTTGAAAATACAAGTAGAATTATAGAATGGTTACAGCACAGAAGGAGGCCATTCGGTCCATTGAGCCCGTGCCGGCTCCCAGCAAGAGCACTTCAGCTAGTCCCAATTCCCCGTGGCCCTGCAATTGTTTTTCCTTCAGGTACTTATCCAATTCCCTTTTGAAAGCCATAAGTATACTCTATACAGGTAAAGGTAATAAAAAACCCTGTTTCCTCATTCAAGTTCTTTTTAAATGAACAGTGATGTTTGCACTCAGTTAGTTGGAGGTCAATGCTGAAGAACTGAATACTTTTCCCCTTTGGGCATCCAATGTCAGACATATCATATATTATGAAACTTAAAGCTTCCTCAACCCTTCAGAGGAGTTTTCCAAATTGCACCCGTATAACATTTTTATTTCCCAAAGCCAGCTATCCGTGCGACTTCTCCAAGTGACATTGGCAACTTAGTGCCAATTAGAGTAATATGAGACGAATATAGAGTCATAGATTTGTTCACTGCTGATGAGCTTTGTGGTAGCATTCCCGCTTCCAAGTCAAAAGGTACAGGGGTCAAATCGCGCTCCAGATAGTCCCACGAAGTAGAGACCACAGGTCTGGCTCTGGAAATCCAGCAGGTAACACCCCTCATTGTATGGGTAGTGGGAGACAATAAAACCCTCTAACAGTATAGGACTAACCACCCTATAAAGATGGTTATGGCCAGGGAAGGCATGTTCACGTCACGGCCTGTTAGACTGTTAATCAGTCTGCGAATCCTTCCACTACTTCACACTATTCTCCAAGAGAAGTGTGTGAAGATAGGGAAAAACAAAAATGCGATTCTGATCAAATGTAATTTATTCAACATTTTGCAGTATCCATGTGTGCAACAGGACTTCAAGGTGTGCAATTACTTTGTGAGAATCCTCAATTTACTGTAATATGTCCTTTTTATTCCTTGTTGTCAAATAACTCTGAAATCAAATTAATTTGAATAAATGTTAATTATATTTGGTGCCTCAAGTTTCCCATTTTTTTGAAACAGCAAATTGCATTTTTTACAAAAGAAGTCTGAATGTTTAATTTGATTGCATTGATAAGAATGGATTAGAAGCAATTATGCTACTCAGCAAATCTAACATTTTTAAAAGTAAGACTTAAACATGATAAGAGCAAAGAAACTGGAATCAAAAAAAGAGAAAAAAAAGAAAAATACTGCAGATACTGGAAATCTGAAATAGAAACAGAAAATGCTGGGAACACTCAAAGAAGCTTGCATAAATGAATTATCAAGAGATTTCAACTGGAGTATAAACAACATTTGTTGATTGTTTTTTCTCATTAAAATGGGTGAGGTCTATGCTAAGAAATGAAATATCTTTTCACTATGAGTAGCACGTATGGGCATTAAGCATTCCTACGTCAAGTATGACATTGGCAGATGTAGGAAACTCTTCCGACTAGATGTTTAACCCCAATTTCAGAAGAGTATTGCGCCAGTGTGAATTTGTCTTCTTGCACATTGAACAATCTTTTGAATACAATTGCTAATTTAGTGCCAACTTGTGCTGCACCAACCATAGCTATGTGCTGTGAATCTATAGCCACTAGCCACTGGGTTAAGCCTGTTAAAAAAACAATTGTAAACCGATAGCTTGCAGCCAGCAGAAAGAGAAGTATTTTATCCAGACCCATCAACAGGATGATTAGACTTATCAGCACAATGCTCTGTGAAATTGAAATAAATGCGATTTACTGATTGAATATTTATATTATCTTGCATTCATATTTTCACACTGACTTTATTAGGTATAGTAGCCAGGCACAGTTACTTAGTGAAGAAAGAATAGCGACATGACTCTCCTCCATCTACCTCAATTTTTGGGTTAAATAGTTTTTCTCCACCTTTACCCCTTCCCCACAGAATGTGGGCATCGCCGACAAGGCTAGCATTTTCTGCCCATCCCTAATTGTCCTTGCGAAGGCAGTGGTGAGCCACCTGATACAACTGGGTGGCTTGCTCGGCCATTTCAGAGGGCAGTTCAAAGTCAACTACATTGCTGTCAGTCACATATAGACCAGACCGGGTAAGGAAGGCAGATTTCCTTCCCTGAAGAACATTAGTGAACCAGATAGGTTTTTACGACAATCCGGTAGTTTCATGGTCACCATTACTGATACTATGCTTTTTATTCCAGATTTATTTAAATAACTGAATTTAAATTCCCCAGCTGACGTGGTGGGATTTGAACTCATGTCTCGGATCATTAGTCCAGGCCTCCTGATTACTAGTCCAGTAACATAACCACAATGCTACCGCAAGCAACATTCCTTCAAACAGAGGAAGGGCAGGAGACCTGGGTCCAGGCCTTTGCCAATGCCAGTCTGTGACTGAATCCTGTAGGTGGTGTGCACTCCAGCCACTGCTCTCCCTTTGTATTGTGTTGGAAGGTTGGAATTTGAGTTGCTGCTTGGGATGGAAGAACGATTTTCTATGGCACTTGCCAATCACCTAATTTTACCAGCGAGAGAGTATAAACCTTTGCTCAGGATGCTGCCGATTCAGAACATCCTAATTTTATTACTGAATTGAGCGATAAGGTAGTGGTGTAGAAGTCACTCGAGTGGAGTCATTTTCACAAGATTTGAAACTCAGAAGGGTACATTTGAACTTGCTGAAATCAACGGTAGTGGGGTGGGATAAGTGACCACCAAATAGGATTGGTAAATTTATCGCCCCTTAATGCTGTCGCTCCAACCAACCCCCATTTTTACAAGGGCCTAACAATGGGCAGACAAAATGCCTGCCTGTTTCAAGTAATAGACCCCATTTACTATGAAACTCGAGGTTCTATGTGGTGCCTAGGTCTCCAATTCCCATTTTAGGACAGAACTGGTCAGAGCGTGCACTGTTTACTTTCCGATCAGCTTTACTGGCGACACAGCCAAAAAGACCCTAAGTTTTAAATTATTTTTGTGAGGCTAGAAGAGGCAGAAATGTTCCTCTGGACCCCCCAAAATTAATCTGGGCTTCTGCCACCCCTGTGCTCGGCCCAACACCGCTCTTCCACCATCACAATCTTCTTTACTGCCGGCTGGGCGGTTTCCTGACCACTCAATAGTGCACAGGCCTGAATCTCGTAAGTCGCATCGGGATATCTGTTTGGGGCAGTTCTATTTAAACAAGGCCTAGGCCTCACAATAGCCTTGGTCGCTTTGCTGCCGGAACAGATGGGCAAGCGGATAATGCCAAAAAGTTAAACTCTTCCCCGGTGTGAGCAGATCTGTGAATGCGAATACACACTGTACCGTGCCATAGTAGAACAGTGCACTGACGTAACTAACTTGGCTGCTGCTGCCCTCCCCTGCGGTCATCCCCCTGCAAAACAGATGCACCGCTTTGAGTACTGTTGAGGGGGATGACTCATCAGGGGAGGGCAGCAGCAGCCAAGTTCATGGCACCGTGGCTGGCTCTGCTGCACAGGAGGGCAGGAAAAAGAGTGGGAGAACGATAGTGATAGGGGATTCAATTGTAAGGGGAATAGATAGGCGTTTCTGCGGCTGCAACCAAGACTCCAGGATGGTATGCTGCCTCCCTGGTGCAAGGGTCAAGGATGTCTCGGAGCAAGTGCAGGACATTCTGAAAAGGGAGGGTGAACAGCCAGTTGTCGTGATGCACATTGGTACCAACGATAGAGGTAAAAAAAGGGATGAGGTCCTACGAGACGAATTTAAGGAGCTAGGAGCTAAATTAAAACGTAGGACCTCAAAAGTAGTAATCTTGGGATTGCTACCAGTGTCACGTGCTAGTCAGAGTAGGAATCGCAGGATAGCTCAGATGAATACGTGGCTTGAGCAGTGGTGCAGCAGGGAGGGATTCAAATTCCTGGGGCATTGGAACCGTTTCTTGGGGAGGTGGGGCCAGTACAAACCGGACGGTCTGCACCTGGGCAGGAGCGGAAACAATGTCCTAGGGGGAGTGTTTGCTAGTACTGTTGGGGAGGAGTTAAACTAATATGGCAGAGGGATGGGAACCAATGTAGGGAGACAGAGGGAAACAAAATGGAGACAAAAGCAAAAGACAGGAAGGAGATGAGTAAAAGTGGAGGGCAGAGAAACCCAAGGCAAAAAACAAAAAGGGCCATTGTACAGCAAAATTCTAAAGGGTCAAAGTGTAATAAAAAGACAAGCATGAAAGCTCGGTGCCTCAATGCAAGGAGTATTCGGAACCCAGGAGAGGGCTCTGAGCTAGTTAGAGTGGGTGAGAGCTCAGATGAACAGGACCCCAAGAAAGAATGCAAAAGGCAGGAGGCAATAGAGCAGAGTAGCACTGGGGTAAGTGTAAACCACAAGGTGATAGGAAGAGACAATATGTATGAATATAAAGGGGCTGCAGGAGGGGTCAAAACTAAAAATCATGGTTTAAAAACGAGTATTAAAACACTCTACCTAAACGCATGCAGCATTGGAAATAAAGTAAATGAGTTGACGGCACAAATCATTACAAATGGGTATGATTTGGTGGCCATTACAGAAACATGGTTGCAGGGTGGCCAAGACTGGGAATTAAACATACAGGGGTATCTGACAATTCAGAAAGATAGACAAGAAGGGAAAGGAAGTGGGGTAGCTCTGTTAATAAAGGATGATATCAGGGCAGTTGTGAGAGATGATATTGGCTCTAATGAACAAAATGTTGAATCGTTGTGGGTGGAGATTAGAGATAGTAAGGGGAAAAAGTCACTGGTGGGCGTAGTTTATAGGCCCCCAAATAATAACATCACGGTGGGGTGGGCAATAATCAAGGGAATAATGGAGACATGTGAAAAAGGAACGGCAGTAATCATGGGGGATTTTATCGATTGGTCAAATCAAATTGCACGGGGTAGCCTTGAGGAGGAATTCATAGAATGCATACGGGATTGTTTCTTCGAACAGTATGTTACAGAACCTACAAGGGAGCAAGCTATCTTAGATCTGGTCCTGTGTAATGAGACAGGAATAATAAACGATCTCCTAGTAAAAGATCCTCGAGGAATGAGTGATCACAGTATGGTTGAATTTTAATACAGATTGAGGATGAGGAAGTAGTGTCTCAAACGAGCGTACTATGCTTAAACAAAGGGGACTACAGTGGGATGAGGGCAGAGTTGGCTAAAGTAGACTGGAAACACAGACTAAACGGTGGCAAAATTGAGGAACAGTGGAGGACTTTTAAGGAGCTCTTTCATAGTGCTCCATAAAAATATATTCCAGTGAAAAAGAAGGGCGGTAAGAGAAGGGATTACCAGCTGTGGATAACCAAGGAAATAAAGGAGAGTATCAAATTAAAAACCAATGCGTATAAGGTGGCCAAAGTTAGTGGGAATCTAGCAGATTGGGAAAATTTTAAACGACAGCAAAGAATGACTAAGAAAGCAAGAAAGAAAGGAAAGATAGATTACGAAAGTAAACTTGCGCAAAACATAAAAACAGATAGTAAAAGCTTATACAGATATATAAAACGGAAAAGAGTGACTAAAGTAAATGTTGGTCCCTTAGAAGATGAGAAGGGGGATTTAATAATGGGAAATGTGGAAATGGCTGAGACCTTAAACAATTATTTTGCTTCGGTCTTCACAGTGGAAGACACAAAAACTATGCCAAAAATTGCTGGTCACGGAAATGTGGGAAGGGAGGACCTTGAGATAATCACTAAGGGGGTAGTGCTGGACAGGCTAATGGGACTCAAGGTAGACAAGTCCCCTGGTCCTGATAAAATGCATCCCAGGGTATTAAAAGAGATGGCGGAAGTTATAGCAGATGCATTCGTTATAATCTACCAAAATTCTCTGGACTCTGGGGAGGTACCAGCGGATTGGAAAGCAGCTAATGTAACGCCTCTGTTTAAAAAAGGGGGAAGACAAAAGGCAGGTAACTATAGGCCGGTTAGTTTAACATCTGTAGTGGGGAAAATGCTTGAAGCTGTCATTAAGGAAGAAATAGCGGGACATCTAGATAGGAATAGTGCAATCAAGCAGACGCAACATGGATTCATGAAGGGGAAATCATGTTTAACTAATTTATTGGAATTCTTTGAGGATATAACGAGCATGGTGGATAGAGGTGTACCGATGGATGTGGTGTATTTAGATTTCCAAAAGGCATTCGATAAGCTGCCACACAAAAGGTTACTGCAGAAGATAAAGGTACGCGGAGTCAGAGGAAATGTATTAGCATGGATAGAGAATTGGCTAGCTCACAGAAAGCAGAGAGTCGGGATAAATGGGTCCTTTTCAGGTTGGAAATCGGTGGTTAATGGTGTGCCACAGGGATGGGTGCTGGGACCACAACTGTTTACAATATACATAGATGACCTGGAAGAGGGGACAGAGCGTAGTGCAACAAAATTTGCAGATGACACAAAGATTAGCGGGAAAGCGGGTTGTGTAGAGGACACAGAGAGGCTGCAAAGAGATTTAGATAGGTTAAGCGAATGGGCTAAAGTTTGGCAGATGGAATACAATGTCGGAAAATGTGAGGTCATCCACCTTGGAAAAAAAAACAGTAAAAGGGAATATTATTTGAATGGGAAGAAATTACAACATGCTGTGGTGCAGAGGGACCTGGGGGTCCTTGTGCATGAAACTCTTTTTGAGTTTATCTGTAAAACAAAAAACATTAAACCGTGCCACCCGCCCTGGATGACACAGCAGACATTTACAAGGCCCTTTTTTTTTCCTTTTTTGTGTTTTTCTTTTTTTTTAGTTTTTTTTTTGGGGCGCTAAAATCACATTTTTCCAAGTGCCCTCTATAAAAGGGGAGGGGGACACTAAAAGCACCGGCAATTAAAACAAATTAAACTTTAAAACGTAAAATCAAATTAAAATTTGGTTGCCGGGCGTGATGATGCACTCCAGTCCCTCCGGTGCCCACCTCTCGTCCTTGTGCATGAATCCCAAAAAAAAGTTAGTTTGCAGGTGCAGCAGGTAATCAGGAAGGCGAATGGCATGTTGGCCTTCATTGCGAGAGGGATGGAGTACAAAAGCAGGGAGGTCCTGCTGCAACCGTATAGGGTATTGGTGAGGCCGCACCTGGAGTACTGCGTGCAGTTTTGGTCACCTTTCTTAAGGAAGGATATACTAGCCTTGGAGGGGGTACAGAGACGATTCACAAGGCTGATTCCGGAGATGAGGGGGTTACCTTATGATGATAGATTGAGTAGACTCGGTCTTTACTCGTTGGAGTTCAGAAGAATGAGGGGTGATCTTATAGAAACATTTAAAATAATGAAAGGAATAGACAAGATAGAGGCAGAGAGGTTGTTTCCACTGGTCGGATAGACTAGAACTAGGAGGCACAACCTCAAAATACGGGGGAGCCAATTTAAAACCGAGTTGAGAAGGAATTTCTTCTCCCAGAGGGTTGTGAATCTGTGGAATTCTCTGCTAGCTCATTGAATGTATTCAAATCACAGATCGATAGATTTTTAACCAATAAGGGAATTAAGGGTTATGGGGAGCGGGCGGGTAAGTGGAGCTGAGTCCACGGCCAGATCAGCCATGATCTTGTTGAATGGCGGAGCAGGCTCGAGGGGCTAGATGACCTACTCCTGTTCCTAATTCTTATGTTCTTATAAGTACTTTGTGCATACTTAACAAAAAGTCTGACTGAAATTATATAAGAAAAATAATTTTCCATCATAAATACTACTAAACACCATATATTAATTTGACATTTATAGTGCAATAGTTGTTCAGAAAAAGATAAGTTTTATATCATATTTCCTGTGAATATTACTTGCAATGTGCCAAAGGTTTAATTTTTCCATACTGCAAATCTAGGTTTTGTGGACAAAATAATTGCAAATACAAACCTTATTGCCCAGTTCATTTTTTTAAAACTTTCAGAATAACCACAAACTAATTAGCTAGAAAGACTATCGGCACACTGCAAAGGAACTGAAAGTACAAGTAATCTACACTTCACACTGTAGAACAGATTTTTATAGTGGGTAACATATTCCAACTTTTTACGTATGCAGTCTTTTATGTTTAAATTTACCATATGTTAAGCATCAGACATAATATATCTGCAGTATGTCACACACATTTGAGTTACTAGGTCACCATAATCAAACTGCTCAATCAGAAGCTTAGCAGAATTAAAAAGAGCTACATAACAGATACATAGTCGGTTTAAAAAAACAATTTCATAGGCAGAAGCAATAACAAAACAAAACTTGATATAAACTAACCTGGATCCACCATAACAAATGTGTTCTCCGCAGAACTGTCTCGTCCTACATCATTCCATGTTTTTGAAGGAGGTGTTGGTTTGACTGGAACTTTAAGTGGATAGTTCTCTGTAGTTGCATTTTCGGATGATGTTTGCGATAGTTCGACTGTCGTTTGTGGAAAAGTGTTATTTGTTTCACTCATAGTTGTGTTTGAAAGGTCTTGTCCGCTAGTTGAGTTCTTATCTTCTTCAGTTGGACCACTTGGATCTCCAGGTGACATTCCTGATTCAGTCTTATTATGTGTCTCAGTAGCTGCAGTCACAACATTCTCCTCTTTCTCCACTACATCTTTCCTTTTTTCTTCTTCATTTTTCTCTTCATCTCCTTCTCCTTCCTCTCCTTTCTCACCCTCATTTTCTTTTTTTTCATCTTCACCTTCTGCCTCGCCAGTTTTGTTGACTGCAGAGCCCCCCTCTGAGCCTGGGGATGACAATGCTTCAGTTGTTGAAACAACAGGTCTCACTCGATGTTTAGTCATTGAAGACACAGAGGGAAGACGTGTAGGCCATACAGTACTCGGAAAGGAAGGGACAACGCCACCACCAAACCCTAGGCTTGCAAGCAAGGTACTTGTTACCACAGATGCCACAGTAGTCTGGCTTCCACTGGATGAAGAGCCCATGCCAGTTGCCATGGAAACAAAGGGCAAAGTAAGACCAGAAGAAGTCCAAGTAGATGACCCAGAACTGATTGGTGCCATATCAGCTGAAGAAGCAGGAGAGGCTGTAGGCTTCAGTGAAGTACCAGAGGAATATGAAGGGAAAAAAAACAATAGATACAGGGTAAGTAGACATATTGGACATACCACCTTGGTTCTCATTATTAGAAAAGCTTCCAAAAGAAGCTTTAACTTCTACATCATCTCCACAATATTTCTTTTCATGCTCATTATAATAGTTTGTCCCTTCTCCATCAGGAACACTTTCCTTAATGTTCTGTTTAAACAAGACATGATTGCACAAGCTTCCCATTATATTGATGCTTTCTTTCAAATCCTACATTAGTGGTTCCATCAACTCTATTCATAGCAGAACAATTTCTCTACTGTTCAAATGGAATTCAAAATGTACTTACAAAGAGAGAAAAAAGACAATATTAAATACTGTTCCAGATCACTCTTCCTTTCCTTGGTTCACAATAAAATTCAGGTCAAAGGAATTGGTACAGCAAAGCTATTTTACAATTTTCAAGTTCATCCTATTTAAATTGCTGCTGTGCATGTTTTGGGAATGAACCAATTTTTTAAAATTAAAATATTCGTCAGCAAGACTAAGAACATTGTGATAATAACAAACTACATTGCAAACTCACTCTAAAAAAAATGGATAACATTGCAATTAATTTGAAAGCGACAGACACCAAGTTAGTACTGAGTTTATAGATGAGAAGGTAATCGATACATATGTGGACTATCATAGATCCATTTCTCCTATTTAGAAACATCAAACTGAATGATAACTGCATTTTATACTCTTATTTTATGAGTTTTACAAGACAGCCTCCACTTTAAATGCTCATGTAAGAGGAGCAGTGGGATATTGGTGTGGATCGGTGATTCCTTTAAGGTAACCCCCTCCCCTGCTAACTCCACTATCAGGGAGGAATTTATCCACAGGAATGAATGGAGGAGGCTAAAAAGAAACTCTCTGAATCAGTCAACCCAAACTGTTCTTATATACTTGGCAATGAGTGGAACTGAGAGTTGCCTTGGTTAACTGAACTGTTGGCAGAGAAAATCGGTACTTTAAAAAAAATGGAGTGATGCAGTAATGTCCCAATTGGAGGGAGTCAGCTTTAATTTTTCCCCCTTTTCTCACATTCCACAACCAGGGAACCACTTAAGGAGAAGGACAATCCGAGAAACAGACATCATTGGACTGCTGTTGCAAGCCACCTAGTGGCTGGCTGAAGAATGGCATTGACTACAGTGGGTACCTGGCCCAGCAAGAATTGTACAGGGAGTATGTGGGTGGGGTGGGGAGTGATAAAGCAGATGGACTTTATTTGCTCCAAAAAAGTGAGGAGAATATATATATATATATATATATCTTGCATAAAGATATTGCACAAGGCAATTAAAAAATAAATATTTGAAAAATATTCCTCTGGCGAAATGGTGGATGACATCAATAGGGTATGTGTAGTTCAATTAATGTTTTCACATTCAGTTACTTGGCAAGTAATTCAAAGATCTAGCATTATTAATATTTTTAGAAATTGCAGTATCCATGTAATTTGCATTCAAGTTGGCACCACTGATTATGCAAATAGTATGCAGCAATATTTCTTCCATTCGTTAATTATAGTGTCATCTTGTAATAAATTGAAAAAAATTTATTAAATATTCGTGAATCAACAAATAGCTGCTGGTTGTGTTGAATAATCCATGCATGAAACAACATTGTCCTGTTTATATATGTCTAGTATTTTAATCAATTGTTTTGTTATGGCTGTTCATATGTGACATTGTGGCAGAGAATGAAAGGTTCATCAAAGAAAATCTATTTTATATTAAAATTAGTAAGTGAGGCACAAAATTACATTTCAAAATGTATTGAAAATCCTTATGTCAACTGCTCCATATGGAATGTTTACATTTTAAAAGTGTCTGCTGGGGGTTTCCAATGTGATGTGTTCTGTTTGTAAACAAATGTAGAATGGCATCCTATATATCTAAACTATCTTTGAGCAGAACAGCGCTAGTAATAGTTGAAAAAATAATCAGGAGTAACAAAGTGTGGTAAAAAAAATGGACACTAAAAGATGCCTCTTTCTAAAAATTGTGCACTACCTATGTGTTAAAAGAATTGGGCCTGTTCAGTTTTTCAAAAATCATGGTACTTCTCCAACTCCCCTCCCCACTAAGTTACTAACTAACTGCCCACTCCCACCCCACCAAGGTACTTTTCTTATCCTCTCCCCTCTCTCACTGCTGCCTTCCCCCATCCCCTGCTCATCTCTCTTCTATTCACTCCCCCTCCTTACCCGTTTCTTTCCCAGCCTTGAACTGTAGTACGGGCAGAGAAAATATTAATAAAGCAATTTCCACCTTCGGTTGAACACCGTAATGATTCAAAAAATTAATTGTTTTAATTGTGAAGGATAGATGTAGAATAGAGTAAATTATTTATCCATTAGCAACTTATTAAAGTTCAGTCACTTAAGATTTCCTTCATATCTTTTACAAATAAACAAACATTCTTCAACATATTTTGCTGCCATCTGCTGGTGAACCTTGAAGGAAACATAACACACAAAAGTCCTCTAAGGCGTTGAGCAAGTTAGGCTCAGAAATGTTGCTCACCTCTAAACACACAGTCATGCCACACATGTTTTATATGTTTCTGGTTCACTTAAAAAAAAGTGTCCTTTTTTAAAATAGTGTTAGTTTACCCAAGCTCATCTCTGGACTTCCTATTAAATATTAAACAGTGGCCCAACTGAGCTGTGTTTATTAAATCTTTTTTTGGAATTTGTTCAAAAATGTACATTTTAAAAAAAATATTCATTCCTGGGATGGGTGTGTCACTGGCAAGACCAGCATTTATTGCCCATCCCTAATGGTCCTCGAGAAGGTGGTGGTGAGCCGCCTTCTTGAACCACTGCAGTCTGGGTGATAAAGGTACTCCCACAGTGATGATAGGGAGGGAGTTCCAGGATTTTGAACCAGTGACAATGAAGGAACGGCGATATACTTTCAAGTCAGGATGGTTTGTAACTTGGACAGGAACTTGCAGGTGATGGTGTTCCCATGCACCTGCTGCCCTTGTCCTTCCAGCTGATAGAGTTCGGGTTTGGGAGGTGCTGTCGAAGAAGCTTTGACGAGTTGCTGCAGTACAGCTTGTAGATGGTACACGCTGCATACATAGTGCGTTGTTGGTGGAGGGAGTGAATGTTTAAGGTGGTGGATAGGGCACCGATCAAGCGGGCTGCTTTGTCCTGGATGGTGCCGAGTTTCTTGAGTGCTGTTGGAGCTGCACTCATCCAGGCAAGTGGAGAGGATTCCATCACACTCCTGACTTGAGTCTTGTAGATGATGGAAAGGCTTTGGGGAGTAAGGAGGTGAGACACTCACCGCAGAATACCCAGCCTCTGACTTGTTCTTGTTGCCACATTATTTATGTGGCTGGTCCAGTTAGGTTTCTGGTCAATGGTGACCCCAGGATGTTGATGGTGGAAGATTCGGCGATGGTAATGCCGTTGAATGTCAAGGGGTATAAGAACATAAGAACGTAAGAATTAGGAGCAGGAGTAGGCCATTCAGCCCCTCGAACCTGCTCCGCCATTCAATAAGATCGTACCTATGAGGATAGTGGTTAGACTCTTGCTTCTTTGAGATAGTCATTGCCTGGCACTTACGTGCCGTGATTGTTACTTGCCACTTAACAGTCCAAGCCTGAATCTTGTCCAGGTCTTGCTGCATGCGGGCATGGGGAGTTGAAAATGGAACTGAACTCTCTGCAATCATCAGCAAACATCCCCATTTCTGACCTTATGATGGAGGGAAGGTCATTGATGAAGCAGCTGAAGATGGTTGGGCCTAGGGCACTTCCCTGAGGAACTCCTGCAGCGATACCCTGGGGCTGAAATGATTGTCCTCCAATAACCACAACCATCTTCCTTCCGCTAGGTATGACTCCAGCCAGTGGAGAGTTTTCCCCCGGATTCCTACTGAATTCGGTTTTACTCGGTCAAATGCTGCCTTGATGTCAAGGGCACGTTCACCTCACCTCTGGAATTCAGCTCTTTTGTCCATGTTTGGACGAAGTCTGTAATGAGGTCTGGAGCCGAGTGGTTCTGACGGAACCCAAACTGAGCATCGCTAAGCAGGTTATTGCTGAGTAAGAGCCGCTTGATAGTACTGTCGACAACACCATCACTTTGCTGACGATTGAGAGTAGACTAATGGGCGGTAACTGGCCGAATTGGATTTGTCCTGCTTTTTGTGGACAGGACATACCTGGGCAGTTTTTCACATTGTCGAGTAGATGCCAGTGTTGTAACTGTACTGGAACAGCTTGGCTAGAGGCGCGGCTAGTTCTGGAGCGCAAGTCTTCAGCACGACAGCCAGGATGTTGTCAGGGCCCATAGCATTTGCTGTATCCAGTGCGCTCAGCCATTTCTTGATATCATGTGGAGTGAATCGAATTAGCTGAAGACTGGCTTCTGCAATGGTGGGGATGTCAGGAGGAGGCCTATATAAATCATCCACTCTGGGTGAAGATGGTTGCAAACGCTTCAGCCTTGTCTTTTGCACTCGCGTGCTGGGCTCCTCCATCATTGAGGATGGGGATATTCATGGAGCCTCCTCCTCCCGTTAGTTGTTTAATGGTCCACCACCATTCATGACTGGATGTGGCAGGACTGCTGAGCTTTGATCTAATCCGTTGAGAATAATAATGAGCATTTTTAATTCATATGAAAATTGTATCTGTAAATTTCAATATTCTATTAATAAAAACATTGAGCACTGAACAAATATAAAAAGGATCAGTCCACAAAGTTTAGTTGAGTAGCCATGACTGCGAACATTAGAATAGAAATTTTTCTTGACTATCCGTTTTAGTCCTCCACTATCTACGAATATTACAAAATTAATAGGATTGTTAACAAAGAGAATTCCTTGTAACATTGAAGATTATTACATTGGAATGTGTGTTCAAAAAAGGAATAGGGTGAGGGTTTTGAAGAGTCTGAATTGGCGATTAGATTATTTCTATCCTCTGGAGTTAGTATATAGTATAGTTTGCATTAAAAATCCGAATAGGAGTGTTTTGTGCACAGATGTTCTAACTGGTCTTCGTAACATTTTCTCCAGCTCCTTCTATACCTTATCACAACAGCATAGCCAAAAGGGTGGATTGATGACTTCTTCCCAACTTTATTTAACAGAACTCATTTCTCTATCAATGAATCTTTAACAATGCATTGCTATTAATATAATTTTCACCAACAATAAGTACAACACAACGATAATAAAATGAAGCCACAATTGCATGATGAGAAGTCACTAAAGAACTTTAAATTATATAGTTTGGATGCTAGGAAGCAGATTTATTGTTGGTACAAGGAGAATCTATGTAGCAGGATCATTAAGATCTTGATGGTGCAGCCCTGTGAATAAATACACCCTAATATTCCATTTATACTCCACAGCCGCTTTTATTTCAAGCAGTTCCATGTTACAGGTTGGCTCCCAGTGTACTCAATTTGTACCATTTACACTGTCTAATAAAAATGGTAGTTACACTATTCCTTCCCCCGTAGCCTCAGAAAACCACGATCTCAGCTTCTCCAGTGACGGTCGGTTTCTCATTTATATTGCATAGCAGCTCAGACTTCAAAGGGGATAGTATGATGTACATGAAGGGATTTGGCGATAGTGCAGGAAAGTGGATTTGAGGTACAAGATCAGTCATGATCTTAGTGAATGGTGGAGCAGGCTTGAGGGGAGGTATGTCCTACTCTTGCTCCTATTTCTTTTGTTTTGTGAAACAGCACTACTGCTATCAGAGGAGCCAAATACAGTATCAATCCACACTGGAGCCCTACTTGGTTACATTACAGATTCTCCAACAAATATGGGATGGCTCAGATATTGTAACTTGTAGCGCCTGCTGTACAGTTTCATTGGTGGTTGCTATTTGGAGTAAAAAAAATCTGTAATATTTAACTGCTGTGCGAAGCAAGTGTTCACAGATGGTTAGCGATACAACAATTTCCTCCCATTTTTCCTGCATGCACCCCGGGGAGGAAACACATTAAAATGATGCATTTTAGGAAGAAAAGATTAATTTCTGAACTTACCATTCTTGTTTTTATAATCCTGGTTCCTTCAAATATTCTAGTTGTGTTAGCTAGTAAAAGAACAAAAAGATTCTTTTAATGTAAATAATAAACTCAAAACAACCAAATTTATAAATTAAAAAAAGTTATAAAAGAAGCCATGTTGAAATGTGTATCTCCTGTTCATAACTGGTTGGTGCTGAAAATGTATTCAGCAAAGTACATTTTGATCTTGGTTTAAAAAGACAGATTACCTATTTTGTACTATCCTGTTTATAATTAAAATGTTATACACACATCACACATTATTTAGTCATGAACGACGGAAATCATGCAACCAAAATCTGATATGGCAGGTGCTGAAAAAAAACCAGACGTACTGAGCACACACAAAGGACTCAGGACACTGCAGATAGGCAGTGTCAGACATTGTCTCCTGCACCTATGCCGTCAAGCCCTAGGATTTGCATCCATTTGTTTTGACTTACAACTAACTAATCACTCAATAACCACTCCCCCTAACCACTGCAACACACACACACACACACACATACATCACATACAAACACACACACACATCACATATAAACACACACACACACACAAACGATTCTCTTACAGGACCCATATGGTATTCAGAAAAAGTATATCATTGGAAGAATGAAGACCTTACAGATAGGCCCCAACGATTTTAGATTTACATAAGAACATAAGAAATAGGAACAGGAGTAGACCATACGGCCCCTTCGAGCCTGCTCTGCCATTCAATACGATCATGGCTGATCTGATCATGGACTCAGCTCCACTTCCCCGCCTGCTCCCCATAACCCCTTATCCCCTTATCGTTTGAATAAATTTAAGACAGAAATAAACAGTTTCTTAATGTCCCAGCTTCCACAGCTCTCTGAGGCAACGAATTCCACAGATTTACAGTCCTCAGAGAAGAAATTTCTCCTCATCTCTGTTTTAAATAGGCGGCCCCTTATTCTAAGATCATGCCCTCTAGTTCTAGTCTCCCCCATCAGTGGAAACATCCTCTCTGCATCCACCTTGTCAAGCCCCCTCATAATCTTATAAGTTTCGATAAGATCACCTCTCATTATTCTGAACTCCAATGAGTAGAAGCCCAACCTACTCAACCTTTCCTCATAAGTCAACCCTCACATCTCTGGAATCAACCTAGTGAACCTTCTCTGAACTGCCTCCAAAGCAAGTATATCCTTTCATAAATATGGAAACCAAAACGGCATGCAGTATTCCAGGTGTGGCCTCACCAATACCCTGTATAGCTGTAGCAAGACTTCCCTGCTTTTATACTCCATCCCCTTTGTAATAAAGGCCAAGATACCATTGGCCTTCCTGATCACTTGCTGTACCTGCATACTATCCTTTTGTGTTTCATGCACAAGCACCCCCAGGTTCCGCTGTACTGCGGCACTTTGCAATCTTTCTCCATTTAAATAATAACTTGCTCTTTGACTTTTTCTGCCAAAGTACATGACCTCACACTTTTCAACATTATACTCCATCTGGCAAATTTTTGCCCACTCACTTAGCCTGTCTATGTCCTTTTGCAGATTCTGTTACGATTTTTTTTCGATTTTTGCATCATAGGGGGCGAAACCTGATGTCTGCGCCAGTTTTTCCACATTTATGCAAGTTTGGCCAACTTATATTTTTCCGAGGATGGCGTATGTGACTACTCCCAAAAAAACTTCTGGGCACTTAAGAAAAACCAACGCACGTTAAAAAATTGGCGCAGAAAGACGCCATTGTTTTTAGGCAATGTTTTGGAGGGAGTCAAGAAGACGAAGAATATGCATCATGAAGATTAATTTTTCAAAGTCAAAAGGGAGAAAATGGAAGTCTAAAGCAATTCTTTAATTTTTTGATTTTTTTCAAAGTACCACGCCACCACTGAACGTCTCCTCAGCGGGCTCGAGGGTCGGAGTGTCGGCCGGCAGAATCGCTCCCTCGCCCGGACACCGGGACTCGGGGCTCGGATTCAAAAGAAGCCTGGGGGGGGGGGGGGGGGGGTGGGGGGAGGTGGGGGTGTAAGCCGAACTGAAGGGATGAGAACCCTTAGTCTATACAGCAGCTTCAAAAGAAGCCCGTCAGGGGGGAGTGGGGGTAGTGGACACCGAACCTGTGTCCGGGCGAGGGAGCGATTCTGTCGGCTGACCCTTGAGCCCGGTGAGGAGACGTTCGGTCGGTGGTACTTAGAAAAAAATCAAAACTTAAAGAATTGCATTCGACTTCGTTGCCCCAAATGAATGCCTAGCTTCCCGTTCTAAGCAAGCCTATTGCACAAGCGCAGACCAGGGTATGGGCCATACCAGGGCGTCGACCTTGGGGAGGGAGAGAGAGAGGAAAGAAGGTTTGAGTACATTCTCCTGCTGTTTTGAGCTTTGTGCAAAGCTACAATTTAATTGTGGGGGCAATACTGACAATGCCATATCTCGTGCAAGGCTTCTGCATAATGGTGCTGCGAAGGAGAAGCTTGATTAGACATCAACGCATGAGGAACCTCAGAGCACATAGGATGATGGGCAGGAGGCCTTACCCACGTCGGGTATATTGAGACGGGCGTTCATACCTGCACCTGAGTGATGCAGATTGTGTGAGATGGCTGCGTTTCCGCAAAGAAGTTGTAACTGAGATCTGAGAGTTTATAAAAGCAGACCTGCAACCTAGAAGCGTCAGGAGGACTGCTTTATCAGTTGAAATAAAGGTTACAGCTGTACTTTCATTTTATGCATCTGGATCATTCCAGGCCACAACTGGGGATGTGTGCATCATTTCTCAACATGCAACACACATCTGCATTCGGCAGGTGACTGCTGCACTTGGAGGAATGACTACATAAAGTTCCCCATGACCGCCCAAGCAATGTGTGATAGGGCCGTGGACTTCTCCAGGATTGCTGGCTTCCCAAAGGTATAGGGTTGCATTGATTGTACCCACATCGCCTTGCGAGCATCTTTGGAGGATTCCAAGATGTACGGGAACAGAAAAGGCTTCTACTCCGTGAATGTGCAGCTCGTCTGTGACGACACGCATCGCATCATGGCAGTTGATGCGAGATACGCTGGGAGCACCCATGATGTGCTCAACCTACGCAAGAGCGCCATGTTTCAGCAGCAGTCGGAAGGGCAGAGCTGGCTGCTGGGAGACAAAGGGTATGGCTTCGCCACCTGGCTCATGATGCCCCTACGCGTAGCCTGGACGGAAGCTGACCAGGAATACAACATGTCGCACATTGCGAGACACAGCATAACAGAGAGGACCATTGGCATCTTGAAGCAGCGTTTCCGATGCCTGGACCATTCCGGAGGCTACTTGCAATACTCCCCTGAGATTGCAATACTCCTCTGACACAATACTTACTGTTGTGTGCTGCAAGCTGCATAACTTAGCCAACATGAGGCAGCAGCAGCTGGTAGTAGAAGACCCAGCTGAGGTGAGAGTGGCCGATTATGAGGAGGACCAAGCAGATGATGAAGGGGAGGAAGAGGACGAGGAAGCCATGCAACTACCTGAACCTGGAGCACGACGGCGGAGGAGGGCGGGCTGTCATGCCCCTTTAACAATTGCTCGAGCCTTACGCCAACAGCTCATCCGTGAACGCTTCGTTACCTGAAGGTTCAGCGGCAAATATTCCAAATGGACCATGTTTACTGTTTGGACCTGTTCCATAATGTTGTGTTGTGTTAATGGAACAAATAATGGAAATTTTCAGGGACTGGCCCGAATTAATTATTTATGATAAGCTCCCAGTCCATATTGGGCTGAAGCTCAATGGGATAGGGGTGGGGGTTGGGGTGCGCGATGAGGTGTGCAAAGCAGGAAATTACGCATATTAGCAGGTCTTAAAGGCTTGCAGCTAAAATATAACGGGATGCATATGTGCAAGATGAAAATGGTCACTTTGAAGATAAAAATAGTTTTTTATAAAGGCTTTAAAAGCTGTTAATATTTTTGAAGTATATTTCTTTACGAGGCAAAAAATTGTCTGACAAAAGCTAGTGGCAGGCATGTGGACTATACAGTACCTGGACACCATTATATGGCGAGAAAGGAGATTCTTGCAGTGATTTTCAATTGACGACTGCCCATTTTTCAGCTGAAAAATGGTCACTCGGCATTTAAAAATCAGAGGGGAGAGGCACCTCGGTTGTCCTAATGATGCCCAAGGCCCACCTGAATCAACTGTCAGGCTGACCTGTAAATGGGCTTGCCTGTTTCTGGTGTGAGGCTTCTTCAACTTCAGCTGCAGCACCCTGATTGTAATTATCAGGTATGAATGGGTGGATTGTGCACTCCGCATGCTCTGCCCATTTGTGGCAGGCTTTGATCAGTTTAACCAGTGGTTCTTAGAGACTGCTCAAAAAATGGCCCAGGAAATTATTGGGCCGTAATTTGCGGCCCTTACAGGTGCGTACGAGGTATGCGCGCACCTGTATGGGCCGGGCAGGTTTCAGATTTAGGCATGCGCTAAAACCCAGATTTGTCAACACAGATCGTACTAATCCCTGAGAAAAGGGCATGCGCGGGCAGAGAGTTGGGCTCTTTGCCCAACTTTTGCTCAGCGAATGCGCGTGAAATTCTTATGCCTGGGGAAAGCAGGCGTAAGACCTGCTTTTATCAGTGTAAGAGTTTTAAAAAACAGAAAAATAACATTTTATCAATAATTGAAACATTTAAAACCTGTGAAATAAGGTAACTTTATTTTTTAGCCCTTTAAGACATGTAAATTTAAATGCCATTTTAATTAACTTTAAATATGTGATTTTGTATATATTTGAAGTGTAGAGGTATTTTCTGGGGTATTCCCATTCATTCTTATGGGATTTACAGAATCCCAATAAGTATGAATGTGGATTCCCTTCTGTCATTCATTTAAGTGGATGCTACATAAGCGGTGAGAGATTGTGGCGGAGGCGCAGTGATTGTTTTGTGGTGGAGGAGCAGCAAGAGATCGTGGCGGAGGAGCGGCGTGAGATCGCGGCAAAGGTGAGGCGAATGTTTGGTGGAGGAGCAGCGAGAGATTGTGGCGGAGGTGTGGCAAATGAGGGTACGGGGCCCAGAAGAGCCGAGGGCCCGAGGAAGCACGGGCCTGCCCACACTGCAATATGTGTGTGCACTAGGTCCATGCAGCAGTGCAGGTCTCCAGTCATCCTGGTTAACCCTTGCCACCGGATAAAGGCCTAGCTCTGTCAAGCCCATGTGGTGGCTGATGTGCAACAGTCACCACACAGTAAAAAAATTCATGCACAGACACCTTCCACACCCTCAATTGGAGTTCAGGACTGGAACATCGGGTCCTTCATTGAAACACCTGTGAACTCGTGGAAGCAAGTCATCCTCGTTCGAGGGACTGCCTATGATGATGTCATTGGGCCAGCCCACGTGATCCCAGGGGTGCTTGAAAACCGCGTGCACCCAAGATACATGGGCCTCTTCCCGCGGACACCCGGAGAGGCCCAGTACCGCAAGTCTCTGTACCTCTCGGACCACCAGGTACGCGAGCATTTTATTTGTGGATGGAAGGCATTTCCCCGCGGGAAGCCTCCGACCGCAAATTCAGGGCTGTAAAGTTTTATTTTTGTGGCGCCAGGAAGAGCAGTAGTGCTTCTTCCGGAGCCCCGCAAAAAAGTTGGCCTATTCAAGGCCCCTCCAGGCTTGCTACCAACACCCCCCCATCCAGGCCGACCAGCCAGACAGCTCAGCATGGCAGCTGACCAATTCCAAATGGCGAGCTGCAGAGGGGTGCCCACCCATAGCTCACTGGAGGCAGTCAAATTAGTGCTGAACCAAAAAAGATTCTGCCTCCCGACACAGGCTTTGGGTGGACAGCATGGCGTGACCATTTCTTCACCATTTCTTGACCATTTTGGCAGAAGTCGAAGATTGCCACCACTGCTCCATAAGGTAAATGGGAAGAGGGTTGCCCTCCAGTGCATTCTCCCCAAAGGACAGCAGTGCGGCATGTCTTGCAGGAGGTGGCAGCCAGGTTCAACGCTTTCTACAGTATCGACACAACTTGGGAACAGATGTTAAAGAAGATATCATACCTTATAGAAGCTGACAGGAAGACCATCAAACAGTAACATTAGCAATGTAGATAACCCAAATATGCATGCCACAAAGTACTGCTGCCAACCAGTCCATGGCAAGCCCTGTAGTTTTAGTCTCATTATCTAATGAAGGATATACTTGCCTCAGAGGGAGTGCAACGGCGATTCACTAGACTGATTCCTGGGATGAGGGGGCTGTCCTAAGAGGAGAGATTGAGTTGACTAGGCCAATTATCCCTTGAGTTTAGGTGAATGAGAGGTGATCTGATTGAAACGTATAAAATTCTTCAAGGGCTTGACAGGGTAGATGACGGGAGTATGTTTTGCCTGGCTGAGGAATCTAGAACTGGGGATCACAATCTCAGAATAAGGGTCAGCCATTTCGGACTGAGGTGAGGAGAAGGGGAGAGAGACGTGGTGACGTGATGACGCGATCGCAGTGGCCACTTTACACCGCCCCCAACTTCCGCCCCTCAGGTGTTGCCACCGACCCCATTAAGAGCAACTTCCGGATCCGAATAAAAAAAACAAAGAGCAGAATTTCGCTCAAGAGGCGACCTCAATCACAGCTGCAGTAAAAACCATTGAAACTGGGTGCATGCGCCCCGTTTTGGCCGGAGGGAAATTTCGGCCCCTAGTGGTAGCAAAGCTGAGCCCAGTCCAGTCCTTACCCAATGTTTACACACAAATATCTGCAACACCAATTGTTAAACAGACATGCTTATTGTGCATGCTCCAATCACTGAATATACAATTGTAAAATGATGCCTTTTTACAAATGTAGCACTTCAGTCTTGCCCTGAACAATTGCTTCCATCTTATTTGAATCATCTTTAGAATTTTATGTCTGGCATTTCTGTTTTTAAAACCACAGGTTGCCACACATTAATTTAAATCTGGTTTCAAATTACTTCATCTGTCCCTCATCCTTTGTGTATGGATAGCCAGCCAGCACACATCCATCTAGTTCTAGAAGCAATGTCATCTATATGCTATTTACAAAGCCCAATGTGTTTCCAAGCACATCTTTATCATGGTGTAGAATACATCTGCAAGGAATAGATAACTACATTTTTGTCATTCCATAATACAACTATTTCATTACTGAACTCTGCATTTGGCAAGAATAAAAACTGTCATTATGAGTTATGGGAAAGAAGAGCAAGACAGAATGAGAGGAAGGATGAAGCAGGGTCACTTATAAGCCAGTAAATCGAGGCAGAGGAATAAAGAACATAAGAAATAGGAACAGGAGTAGGCCATACGGTCCCTCGAGCCTGCTCCATCATTCAATAAGATCATGGCTGATCTGATCATGGACTCAGCTCCAATTTCCCGCCTGCTCCCCATAACCCCTTATCGTTTAACAAACTGTCTATTCCTGTCTTAAATTTATTCAATGTCCCAGCTTCCACAGCTCTCTGAGGCAGCGAATTCCACAGATTTACAACCCTCTGAGAGAAGAAATTTCTCCTTATCTCTGTTTTAAATGGGCGGCACCTTTGTCTAATTCTAGTCTAGTCTCCCCCATCAGTGGAAATATCTTCTCTGCATCCACCTTGTCAAGCCCCCTTATAATCTTATACATTTCGATAAGATCACCTCTCATTCTTCTGAGTTCCAATGAGTAGAGGCCCAACCTACTCAACCTTTCCTCATAAGTCAACCCCCTCATCCCCGGAATCAACCTAGTGAACCTTCTCTGAACCGCCTCCAAAGCAAGTATATCCCTTTTGTAAATATGGAAACCACGCAGTATTCCAGGTGTGGCCTCACCAATACCTTATATAGCTGTAGTAAGACTTCCCTGCTTTTATACTCCATCCCCTTTGCAATAAAGGCCAAGATACATTGGCCTTCCTGATCACTTGCTGTACCTGCATACTATCCTTTTGTGTTTCATGCACCAGTACCCCCAGGTCCCGCTGTACTGCAGCACTTTGCAATCTTTCTCCGTTTAAATAATAACTTGCTCTTTGATTTTTTTTCTGCCAAAGTGCATGACCTCACACTTTCCAACATTATACTCCATCTGCCAAATTTTTGCCCACTCACTTAGCCTGTCTATGTCATTTTGCAGATTTTGTGTGTCCTCCTCACACATTGCTTTTCCTCCCATCTTTGTATCATCGGCAATCTATATCATTAATATAGATTCCAAATAGTTGGGTATTATTGAGTATTTTTCTTTAAAGTGATTTTGCAGTGATTCACTGAAAAATTTGACGAATCCACATGCGATTATCCCATGGAATTAAAAATATTTATTCACTTAGGAATTGATCACAATTGTTCAATCCAGAGTAAAAAAAATTGCATTTATATTCACTTCATTGTGTTATAGACCAGAAATAGGCCATTTATTAAGGTTAAAATGAACACAAACATTTCAAAATTTGATCAATTTTCTCATGTTGACTCACCTTGAAACAGCATTGTCTGGCTAAAATCACTTTGCAGATCATTCTGACACACAGCTTGAACACGAAACAGATAGAGTTTATCCAGGGAGACATGATTGATAATTGCTTCCTGTATTCGGAATACAAGAAAATAAATTACTTATTGCATATTCAGTTAATAAACTGTTGGAGCAATTAGAATAAGACAGTCTTGAAAATACTAAACCCTCCAGGCAATAGCTTGCAATCTTTTGATGATTTGAAATACAATCTACAATCAGCTACATACTCTAGATTAATTAGATAGAGTTCAAACAAAACATAGAAAAATAGGAGCAGTAGTTGGCCATTCAGCCCTTCAAGCCTGCACCGCCATTCAATATGATCATGGCTGAACCTCTATCTCAACACCATATTCCCGCTTTCTCCCCATACGCCTTGATGCCTTTTGTGTCTTGAAATCTATCTATCTCCTTCTTAAATATCAGTGACTTGGCCTCCACAGCCTTCTCTGGTAGAGAATGCCACAGGTTCATCACCCTCTGAGGGAAGAAATTTCTCCTCATCTCAGTCCTAAATTTCCTACCCTGTATCCTGAGACTGTGACCCCTTGTTCTAGACCTTCCAGCCAGGGGAAACATCCTCCCTGCATCCAGCCTGTCCAACCCCATCAGAATTTTAAACGTTTCAATGAGATCCCCTCTCATTCTTCTAAACTCTAGTGAATACAGGCCTAATCGACCCAATCTCTCCTCATACGACAGTCCTGCCATCCCAGGAATCAGCTGCCTCTGTGGCAAGTATATCCTTTCTTAGGTAAGGAAACCAAAACTGCACACAATACTCCAGGTGTAGTCTCACCAAGGCCCTGTTATAACTGTAGTAAGACATCCTTGCTCCTGTACTCAAATCTTCTTGCAATGAAGGCCAACATACCATTTGCCTTCCTAACTGCTTGCTGCACCTGTATGTTTGCTTTCAATGACTGGTGTACAAGGACACCCAGGTCCCTTTGTACATTGACACTTCCCAAGCTATTATCATTTAAATAATACTTTGTCTTTATGTTTTTCCTACCAAAGTGGATAACTTCACATTTATCCGTGTAATACTGCATCTGCCATGTGTTTGCCCACTCACTCAACCTATCTAAATCGCCTTGTAGCGTCTTTGCATCCTCCTCACAACTCACAATCCCACCTAGTTTTGTGTCGCCAGCAAACTTGGAAATATTACATTTGGTTCCCTCATCCAAATCATTTATATATATTGTGAATTAGCTGGGGCCTAAGCACTGATTTTAAATACAATCCTTTTAAATATTAGCAAAGATAGTTAAAAGATTCAACAAACAATAGTCTATTCAAAAAAAAGAGAATATTCTTGCCCAGTGGGATGTAACTATTCTCAATTCACAAAGTTAGAAAGATACATAAAGACCTAATATAACTGTGGTCTGGTGCAAAATCATTATCCTTCAGGCACTAGGAAATAGATTTATGAACAGATACATCAATGTCTTCTATGTATTAGTGTGATTAAGCTACAATAAAATGAACATATGCAACAAGAAGTATTGCAGTGTAATTTATTCCACAGCTAATAAAGTCTAATTTTTAGTAAAAACATACAGGCATTTTGCATAATTTCATAAGTAGAAATTCTGACTCAGTGTGGTAATAAAACCCTATTTGTTGCATGCAGCTGTCTCTATTTAAAGGCAGGCCATGGCCCTGTACCAAATAAATAGTATTCAACAACTTTTGGTTTTATTCAACATGCTGAACCTGAATGGCTTTTGGTGAAGTCCTAAGCAAAGTCCATGTTGTTTTGAAGTTTGCCCTATAAGGGAAAAATATTTTTTTTCTTACATTTTATGATTATCCCAGAGAGTCTGCAGCTTGCAAATGGGAGCATGGCAGTCACTTGGCACACCAACTGATGGTAGGTCACCTAGAGCAGCAGAGTCTGAATGCTTACAGACGCGAAGCAGCCAGAAGTGTCAGCATCAGGTCCAGAGTTGGCATGTCACATTAACAATGTCTGGTGTAAAATATTTCACAAATATGTGGTAATAATCTCGCAGCAGGTTGCCAAATTCAGTCTTGCTCTTGGATACGTAAAGTATTTAAAACATTGCGCAAGTCCCAATGTTAATGAGCGACACTGCACTAAAATTTCAAATGACATGGTAACTGAGCAAGCCAGTAACCTTGGACTTTGTGTCTGGCATAGCTATTCGGGTGATATCTGTTACATGATGACCACTACCTTCACTACTACTCCTTGTAACAGGACTCGAAGGTTGGGAAAAGAAACTGTCAACAAAAGGTAGGAGAATTTGAAAATTTTATGGAAACTTACTCATAAAATTGTCTACATTTTTGTTGGAAATCTGTCCAATAAGTTTTGTTCCAAGAAACTGACCCTCTTTCAATAGCCTTGAGTTTGAGTTTTGTTCCTTTCCTAGACCTTGATTTGTATAGCCGGGCATGCTCGTTCAATATTTTTCGTCCTCTGTGTATTGCAATAGAGTGAGAGGGAGGAAGGAGCGGTTTGTAAGAACGTACAGGTTAGAAAGTAATTTCTGTTACTTTCTTGTTGATTGCTGTGCGTAAAGACATAGCTGCCATGGGTGAATAACCCTCACTAGTTTTAAGCTCTAGCCTGCGTGTCTAATTGATCACTGGTCCTGGGCCTGCTTCAGCTGGTTTTAATATATATATATAAAACCCTGTCGGTTCTGAACATACGCAGCTTTAGTATCTGGGGATCTTAGTGCTGGATATTTTGCAAAGTCTTCAACTCATCATCATAAAAATAAACTTTTAAAACCTTAGCTGTGATTTCCAGTATCAAAATCGAGACTCTTGCCTGTTTGTTTAAATCATAACCCAAGTTAATATGGGATTTGCTTTGTGTGGTGAAAATGTTAATATTGTTCAACCAAGGACTGGTTGAAAAACATTGGGCCCGAAATTCAGCAGCGAATTTTTTTCGTGGCTGGGCCACCCCATATTCAGCTCCAAAAGTGAACAAATGGGTTCCAGCACTAATGAACCCTTCTAAAGTGGGTTTTTCAGCGGCGTGACCGTCATAATTTGAGCGTTATCACCACTGAGAAATTCAGCATGCAGATAAGGGTTTCGAATGAGCCAGCTGCTCCCTGGCCTTTTTAAAGGTCAGGGTTTGCAGCAAGGTCCTGAGGGTGGAAGGAGGTTGGAAGGATGGCTGGTGTAAGAGGTGCAAGGAGAGCCAACAGGTTCACTGATATGGAGCTGGAGACACTGATGGACAGTGTGGAGGTCAGAAGAAGAATATTGTTTCCTGACGTGGGGAGACCTGGCAGACAGGCAGCACATAATGCATGGAGGGAGATTGCAGGGGAGGTGTCAGGCACCTCCTTATATGTGAGGACGTACCCTCCCAAGAGGGTGCTGGCCAGTCTGCACTCGGCCCTTCCAGGGTGGCGATGAGTCGACACCTCCTAGCTCTGGGGCAACGGGATCTCCTCCTCCTCAGGTGGTGCTGCTGGCTCGACCTCCAGTGGCTGTCCCATCATGATGGCCAGGTTGTGCAGCATGCAGCAGACCATCATCATCATAGGCAGTCGCACGGAATCGAGGAAGACTTGCTTCCACTCCTTTGTTGGCTGAACAGTCCAATACGAGAGCCACAGACTCTGTCACAGGCGGGACAGATAGTCGTTGAGGGAAGGAGTGGGTGGGACTGGTTCGCCGCACACTCTTTCCGCTGTCTGCGCTTGATTTCTGCATGCTCTCGGTGTTGAGACTCGAGGTGCTCAGCGCCCTCTCAAATGCACTTCCTCCACTTAGGGCGGTCTTGGGCCAGGGACTCCCAGGTGTCAGTGGGGATGTTGCATTTTATCAAGGAGGCTTTGAAGGTGTCCTTGTAACGTTTCCGCTGCCCACCTTTGGCACGTTTGCCATGAAGGAGTTCTGAGTAGAGCACTTGCTTTGGGAGTCTCGTGTCTGGCATGCGGACTATGTGGCCTGCCCAGTGGAGCTGATTGAGTGTGGTCAGTGCTTCAATGCTGGGGATATTAGCCTGAATGACAACACTGATGTTGGTGTGCCTGTCCTCCCAGGGGATTTGTAGGATCTTGCGGATCTTGGTGGTATTTCTCCAGCAACATGAGGTGTCTACTGTACATGGACCATGTCTCTGAGCCATACAGGAAGGTGGGTATTACTACAGGCCTGTAGACCATGAGCTTTGGTGGCAGTTTGGAGGCCCTGGTCTTCAAACACTCTTTTCTTCAGGCGACCGAAGGCTGCACTGGCGCACTGGAGGCGGTGTTGGATCTCGTCGTCGATGCCTGCTCTTGTTGATAGGAGGCTCCTGAGATATGGGAAGTGGTCCACGGTGTCCAGGGCCACGCCGTGGATCTTGATGACTGGGGGGCAATGCTATGCAGTGAGGACAGGCTGGTGGATGACCTTTGTCTTACGGATGTTTAGTGTAAGGCCCATGCTTTCGTACGCCTCAGCAAATACGTCGAATATGTCCTGGAGTGCAGCCTCTAGAAACCCGTTGAGGAGAGTACTGCAAAGTGCCACCAGTGCGGTCCAGGCACCGGAACCTCTGCTTAAGGATGCCTATGCACTGCTCGTTGATGCACGTTGTGGCACGATGAGCGTCATTGTATGCATGCTCTGGCGCTGTCCTGGGGTTCCGCAGTGGAGTGAGCAGCCAAGTGGACGGGGGATATCCCTTGTCCCCAAGCAGCCAACCACGATCCTGATTCGGGCCGGTGAAGATGGCGGGCACACTGGTCTGGCACAGAATGAACGAATCATGGCTGCTGCCTCCCTTGCCTGCTGCCTGTCTGCACAGTGCTGACGGCGATGTTGTCTCCTGCGTGCCGCCCTGCTTCTGACCAGGTGTATCAGGTGTCGCCTTCCCAACACTCCTCCCATCCTCAGGGTGAGCTCTACAAGCAGGTCTCTGCAGCCCACAGGACTCCACTAAAGAGTCAGACCTGAAAGTTGTGCAAAAGTACGTGCAAATCTCTGAGCAGCACTCAAGAGCCAAAACAATTAATAAAACTATTGAAAGATAAGTACAGTGGATGCCGTAATCTTAAATAACAATACTAAAATTAATAAAACTATTTCCCTACCAAAGGGCCCCGATCGCGGTGTCCCATTCGAGCACCGACTCAAATACCTCGCGGGGGCACCGCTGGGAAAAGGCTTACCTTTTTGCAGCTGAAAATCCTGGTCCTTGTCGCTTTCCAGCGGCCCGCACGCTGCAGAGCTCACCGCTGGAATGTCTCCTTTACGGTGGCTTCACCGCGCCGTTTCCAGCGGAAGTGCACACCGCTCAAATCCCCCCCGAGCTGAATTTGGCTCGGGGAGGGAAAATTATCCGACCGCGGCGACCCATCGATTTTTCCGTCGACCGCCCAAACTCCGCGGTAGCCGTCCCTTCGGGGACGGTGAATTTCGGCCTCATTTAGTCTAATTATTGCTTCTTTTTTAATGAAATTTAACAGCAGGCGATATTAACATTTGACACTTAAACAAATGGCCCACGAGTCCTTACAATCTGCTCCTCAAAGCCCAGACAACAAAGTCCTCTTTTTTTTTTTGCTTGTATTTCTTGTTGGTATGTGATTTGGAATTTGTGCGCCTGGAGGTTTGGAAAGGGCTATTTTGGCAATGTGGCATAATAAGTTACAGACCCACAGATTCCCAGATAACACAGTTATCTCATCTCTTTACAAAGACAGGGAGGATCACAGGAGATTGTGCGGCAAAACCAGTTGCTGAAATAAACTAAGGTTTCTCTGTTCTAAAAACAGAAAATGCTGCAAATACTCAACAGGTCAGGCAGCAGTTGTAGAGAGAGACACCTTTCTGATGAAAGAGTTAACTCTGTTTATCTCTCCGCAGCTGCTGCTTGACCTGCTGAGCATTTCCAGCATTTTTAATTTTTAGTTCAGATTTCCAGCATCCGCAGTATTTTGCTTTCATATCAGGTTTCTCTGTTCGTTCTTTGGAAGTGCTCTGAATTTATGAAAGTATTTGAGGAAGTGAAAACACTCTAGACTAGAAATTAGTTTTTTGGTCAAAGTGGTATTTTTTTTTAGCAATTTTCGCCAAAATGACCGCTAATCACACCACCATTTTTTAAAGGCCTAAGTTTTGTTACAAAATGCAGCTAGCAGTAAAAATCGGCGTTGCACGGGGATTCGTGGCAGAAACCGCGGTCCTCGCCAACTTTAGTCTGAGGACGATTACCGCTGTGAGAGAAACCTTGGGAGGGGGGAAAACACCAAAATAAAAAGGCAAAAAACAAAAAAATACAAAAATCACAAAACATTCAGTGAAAAAGAATTAAAAAATAAAAACTTTCACTTATCTTTTTTGCAGGTCTTCACACATACCCGCTGTTTTTGGGGCAGCAACACAGGTTTTTCTCGGGTGTTTTTTTTCGCCCAGAATACATACGGGTGCGCCAAAAGTTCAAATGAAGGCGGTGGCGGTATTTTCAGTCTTGCACGCTGGCGGTCCACTTTTCAGTGGTATTTCAAAACCACCGGCGCAAGACTTTGGTGAAACTAGCGGGTCACCGTTTTTCACCAAAAACGGCGAAATATCGCCGAAAAAAACGGGTGCAAGGTTGGTGAATTTCCAGCCCATTGTCCGGAACATAAAGAGCTAGGGTTCACCTATAAAAGTATTCTGTGACTTGGAAATCAAAAATATCGAGAGTGAAAAAGAGTAAAGAAACTGCGGAATTGTGACAGGTGGTTCTGGAAGTGGTGCGTTGGGAGCATGAAAGTGGTAGGAGGAGGAGGCTGGTGTTCGGAGGGTGGTTTTACAGTTTAGCAGAAGTAAGATGGCAGTGGCATGATGTGGAAGCAGTGGGGAAAGGGGCTGCTGGATGATGATGATGTTTCGGAGGGTAATTCTGAGAATGGGAATGGCGGAAAGGAAAGCTGTGTGGTACTGCTGAGATAGCACTACAATCACACTCGAGGCTGTGACTGGGAATCTGCTGCAACTTCTTTTAAAATACTGGCACAGAATTATTGCACACAATGGTATAAAATGGCATCCTTTTACTGTCTACTTTTAATATCATTCATAATAATACTGAATTAGAAACTTTGTTTGAAGCATTAGTGCAGGTTATCTCCCATTAATTTTGAGCAAACTGAAATGTTTTGCGTCGAGCTGATTTTAAATTCTGTGGGGGTGAAATTTGGTCGCGTCTCTGTTGCGGCATTAATCCAGGTGGAACGGTATTTTTAGCGCCTTGAAAAGGTTTGTGCCTCTTGCCCAGAAATTTGTCAGAAGCGATCGAAGAGCTGACAAGAGGCGATAAATCAGCCGTTGCACACCAGAGCTGGGGGGAGGGGGCGGGCGATAATGAAAGTTTGGTCGGTACATTTGACGGGCCCACTGCGCATGCACGGAACTCTGAATCAGATTCCGGGAAATGCCGAGTCTTAAAGGCACGGCATAGTTTTCGAAATCACTTGTTTTCAACCTGTACTGTTATGTCTGTCTGCCGCTTCAAACTCGGAGGCTCACGCACCGTGCTCTGTGTAAACGTTGCACTGACTGTGACCTCCGAGGGAAGCGTTTCCTCATCCCTTTAAGTAGCCACAAGTTAACGACTCTGCAAGCCTGTACCGACTGTTTTTCCAGACGTTGTTATTGGTGGGCGCTCAGTGAGGCGCACACACCGAACTTCGCGACCCAGGTGCAATCGTGCACATTGCACCAGTGATTGGGGCCCAGAAGAGGCGAGGGTCCAGGGGTAGCATGGGCCAGCACACACCTGCGATATGTGTGCGCACTAGGTCCGTGCAGCAGAGCTGGTCTCCAGTCATCTTGGTTAATCCTTGCCACTGGATCAAGACCTAGCTCTGTCAAGCCAGTGGTGGCTGGTGTGCAACGGTCACAACACGTTAAAAAAAATCCACGCACAGGCATTTTCCACCCTTCAAGATTTAGTTTGGATCTGGAATGTTAGGTCCTTCATTGAAACACCTGTGAACTTTTTGGCATGGAAGCAAGTCATCCTCGATTCGAGGGACTGCCTATGATGATGATGATTAAGAATATGTCATGATCGGCCAGGTGCTAGCAGTTTGCGCCCACAGTGAACTTGAATGAACTTTCTATTGGGGCGCTAAAAGCTGCACGCCCGGTCACTAATCTCTAACGCTCGCATTAACGCTCCCTCTGGCCGCTAACTGAGGCTTTAGACAACCGAAAATCCAGCCCTATGTATTCCAGACAGTTGAATGAGGTGAATTCTGTTTAGGAATGTAACTAGTTAAAAATGGTCTTAGAATAAAATCTCGGGTTCATCAGTCTTCTCCCCATTATGGTACAATGGGCAATATCAGTATAGTCCAGCTTCTCCATGATGGTACATCGTGACGATCCAACAGCACTCTGCTAAATTCTATCTCATCCAACAGAGCAATTCCATTACACACTAATCGAGTACGACCTAAAAGGCCTGCAACATGCCAGAGAAAAAATCGCTTTGTTTTAGTTTTCTTCATTAAACTGCTTGCTCGTGTAATAACAGCAAAATCTTACTTAGTTTTATCCATAGTGAAAGTGAACTATACAATAAGAGTGCATAAATTAAAGCAATGTTTTTCACATGGGTCCATAATTAGAACATTCAATATTAACCGTTGCTCCATGTAAATCAATTCATCAAATTTCTCACAGGGTAAATAATCCAAAGTTAACAAAATGGTGTTCTTTCTGCCACCATCTTCTCATGTGATATATTCTACCAGTTCTCCATTTAATTTAGATAAGCATCTGCACAAGAATAGCCAGTTATGACAATGGGGAGCACAGCAATACATCATAGTCTTGACTACATTTTGATTGATTCCTGCAAAAGTTCTTAAAATGCATTATCTATTAATGCAATCCAGATAACAATATTTTTGGAAGAAATTGAAAACAGAAATGGAAATGAACAAAAGAAACCTTCAACTGCAATGAATAGATGAAATCTGATTCTATTACACAGTATGACAGCTCACAGGACAGCGTCTGAGGAGAAGGACAATGACGCTTTGTATTCCTGAATTTTCTGTGTACATGAATGTAATGAAGTTTTTTTAAAATACAATCTATCAATTAAAAATAATTTTGGAATTTAACTAAAACATTACCAAAGCTAACAACTTACCAAATACAATAAGGACTTACAAATATATGAATCTACAGGAAGGACTGCGGCAGTTTCTTGCAGAATTTATTGGAATTACTGGCCGAAATGCTGCTTCCTGCTGTTAGAATAGTCCAGTTTAATTTATTACATACATTAAAATGTAACAGATTGCAATGCATGACTGATCAATATGAACAAACCTAACCTGTCCATTAGCAAACATCTTTTCCAAATATGTGCGAGGACGACATATCTTCACCACTCTTCCTGGTAACCACTTTAACCATTTATGGCAATGGTTCTTCACTCTCACCTTCTGGTTTAATTTCACACTTCTCTCTTTTACTCTACCTTTATCATGATTCTCTTTCTGTCTTAATTGTGTCTCTTCTACGGACTGTGCCAAATTTGGCTTTAACAATGAGAATCTGGTTCGTGGCTGTCGTTTGAGTAACAACTCTGCTGGTGTTCTATCAGTAGTTGTATGAGAAGTATTTCGATATGTAATCAAAAAATTAGCCAATTTGTGATCCAATGACAACTGTCGTTTCCTTGGATTTGGATCTAACATTTGTTTTATGAGGGCACGTTTTATAATTTATACAGTGCACTCTGTTGCACCATTCGAAGCAGGATGGTATGGTGGAACCTTGGTATGTTTCACACCAGTTTTGCTCGTGAATTGTGTAAATTCTTCTCAACGAAATTGTGGTCCATTATCCGAAACAATTTCTTCAGGGAGGCCAAATGAAGAAAATAATTTTTGTAAAATGTCCAATGTTTTACTTGTTATTTTCCACATTGGAAACACCTCAACCCACTTCGAATGGCTGTCAATCACAATGAACAATTGTTGTCCTTCTAACTCAGCAAAATCAATATGTAGCCTTTGCCACACCCTGGGAGGCCATTTCCATGGCTGTAATGGTACTGGTGGTGGTTGCTTGCTCACCGATTGACATGTCGTACACTGACTCACGATGTACTCTATATCTTTATCAAGACCTGGCCACCATAAATACCTGCGTGCAAAACTCTTGGTCAAGCACATTCCCAGGTGCTGGTCATGGAGGTCTCCTAATAATTTGGACTTGAATTTACTTGGTATAACCACTCTTGCACCCAACATGATACAATCTTGATCGACTGATAATTCATTCCTACGAATGAAGAATGGATGTGTATCTTTGTCTATTACCTGGTTTGGCCATCCATTTGCAATATAATCATACAACTTTGACATCACTGGGTCACGTTTGGTTGCTCTGCCAATCTCTTCAGCTGTGACTGGCAGTTCATCAATGTATGAAAAATAAAACACTTCTTTCCTATCGGGTGTAACTTGTGATGGGGAAGGCAATCTAGACATTGTATCAGCATTACTGTAATCAGCTGATCGTTTGTATTCAATATCATATGTATATGCTGACAAAATCAAAGCCCATCTCTGCATTCGGGCTGCAGCTAATGTTGGAACTGGGGACTTTGGATGGAGGATTGCTGTTTGGGGCTTATGGTCCGTAACGATGGTGAACTTACGACCATACAAATTTTTGTGAAACTTCTTGACCCCAAAAATTAATGCCAAAGCTTCCCTTTCAATTTGCGCATAATTACTTTCACTGGCACTGAGAGTGCGTGAAACAAAAGCAATTGGTCTCTCTTCCCCACTATTTAATACATGAGAGTTTACTGCCCCAACTCCATATGAAGAGGCATCATATGCTAGCTTAATCTCCTTAGATATGTCATAGTGAACAAACATGGTGCTCTCTACCAATTTGCTTTTACACTCCTTGAATGCTGTATCGCATTCTTTTGACCACTTCCAAATGACCTGTTTTTTCAAAAGTTCATTCAGTGGATGTAATACTGTAGCCAAATTTGGTAGGAACTTCCCATAATCACCAGACTGATTCCCGGGATGGTGGGATTGACCGATCAAGAAAGACTGGATCAACTGGGCTTGTATTCACTGGAGTTCAGAAGAGTGAGAGGGAACCTCATAGAAACGTTTAAAATTCTGACGGGTTTGGACAGGTTGGATGCAGGAAGAATGTTCCCAATGTTGGGGAAGTCCAGAACCAGAGGTCACAGTCTAAGGATAAGGGGTAAGCCATTTAGGACCGAGATAAGGAGAAACTTCTTCACCCAGAGAGTGGTGAACCTGTGGAATTCTCTACCACAGAAAGTAGTTGAGGCCAATTCACTAAATATATTCAAAAGGGAGTTAGATGAAGTCCTTACTACTCGGGGGATCAAGGGGTATGGCGTGAAAGCAGGAAGGGGGTACTGAAGTTGCATGTTCAGCCATGAACTCATTGAATGGCGGTGCAGGCTAGAAGGGCTGAATGGCCTGCTCCTGCACCTATTTTCTATGTTTCTATGTTTCTATAATTGTTCAAAAGACCCAAGAATGAATGAAGTTCAGTGACATTCCTGGGAGTGGGTGCATTTCTGATTGCATCCAATTTTTTCCATGGTTGGATGTAAACCATCTTTGTCTACTCTGTACCCTAAGTACTCCACTGAGTTTTTAAATAACTCACACTTACGAGCAAACACTCGTACTCTGTGCTTCTCTAGCTGTTTGAGGACTTCATTCAATATGTTATTATGAATTTGCCTATTTTGTGCTGAAATTAGTATGTCATCCAAATAACATACTACCTCTTTAATACCTTGCAAAATCTGGTTCATCACCCCTTAGAATATGGCAGGGGCAGAAGACACTCCAAACGGTAGCCTATTAAATTGATATAGGCCTAGATGAGTATTTATAGCCAAACACGACTTGGACTCCTCATCTAGTTCAAGCTGTAAGTAGGCATTCGTAAGATCCAGTTTTGAGAAGATCTGACCACCTGTCAGTGTTGTGAACAAATGTTCTATATTCGGCAATGTATTAGGGACATTACCCTCTAGAACCTGGTTTACGGTTACTTTATAATCACCACTCAATCTTACTTTACCATCGGACTTAGGTACAACAACAATGGGTGTAGCCCAATTACATCGATCTATCTTACAAATAATGTTCTCAGTCTCTAGTCTTTTGAGTTCTTGCTCAACTTTCTCCTTGAGTGCATATGGTACGGAACGTGGCTTGTAGTAAACCGATCTAGCGTCCTTCTGTACCCTGACACTTGCCTTGAAGCCTTGGATCGGACTGCCCGTTTCGCAGAACACCTTCGGATACTGCTTGATAACCTCATCCGTTGATGAAAATCTCGCTTCCACACAGAAAATCTTACTCCAATCCAGCTTCAGTGAGCTCAACTAATTTCTTCCTAGTAAGGCAGGCTTGTCTCCTTTCACTACTATTAGAGGCAAGTTCTGAAATTGATCTTTATATTTCACCGGTATGGTAATACGACCTACCACAGGAATTTTCTCTCCCGAGTAGCCTCGCAGCTCTATCTTGGATTTCTCCAGTTGGAAATCACGCAATTTGTCGAGGTACATTGACTCCGGTACTACACTCCATTGGTATCTTGAATCCCGCAACTTCTATGTGGATTTTGATGCTTTCCGAATCGCTGTCCGTTAACCTCGTGCTCCTGATGACGTGTAACTCTAACATCTCCTCGTCCTGTTGTTGTTCTTCCATGCTATGTAGTCTCTTGGGATTTCTACTCATAGCTTTGAACGCTGGACTCATAGCTTTGAAAACTGGCTTACCCTTCAATCGGCATGCCTTCGCAAGATGCCCAGTCTTCCTGCAGAAGAAACACTCTGCCTTCACGTATGGACAACCTTGAGCAATTTGTCCCAGGCACCTATAGCACAACTTCGACGCTCTGTTAGAATTTCCAGTTTCTGAGACTTTGGGCCCCCACCATCTTTTACCTTGAACCTGCAGGTGATTTACCTCGGTTGACTGACAACCGTAATCATTATTTAATTCTTGGGAATATTGTTCGGCCATGCCCATCGATCTCACTGTCTGACAAGCAATCTCAAACGTCAAGTCATCCGTCGTCAATAACTTCCTTCTGATCGCATCATTTTTCACTCCACAAACAAGACGATCCCGTAATGCTCGGTTTTGAAAGTTTCCAAAATTAGTGCATCGATAGCTTTTTTAATGCTACGATGTAATAGAAACATAGAAAATAGGTGCAGGAGCAGGCCATTCAGCCCTTCTAGCCTGCACCGCCATTCAATGAGTTCATGGCTGAACATGAAACTTCAGTACCCCCTTCCTGCTTTCTCGCCATAACCCTTGATCCCCCGAGTAGTAAGGACTTCATCTAACTCCCTTTTGAATATATTTAGTGAATTGGCCTCAACTACTTTCTGTGGTAGAGAATTCCACAGGTTCACCACTCTCTGGGTGAAGAAGTTTCTCCTCATCTCGGTCCTAAATGGCTTATCCCTTATCCTCAGACTGTGACCCCTGGTTCTGGACTTCCCCAACATTGGGAACATGCTTCCTGCATCTAACCTGTCTAAACCCGTCAGAATTTTAAACATTTCTATGAGGTCCCCTCTCATTCTTCTGAACTCCAGTGAATACAAGCCTGGTTGATCCAGTCTTTCTTGATAGGTCAGTCCCGCCATCCCGGGAATCAGTCTGGTGAATCTTCGCTGCACTCCCTCAATAGCAAGAATGTCCTTCCTCAAGTTAGGAGACCAAAACTGTACACAATACTCCAGGTGTGGCCTCACCAAGGCCCTGTACAACTGTAGCAACACCTCCCTGCCCCTGTATTCAAATCCCCTCGCTATGAAGACCAACATGCCATTTGCTTTCTTAACCGCCTGCTGTACCTGCATGCTAACCTTCAATGACTGATGTACCATGACACCCAGGTCTCGTTGCACCTTCCCTTTTCCTAATCTGTAACCATTCAGATAATAGTCTGTCTCTCTGTTTTTACCACCAAAGTGGATAACCTCACATTTATCCACATTATACTTCATCTGCCATGCATTTGCCCACTCACCTAACCTATCCAAGTCACTCTGCAGCCTAATAGCATCCTCCTCGCAGCTCACACTGCCACCCAACTTAGTGACTGATACTTTCATCAATCTTTTGATTCCGAATCCCAAAACGATAGCTTTCAGCAATTTCTAACGGTTTGGGGTTATAGTGCTGCTCCAGCTTCGTTAAAATCTCTTTAAGCGTTGTGTCCTTTGGCTCGTCAGGCACAAGCAGATTTACAAGGGTTTCGTATAATGCCGGACCTGCCTCTGATAAGAAGATCGCTTTCTTACGTTCCAACACAGCCCGGTTCTGGACTACATTGTCTGGAACTTCGATTATGTTATTTGCAATGAAATACAATTCTAGCCGATTCACATATGCTTTAAAACGTTCCCGGTCGTGTCTATATTCACCCAAATATCCCAATACACCTGCCATTTTAATCTCTAGCTGTTCACACCATGTGCTGTATTTTACCTCAGATTTTGTAGCTTTTTTCAAAGACAGAAACTTCCAAAGTCTCTCTGTCGGCTGGCTCATTCCTTCACCAACAAAATTTAAGCTTTAAATCATCCGAAAAATCCCATCCTCATCGCCAAATGTGATATCTTCACAGAACACAGCACACACAGCTTCTCAACATGGCAGGCAGCTCTCTCGGAAGTCTCCGGAATTGCCTGGTTCTGTTTAATGATTAACTCTGCACTTGCAGTACACAATACGTCCACATCCACAGTGTGGAGTTACAAACATTACAAGCTTACAGACATTACAATGACTATCTGTATCTGTCCAATTTTCTGAAAGTTCCATACCTTGTGCGAGCTTCCTGCAAGCAGTTTTATCAGTATAAGCTTCAAAAGCTCTCAATTCTCCCAGACTTCCCTATGTGATGCAATCTCTAATTCCAACCACTCTACAGGTTCAGCGTCGAGAATCCGGAACCCTCATGACCAAGGCCGTTCCGAATTTCGGGCTTTTGCGGATTTTCGATCGTCTTTCTGGCATCACGAATCCAGAAATACCCGAGCCCAGGTTGGGGTATTTCCGGATTTCAGTACATCAGAAAGGCTGTGGGGGGGGAGGGGTCCCCGCCGGGGAGCTGTTCGGTCCGCCGGCCCCGTCGATGAGGTCTCTGGACGGGCCCCGCCACCAAAGAGGTGTTCGGGCCGGGTCCCGCCGAGGAGGAGATGTTCGCATGGGTCCCGCCATGGATAAGGTGTTCGGGCGGGCCCCGTCAAAGAAGTGTTGGGGCCGGCGGGCCCCATTGCAGAGGTGTTGTTGGGGCGGGCCGGTGAGGAGGCCCCGAGGTAAGGGCAGCGGCGGCGGGCAGGGCGAGGCGAGGCCCGAGGTCAGCGGGTCAAGATTCTGGAACTCCGGATTTTCGACGCTGCAGCTGTATATACAAAAGATCGTTTGATAACAACATCCATCAACCTCTCAAGCCTGAAGATTTCCATTGACTGCAATGGGAATTTGAGTCTTCGGCAGTCATGGCCTACCACCCATCTCCATTTCTTTCATATAAGATACCATTTGTGATGCCACATGGTTGGTGAAAACATGACTTGATAGCCATTTTGTTTTTCCTGCCTAACCTTATTCAGGTATTCTGCAAAAACCTCAAAGTTAAATAAAAGTAAAATTTTTGGAACATGTATGTTTTGAGTAATTCCAATTTATGTGCTGATTTTAGAGATGCCCCATCTAAATTATTGGTACATGCTTCCAATTTCGTTTCATTGGCCTTCCTTCAATTCCACCCATGAATCAATTATAGCCCCCAAAAAACAATCTAAATTTCCGAGAGATAAATAACCTGCTTCTCCATTATTCACGGACCACTTGCCTTGGAGTTATGTCGGACGATGCGTGGCTTTAAGGTTTATTGGGTACCTGCTTGTTTATCTTCATGCCTAAGTTATTGGCTATCAATACATTTATGTTCCATATATCTATAAATTCTACTTCAATTGACATAATCTCTGAATTTCTTCCTCAGACCATATCAAATGGTCCTTTCTTTGGCTCCACTTTTACAATTCCCTTACTATTATAATAAGAGCAGGATGCTTATGCCTTAAATGTTAGCCAAAAACAGCTTTAGTCAGAAAAGCCTCCAAACAAGCTTGACCGTGAAATGCTTCTGTCTGTCTCTCCAGGTATACGCTTAGCAAAATGACAAGCTATTGATTGGTAACCACCCCCCTTTCTACCACATTCAGAACAAATAGTTATATATCGCTGCAGAGAATTCTTTATTTGAAGATACTGGTGCATTGCCTCAAATCCGGAATCCTCGGGACTGAGGCTGTTCCAGATTCTGGGCTTTCGATTTGCTTTCTGCCATCACAAATCCGGAAACACCCGAGCCCAGGTTCGGATATTTCCGGATTTCGGAACGTCAGAAAGTGTGTGTGTGTGGGGGGGGGGGGCCGGAGGGAGGGAGATTCCCGCCGAGGAGCTGTTCGGGCCGCCCAGCTCCGAGGATGTTGTCATCGGGCGGGCTCTGCTGAGGATGTTGTTGGGCGGGCCCCACCGAGGAGCTGGTCAGGTGGGCTGGCGAGGGGGGCCCCCGAGGTAAGGACAGAGGCAGCGAGGTGAGCGGCGGCGAGGTAAGGGCAGCGGTGGTGAGGCAGGTGAGGCGAGGCCCAAGGTCGGGCAGCCGTGGGGGCCCCGAGGTCGTCGGATCCGGATTCCGGAACATTTTACACATTCCGGACGACCCTGCCACCGATCATCCCAGAGTCTGGATTCCGGATTCTCAACGCCGCATCTGTACTAAACAAATATCGCCACAGCAGGATAAAAGTTAATCACAGGGCTAACAAACAGAGACTGCCTGCTGGATATTTAACTAATATTTTCACTGGATGGGTTTTATCCCTTCAGATGAATGACTATATTATATCTTCCAAACATTTCCGTTATTATTGCCTCAGGAGATGCTGTTATCATCCCACATATCTTCCTGTATGGAATTAATAGAACAGCTGCATAGTCCAAAATCCCAAATTTCCACATGTGCTAACTCAACCGTAGTTGTCTCCTCATCTACATAGGTTTCCACCTCCCAGAAATGGACTCCAAATTCACCGATTGGGTCATGGCACTGAGCCTTCAACTTAACACATTGGTCCATTAAATAAATTAAATTAATGCCCAAACACCCAGCCCAAGATAGAAGTCCTAGACAGTGCCGCAAGAAATTCAACCACTTCATTCGGATGGTCAAGGTGAGTGCAGGTTGAACCTCCCTTATCGCGCGGAGGCACTAACGCCGTCGATAAAAGGGGAAATTTCGGCCCAGTTTGTTTTAGTGATGTTGGTTGAGCTCTCATAATTGGCTAGGACACTGGGGAGAACTCACCTTGGCTTCATGTCTCATCTGAAAGACAGCACCTCCGACAAAGCAGCAGTCGGTCAGTATTGCACTGGAGAGTCAGCCTAGATTTTGTGCTTATGCCTTAAATGCCAGCCAAGTCTCTGATTAAGCCAAGATTAAGTCTCTGGATTGGACTTGAACCCACAATCTGCTGATTCAGAGGTGAACTGATTGCTAACAACAGGCAGTTTTAGCAGACTGATGGGGTTTCTCCCAGACCTCATCCCGTACAGAGACAATTATTTTTTCTTGCAATTTTTATTCTTACTGGAAGATTCCAACCTCCAACACCGGCAGGGACAAAGATCCATGCAAATGAACATTGTGATTCAGAACTCTCACCAAAAGAGGACCACAAAGAAACCATTAAGGATCATAGTTACATAGTAAGTTCTGAGTTGACTATCACTCCCAGTTCTCTTTCAGCATCTCTTCTATGACTATCTGTCCATTGGCACTCTTCCATTCACAGTGCCACTATCTCAGCTTTGATTTTCTGCGTAATCTTTTCCCAAGTAGAGACTCTAGTTCAATCATGGTCCACTGAGCAAGTATGTCCCCATTTCTCTTATTCTAACGAGTTGCTGCTTGCACTTATCTGTAACGCTTTGTAATATCCCTCTGGGCCAGTAGGACTCATTGAGACTGATGAAGGGTGGATTAATCTGTTTCTGCCTCCATCAGGCAAGTAGTACTCAGCATTTCTCCCTTCTTCAATTGACACCAAGAATTTACTAAATAAGATCCAACACATGTCCTACAACTCTGTTGGAATAAATCAGTTCATTGGCATGCTTTGCTATAGAATCACTGATGAAGAACTTAAGCTGTTCAAATAAAAAGGAATTGTTCTCAAGCCAATCACTACACGAATTAGTCCTTCATCTCCTTCACCCCATGACGCACATACTTCTACAGCGCCAAATAATACAAGTTGTTCCCTCTGTGCAACTCATTTTGCTTTTAATTTTACACAAACAACTAGCTTATGAATTATTCTGTACAGTTAACTCATTTTTAAATTATTCAATGTATTTTGTCAAACATTTGTGCTCATTATGGAAAACCCTTTATTAAAAAAATAGTTTTACCCTTTGATTTAACTAAAGTCTCCAACTGGGAAAAGATCTCACGGAAAATCAAAGCTGAGATAATGGGACTGGGAATAGAAGAGGGTCAATGGACAGATAGTTGTAGAAGCCGGCAGAGGGAAGCCCATGATGGCAAGTATTGCGGCGCAATGGCCACTCTGTTTATGATGGCTGACTGACTACCAGCTCAGGTAGCTGGCCAGCAGTTATAGCATTACAATATCACCATTATTCATGTACCTCTTGTGAGTCTGTGCTATCAGTTAATTAGTCTAAGTAAATGTCATTGCTAATTTTATAATTCTTTCATTATTCCCAAAGAAAATGGATAATTAACTGAGGTACAGTCTCTTTCCCCTTACTGATGATATTTTGATCTTGAAGAAATGGATGATATTTCTGCAGCAGCCAATATTCGACTGTCAATCTTTACAAAATCAAAGCGATATCAGTCATTAACAAAATTAAAATCCTTATGCTTCATGATACTATAAAAAAAAGTTGTCACATTACAACAATGACTACACTTCAACAGTATTTAATTGGTTGTAAAGCAATTTGGAAGGTCCTGAGGTTGAGAAAGACGCTATGTAAATGCAAATCTTTTTTCTTTACTGGTAAAATAAAATCAAACTATTTGTGCAAGACATTTTGGGTTATAGCTACCCAGCTATACTGAGTAGAAATACAAATGTCTCCTATTCTCCCGCCCAAAAACATTATCAAAAATATCAAGTAGACAAAACTAAGAGCACTTTTGTTTTATTAGGGTGTGATTAACCACAAATGCAGTTTGAAGGAGGTCCAAACATTAAAAGACGCAGAAAATCTGATCAGCGAGAGGGGAGGTAACAAGTTGCAAAGCCTGAAAGTGCACAATGCACTTTAACAAATTTAAGGAAGGTTGATGGGATTATTATAGTGATTAGACCGAATTTGCTGCAGCAAGGCATCTAACAGCATCTGTGTTAGTTGGACTATATCCTACACCCTTCAGCTCCAAAGAATTTGTCCACAAAGTTGCTGAAAGTGAGAGTTGATAACGGCGCAGTGAGAGAAACAGGACATCTGGGACCCGAGTGAACAGGGCAAGCAACAGGGTATCTCCTTAACCAATGAGATTTAAGGATTGGGGAAATAATCAGGGGAAGGACTGAGAAGACGGGTGAATTAAAGGGGGTAACTTCAATGCCAAATCAGGAACAGAAAAAGAAATAGAGGGAAAGAAAGATTGAATTAAGAGAGAGGGGGAAAAAGAGACAGAAAGGAAAAGAAAAAATATTTCTATTTAAAATTTGACATTTTTAAAGTCTCCCTGAAAATGTTTCAGTGTCAGAGGTTGATTGGTAGTAATTAACACTGATCATTTTGTTAAAAAGGTACTTACGCTACTAATTACTAGCCACAAGGTGGGTTTAGTTCGTATGTACTGTGCAAATACAGCAACTTCATGAAATTCAATGCAGGTCAATGGTGAGGCAAACAGTGAGATGCCACTTTAGCAAAGCTAATGGTGGAGTGGCACAACTCGGACAACAAAGTTTGGATATTGGCATTTAACTGAACATCTGCTCCTCGCCTAAAGTTGCTGTACCATTTACGCATAAATAACGGCAAGTGCCATGACCTTCACACTTATTTTGACAGCAAATTTGGCCCAATGTCATATATGCCACCTACGTTCTTCATCGGCTTTAGTTATGTCGCGGATATACGGCCGGAAGCTCATTCAGGGTCAAATATGACACCTAGGTTGCGAACAGTCTGGTTCAGTCTCAGACGGATGCTAGGGAGAGGGATGGAGTCAGTGGCTAGGGAACGCAGCTTGTGGCGGGGACCAAAGACAATGGCAGCTGTTTATCAACTTTTCTGAGTTTCATCATGTTATGTATTAATGCTTGGGGGTCACCAGACACCAGAGGGCGCCGCGGTCAGTGGTCATCGGACTGTACGCATGTGGCATGTGTGCTTGGTCACCTGTATATAAGCTGGGTGTCTTTGTCATGCAGGCACTCTCGGGCTGGAATAAAGATGGATCAGGCTGCACCCGGGAGAGTTTACAGTAAACAGACTCTTGAGTCATTAAAATTGGCGACGAGGTAATTTAAGAACCTACGCATGCACAATGGGCACGTATGGAATCCTGGAGAGATTCGTGGAGGGTGAGGATTGGGCAGATTTTGTTGACCGCTTGGATCAGTATTTTGTGGCCAACGGCATGGAGGCAGAGGCCTACGCAGTTAAGTGCAGGGCAGTTCTCCTCACCGTTTGTGGTCTGAAAATTTGTGGCCTCATGAAGAATCTTCTCTCGCCTGTACGTCCGGCGGAAAAAGGATATGAGGAATTGTGTACATTGGTGGGTAACCATCTGAAGCCATGAGAGGGGATCATCATATCACGCTACCGTTTCTACACCCATGTTCGTTCTGAGGACCAGGTCGTGTCGAGATTTGTCGCCGACTTGCGACGTCTTGCTGAGCCATGTAAGTTTGGGAACGTGCTGGAAGACATGCTGCGTGATGTCTTCGTGATAGGCATCAGTCATGATGCGATCCTCCAGGAAGCTGTTGCCTGCAGAGACGCTGGATTTGAAAAACGCCATCGCGACTGCCCAGGCTTGCATGACGGGTGATAATTTGAGGCAGATATCATCGACGAGTCAGAGTTCCACGGCAAGTACCGTAAACAAGATGGTGTCTTGGGCAGAGCTGCTTACGTGAAACCTGCCGCTGTTCAGGGCCCGCCAACTGGTTCAAAACAGATTTCACCCTGTTGGCATTGTGGGGGCAATCATCGGCTTCATCAATGTTGGTTTAGACAATTGTCATGCAATGGATGTTCGAAAGTGGGGCATCTTCACAGCATGTGTCCACAACGGAGCAAGCGTGGTACGGCTCACCACGTGGTTGATGAGGGCCAGTTCTGTGATGGTCCGGATATGCAACCCGAGGAGGAAATGAATGGACTGTATTCATTCCTGAGCAAGAGCCAGCCGATAGTCGTTAATGTGAAGCTGAATGGCATGCCTGTATCAATGGAGCTGGACACGGGTGCGAGCCAGTCGATAATGAGCCAAAGGACGTTCGACAACTAAGGGGGACACTAAGGCTGCGAAACTGAAGCTGAGCCCAGTCAATGTCAGGTTGCATACTTACACTAAGGAACTCATACTGGTGCTCGGCAGTGCAGCAATCGAGGTGTCATATGACAGTGTGGTTCACGAGCTACCATTATGGATCGTCACAGATAATGGTCCAATGCTGTTCGGCAGGAATTGGCTTGAGAAAATCAAGTTGAACTGGAATGATGTCAAGATGTCCTCGGTGGATGATACTTCGTGTGCTCAAGTATTGAAAAAGTTTCCTTCTTTGTTTGAACCGGGCTTTAGTAATTTTACGGGAGCCAAGGTGCAGATTCACCTGGACTCCAATGCAAGGCCTGTCTATCACAAAGCTCGGTCTGTTCTGTACATGATGAGGGAGAAGGTTGAAATTGAACTTGACAGACTCCAGCATGAAGGGATCATATCACCGGTCGAGTTTAACGAGTGGGCTAGTCCCATTGTTCCTGTATTGAAGAGTGATGGCACTGTCAGGATTTGTGGCGACTACAAGTTTGCGATTAACCAATTTTCGAAACAGGATCAGTATCCGTTACTGAGGGCTGATGACCTGTTCGCCATGTTAGCTGGTGGAAAGTCGCTCATGAAACTGGATCTGACGTTGGCCTATATGACCCAGGAGCTTGTCGACATTTCGAAGAAACTCACCTGCATCAACACCCATAAAGGACTGTGCATCGACAATAGGTGTCCTTTTGGGATTCATTTGGCTGCAGCCATATTTTAAAGGAATATGGACAGTTTACTGAAGTCCGTTCCTAGAACTGTCGTGTTTCAAGATGACATTCTGGTCACAGGTCGCGACACTGCTGAACATCTGAACAATCTTGAAGAAGTCCTACAACATCTGGACAAAGTGGGACTCAGGCTGAAATGCTTGAAGTGTGTATTCATGGCACTTGTAGTCGAATTCCTCGGGAGGAAGATTGCCACTGATTCGAAAACCAAGGCCATCAAAAATGCACCCAGGCCTCAGAATGTGATGGAGCTGCGTTCGTTCCTTGGGCTACTCAACTACTTTAGTAATTTCTTACCCAGATTGAGCACTTTACTAGAGCCACTGCATGTGTTACTAAGAAAAGGCGACAACTGGGTCTGGGGTGCGTCTCAAGGTAGAGCCTTTGAGAAAGCCAAGAATCTGCTATGTTCAAACAAGTTGCTTGTTCTTTATGATCCGTGTAAGCGTCTTGTATTGGCCTGTGATGCTTCATCATATGGGGTTGGCTGCGTACTCCAACAAGCAAATGAATCGGGCAAGCTACAACCTGTTGCGTATGCTTCGAGAAGTCTGTCCAAAGCGGAAAGAGCTTACAGTATGGTAAAGAAGCTTTGGCCTATATGTATGGGGTAAAAAAAAATGCACCAGTACCTGTTTGGTCTTTGTTTTGAACTAGAAACGGATCACAAGCCACTCATTTCATTGTTTGCGGAAAACAAAGGTATTAATACCCATGCATCGTCCCGCATTCAAAGGTGGGCACTGACATTGTCTGCCTATGACCTGGTGTGGAGAATTGTGCCAATGCACTGAGTCGTCTGCCTTTACTCACAACTGAGATGGTGACGCCTCAACCTGCAGATCTACTGTTAGTAATGGATGCTTTTGAGAGTGAAGGAACTCCTGTCACTGCTCAACAAGTTAGGATCTGGACCAGCCATGACCCGATTTTATCGGTTATAAAACGATGTGTACTCAGAGGTGATTGGTCTGCCATACCTATGGAGATGTGTGAGGAGATCAAACCTTACAACCGTCGCAAGGATGAGCTGTCCATTCAGTCAGACTGTTTACTGTGGGGTAATCGTGTAATCATGCCTAAGAAAGGTCGAGAAAAATTTGTACGTGAACTTCATAGCACTCATCCTGGTATTGTCATGATGAAATCCATTGCTAGGTCTCATGTATGGTGGCCTGGAATTGACTTTAATCTGGAATCATGCGTGCATCAGTGCAACACTTGCATGCAGCTAAGTAAAGTACCAGCGGAATCTCCGCTGAGTTTTTGGTCGTGGCCATCCAAACCATGGTCAAGGATCCACATTGATTTTGCGGGCCCATTCCAAGGAAAGATGTTCTTTGTCGTAGTAGATGCATTTTCTAAGTCGATAGAGTGTGTTATTATGTCACCCAGCATGTCTACAGCTACCATTGAGAGCTTTCATATCATGGTTTGCCTGGCATTGTTGTAAGCAACAATGGACCTTGCTTCACAAGTCTTGAGTTCCAGGAGTTCATGACACGCAATGGCAGCAGACATGTGAGATCAGCTCCATTCAAGCCTGCTTCTAATGGTCAAGCAGAGCATGGCGTTCAAACGATCAAGCAAAGTATGAAACGTGTATCTCAGGGCTCACTGCAGAGATGGTTGTCATATATATTGCTCAATTACAGGTCAAGGACTCATACGCTTACTGGGGTTCCTCCTGCTGAACTACTGATGAAGAGAAATCTCAAAACCAGGCTTTCTCTTGTTCATCCTGATTTGAATGATCGTGTTGAAAACAGACGTCAAAGTCAGCAATGGTGTCATGATCGTGTTGCCATGTCACGTGACATCTCGGTCAACGATCCGTTTTATGTACTGAACTATGGTCAAGGTCCAAAGTGGATCGCCGGCACTGTTACAGCCAAGGAGGGTAACAGAGTGTTTATTGTCGTGCTCAAGAATGGGCAAACATGCAGGAAACACCTTGACCAGGTTAAACTGCGGCACACGTATGAACTGGAACCAAGTGAGGAAGATGCAGTCAGTGACCAACCAACCATTGTTCATTCATCACAGGACTCTGCTGACATTACCTACTCTGAACCTTCAGTCTCTGATGTGGTCATGACCACTCCCAGCAGATCGGCTACTCAGCCCTCAGTCTCAACGGACTCAGAACGCTCGCCCAGAGCCCAAGTTGAACTGAGACGATCAACTCGTGAGAGGAAAGCCCCAGACCATCTTAATTTGTAAAAAGACTGGTGTTAAGATTTTAAAAAGGGGGACGTTATGATGTATTAATGCTTGGGGGGTCACCAGACACCAGAGGGCGTCGCGGTCGGAGGTCATCGGGCTGTACGCATGTGGCATGTGTGCTTGGTCACCTGTATATAAGCTGTGTGTCTTTGTCATGCAGGCACTCTCGAGCTGGAATAAAGATGGATCAGGTTGCACCTGAGTGAGCTTACAGTAACCAGACTCTTGAGCCATTACAAATCAATGTAATATATTTCATAAATTAAAAGCATGTTTTAAATTTACAGTTGCTGGAGCTGACACTTGGAGCTGTGACAACAATCATAGAATAGTTACAGCACGGAAGAAGGCCATTCGGCCCGTCGAGCCCATGCCAGCTCTCTGCAAGAGCTAGTCCCACTCCCCCGGCCTCTCCCCATAGCCCTGCATATTGTTTTCTCTCCAGTACTTACCCAATTCCCTTTTGAAAGATGTGATTGAGTCTGCCTCCACTACCCTTTCAGGAAGTGCGTTCCAGATCCTAACCATACGCTTTGTAAATTGTTTTTTCCTTACGTCGCCTTTGGTTCTTTTGCCTGCCTCTTAAAATTGGAGGACATAACTTCAATGTTCCAACAATAATCTACACTCATATTTCTACGGGTCTAAGCAGCGATGCTTCAAAGTTGCATGCTTGGAGTTGGCAAAAGGTTCATGGACATCAATGCCTGGCAGCTTACTACAATAGTGTCCTCATTGTAATTGCTTCCCTTTGTATTCTATTGCTATGCCACTTGATGCGGTAAGTACATTTATGCATTGCATTGAAAGGTTTCCATTGTGGGCTATGGAGAATGGCATGTGGAGACTTTTGTAGCATCCACTCTCCTGAAACCAGATTTGAAAACTCAGCAGTATGTTAAAAGCGCTTAATTTCCTCACTGAAGGGCATAGCTCAGCAAGAATTAAGAGGGAACATTGCCTATCTGTGAACACTGGATATTTTCATCAAAAAGAAACTGAAGCAGACCGCTGTCCAATGGACGACTTACCAAGTTGTGATCATTTTTTTTGGCGAAAGTTTGCTCTTTTTCCCCTTCATCTTTTGTCCAGCTATAGGAGATCAAGTAGTTTATAATGGGAGGGTGATAGATGGTTTTTGGTCTGTTCCATGTGACGAGTAAAGCAGTCCTGTTCACTGGCTGCACAGTCATATTCACTGGTGGGCTGCTGCATACTGAAAGACAAAAAAAAATTAACCGTGTTGGATTATTGCCAAATATTCAAGTCCCAAAACCCAAACTTTCCTTGCTTTCAGGCCTGACATGCCGCTTTCAGAATGGATTACATTAACCTTGAAATGATGAACTTGTTAAAATCCTGCAGCTAAATATTTTTCATCACTTGCCATTTATAATAGCAATCAATATAATTTAGTGCTTAGTAGGAGGAAAGGATACAATATAATAAAGTGTGTACTACATGCTCTGTATAATATTTGAAGCCCACAATTTTGTATATCAAAATAAGGAGGTGGTGTAATGTTGTCTGGATTTGTTGAAAAACTACCCCATTTCTACATTCTAAAGTGGTACAGAAATGGGAGCATTCTCGAAGGGTAAAATACAGATTTTCATAATGAATTATTAAGTCACTTTGGGAGATAGGAGTTAATTGGAAGAGAATGTAACATTATGAAATAACTGGCCTAGATTGTCCAATTTAACAGCCATGTGACAATTTTGGCTTTGAATAAGGCACTAAAATTAAACAATTATTAAATATTTGATGTAGTAACTATGGCAATTAACACCTTTCATACACTGAACTACATTGTGTCTTGTTCTGGAGTTTTGAAAACAGCTCAAGAAAAAAGTAATACGAAAAGCTGATTAAAATTCCTCATTATGAATAGAACTTATGATTTAAATAACAAGTAATAAAACAATTGCATCAAAAACTATTTCGGAACACATTTTAAATGTATAGCAATAGCATCGCATGTCCAACAGATAAAAGACCTATACTATAAATCTATTTTTAACGATGTTTCAGTAAATTAGCCGATCTATATATGGCTAGGAACCATTAGTTAATAGTATTATATTAAAAAAGTCGATTTTCTTCCCTCCCCATGTCAGTTCATCACACTTATTATTTCATGGTTCAAATGCGAGGCAGACAACCAGCTCCTCGGCCTCTGGCAATACTGTTATACAACCGGGGTATGAGATCACTGAGTGGTTTGCCTTCTATTTTTTTCTGCCTTATAAAATTAAGTGTCTCTCTCCAAAATTATAAATTGCATATGAGGAATCACAAGGTACTAATCTGCATCCTAGTCCTCCAAGATACATGTTCTACAAGGTCTGGTATCTCCTTTCATCTACCAGTCTGAGTAAAACTACTTCCTGATTTTTTCAAACTGAAAAGCAAATCAGTTTGCCAGCTTCGAAGTGGGATTTATTCCTCCAGCTTCATTTCCCTGCCTCCTTGCTGCATCCGACAGTTTGTGGCCTGTTGCAGCCCTTCCTGCAAAAGCTCATTGTGGCCGAAATTGCCCCTCGTTAAGTTTGGGGCGGTAACTTTGAATAAACTAAAGTTTTATCGCCCGGTACCCAGAAGCCACATGAGCCCCAGAATTGGGCTCTTGGAACAAAAAAAATCCTGTTGTCGCTCACCGACGCTTTCGGGGCGGGAGGGAGGAGTGACGCCTCTTAAAGGGGAGGGACGCTGCGAGACCTAGCACGGGCTCCAAGGTGCTCACTGGGGCCACCAGGGAGGATTTAGACTGGCCAGTGGCCCGGCACTTGCCTGTTGGCAGCCTGGCTGAACCAGCAGCCGCCATCGTTGGGCCGACACCAGAGTGGGCCGAAAATTAAAATAAGATGCTGGCCGCGGCGCTACGCCCTTCCCTTTAAGGGCGGCCGCAGCACTCCAGCCACCACAGCTTTGCGACCTGCAAAGCCGTCGGTGGCTCGCCCGACGCCAACCCCGCTCCCGTGCAGAAATTTTCACTTCATTATTTAAGGAGGGAGGGAGAAACTAGAAAACGACAGCCTTGGCAGTTTAACATCTTTGTGGGGAAGTTACTGCAAGCTATCATTGGGACAGAGTGACTGAGCACTTGCACTAGGAGGAGCTCATCAAAGAGGCAGCATGGATTCGTAAAGGGTAGGTCATGTCTCACTAATTTAATTGATTTTTTTTTTTGAGGAGCTCACCAGCATGGTGGACAGGGGAGTGCCTATGGATGTTGCCTACCGTATATACTCGCGTATCCTGCGATCTCGCGTATCATGCGACCCCTAAATTTTCATCCCCAAAACATGATTTTACCATATATCTCATGTATCATGCGAGTCACTTTTTTGAGATCGAATACAGACCTTAACATGAAACATCGAGTGGATTCTGCTCTCTCTCAGTGCTCTCTCTCCGTGCTCTCCCACCCCGACCTCCGCGACTCTCTCCCCCACCGACCCTCTCTCCCCCCCCCGACCTCCGCGACTCTCTCTCCCCCCCCGACTCTCTCTCCCCCCCCGACCTCCGCGACTCTCTCTCTCCCCCCCGACCTCCGCGACTCTCTCTCCCCCCCCGACCTCCGCGACTCTCTCCCCCCCCCCGACCTCTGCGACTCTCTCTCCCCCCCCGACCTCCGCGACTCTCTCTCCCCCCCCGACCTCCGCGACTCTCTCTCCCCCCCCGACCTCCGCGACTCTCTCTCCCCCCCCCCGACCTCCGCGACTCTCTCTCCCCCCCCGACCTCCGCGACCCTCTCTCCCCCCCCGACCTCCGCGACTCTCTCTCCGCCCCCGACCTCCGCGACTCTCTCTCCCCCCCGACCTCCGCGACTCTCTCTCTCCCCCCCGACCTCCGCGACTCTCTCTCCCCCCCCCGACCTCCGTGACTCTCTCTCCCCCCCGACCTCCGCGACTCTCTCTCCCCCCCCGACCTCCGCGACTCTCTCTCCCCCCCCGACCTCCGCGACTCTCTCTCCCCCCCCGACCTCTGCGACTCTCTCTCCCCCCCGACCTCCGCGACTCTCTCTCCCCCCCGACCTCCGCGACTCTCTCTCCCCCCGACCTCCGCGACTCTCTCTCCCCCCCGACCTCCGCGACTCTCTCCCCCCTCCCGACCTCCGCGACTCTCTCTCCCCCCCCGACCTCCGCGACTCTCTCTCCCCCCCGACCTCCGCGACTCTCTCTCCCCCCCCCCGACCTCCGCGACTCTCTCTCCCCCCCCCGACCTCCGCGACTCTCTCTCCCCCCCGACCTCCGCGACTCTCTCTCCCCCCCCGACCTCCGCGACTCTCTCTCCCCCCCGACCTCCGCGACTCTCTCTCCCCCCGACCTCCGCGACTCTCTCTCCCCCCCCGACTCTCTCTCCCCCCCGACCTCCGCGACTCTCTCTCCCCCCGACCTCCGCGACTCTCTCCCCCCCCCCGACCTCCGCGACTCTCTCTCCCCCCCGACCTCCGCGACTCTCTCTCCCCCCTCGACCTCCGCGACTCTCTCTCCCCCCCCGACTCTCTCTCCCCCCCGACCTCCGCGACTCTCTCTCCCCCCGACCTCCGCGACTCTCTCCCCCCCCCCCGACCTCCCGACTCTCTCTCCCCCCCGACCTCCGCGACTCTCTCCTCCCCCCCGACCTCCGCGACTCTCTCCCCCCCCCCGACCTCCCGACTCTCTCTCCCCCCCGACCTCCGCGACTCTCTCTCCCCCCCCGACCCTCTCTCCCCCCCCGACCTCCGCGACTCTCTCTCCCCCCCCGACCTCCGCGACTCTCTCTCCCCCCCGACCTCCGCGACTCTCTCTCCCCCCCGACCTCCGCGACTCTCTCCCCCCCCCCGACCTCCCGACTCTCTCTCCCCCCCGACCTCCGCGACTCTCTCTCCCCCCCGACCTCCGCGACTCTCTCCTCCCCCCCGACCTCCGCGACTCTCTCCCCCCCCCCGACCTCCCGACTCTCTCTCCCACCCGACCTCCGCGACTCTCTCTCCCCCCCCGACCCTCTCCCCCCCCCCGACCTCCCGACTCTCTCTCCCCCCCCGACCTCCGCGACTCTCTCTCCCCCACCGACCTCCGCGACTCTCTCTCCCCCCCCGACCTCCGCGACTCTCTCTCCCCCCCGACCTCCGCGACTCTCTCTCCCCCCCCGACCTCCGCGACTCTCTCTCCCCCCCGACCTCCGCGACTCTCTCTCCCCCCCCGACCTCCGCGACTCTCTCTCTCCCCCCGACCTCCGCGACTCTCTCTCCCCCCCCGACCTCCGCGACTCTCTCTCCCCCCCGACCTCCGCGACTCTCTCTCCCCCCCCGACCTCCGCGACTCTCTCTCTCCCCCCGACCTCCCCGACTCTCTCTCCCCCCCGACCTCCGCGACTCTCTCTCCCCCCCGACCTCCGCGACTCTCTCTCCCCCCCCGACCTCCACGACTCTCTCTCCCCCCCGACCCTCTCTCCCCCCCCGACCTCCGCGACTCTCTCTCCCCCCCGACCCTCTCTCCCCCCCCGACCTCCGCGACTCTCTCTCCCCCCCCGACCTCCGCGACTCTCTCTCCCCCCCGACCTCCGCGACTCTCTCTCCCCCCCGACCCTCTCTCCCCCCCCGACCTCCGCGACTCTCTCTCCACCCCCGACCTCCGCGACTCTCTCTCCCCCTGAAGAGAAGAATTTCAGCAGGAATCAAATGGATTTTTTTTTGCATTGGGAGGATGTAGTTCGTGGTGTGCTGCAGGAACGGCTTGTTTTCCACATAAACTAATGAATTGGTCATGAGTATCGAGGAACTAATATCAACCAGGGATATTCGATTTACAACCATCATGGAGAGTGAGAGGAGAAACCAAGAGAAATGTCTTTACATAGAGGATTGTTGGAGCATGCCGAGATTCAGCGTGGATACGGTCTGCTTAACAGCCTAACAGCCTAATCTTGGCCAGCACTTCACACCCGCAAATTTTGTATCTCGCGTATCATGCGACCCCCCAAATTTAGGTTACAATTTAGGTCTTCAAAAGTCGCATGATACGCGAGTATATACGGTATATGAAATTCAAGAAAGCATTTGATGAGGTCCTGCCCAAGAGATTATTAGAAAACAAAAGGTAACCTTGTGACATGGATCGTTAATAGGTTGGGAGGAAGGAGACAGAGTTGGGATAAAAGGGTTGGTTCTCTAATTGGTGCGATGTGACAAGTACTGTTCACTAGAATGCTGTGTTGGAGCCTCAGTTTTTCATCATATATATATATATATATAGATATAAATAAACGACTTGGATGAAGGAATAGAGTTGCACATCAAAGTTTACAGATAACACAAAGCACAATAAGTAGTGTGGATGGGAGCAGGAAGTTACCACGGGTCAGACATACTGATTTAGTGGGCAAAACTATGGCAGATGGAGCTCAATGTGCGGGAAGTGTGAGGTCATAAACATTGGATCTGAAAAAGACAAATATTTTCCAAATAAGAACATAAGAAATAGGAGCAGGAGTAGGCCATTTGGCCCCTCGAGCCTGCTTGCCATTTAATAAGATCATGGCTCATCTGTTCATGGACTCAGTTCCACTTCCCTGCTTGCTCCCCATAACCCTTTATTCCCTTTTTGCTGAAATATCTGTCTATCTCCGCCTTACATATATTCAATGACCCAGCCTCCACAGCTCTCTGGGGCAGAGAATTCCACAGATTTGCAATCCTCTGAGAGAAGAAATTTCTTCTCATCTCAGTTTTAAAAGGGTGGCCTCTTATTCTGAAACTATGGGCTAGATTTGACACTTCTGTGCTTATCGCCCAAAAATGGGCGTCATTTCCGGCATGGGCGGTAAAAATGAGTTTTCAGATCACCAGCTTCTCGCCCATTCTCAAAGCACCCAGTCTCCATTTTTGAAATTGGGCGTTACCACGAGCGATATGAAATGGGCGGTAGCTTTAAATCTCGCTGACCTTCTGCCTTAAAAGTGTCGTCGTCCTTAACAACAGCATGGCAACGCTCGATTCCCGCAATTCAGGAAGTCAAGGGTCATCATGACATGCGTAGAAGAGAGGGAGCTGAGAGGGAGTGAAGGCGTTTCTGGGTGTGGTGTGGCTGCTTTGGGAGGAAGGAGGGAGGGAGACTTTAGAGCTTTACAGCAAATAGGGAAACAAAAATTAGCTTTTACCAGCCACATATTTGCCCGAATTTGGCCTATAATGGAAGGAGAGGAGGAGGCATCACAGCACGCTGTGGAGACTGACGCTGGAGAGAGCAGTGAGGTGGGGGAGGAGCACATTGGAGGGCACAAAAGAGCGAGGAGGTTCTCGGATGAGGCAAATGCCTCTCTCCTGCAGGAGATCGAGTTACGCTGGGGTGATTTGACACAGGGAGGGTGTCGGAAGCCCACCCCAAAGGCCTACCAGAAGATATGGACCGAGATAGCAGAGGTGGTCTCGTTGGTGACCAACAAAGTGCATGAGGGCAACCAATGCCACAAACGATGGAATGACCTTGTGGGATCTGCAAGATTAAGTATTACATTGATTTATGTGTACTTATGTATTTATATAATTTGATTTATAACAGTCATGAGTGACTATCAGCAGATGTAAGGTCTTCCACTTTTACTGGGAACGTTTTACTCAAAGCCTGCTTTCACACTGCATGTCTTTCGTAATAAGCATGATTAAATCTGTCGGTTCTGTGTTGTATCAATCTCTGTGTCAGTACCTAGCAATGATATCATGCAATAATCTCATGCTATGTCGTCCTGTCACCTTTTACAGAAGACGCTATCGACGATGCAGAGGCGAACGGGTGCGGGGCCATCAGTCCCCAGCGACATCATTGAGATGGAGGAGCGGGTGCTCACACTCGTGGGGAAGCACACCCGGACAGCCACGGAAGCATCTGCAGACCCTGAAGTAATGCCACGTGGGTAAAGCTTACACCATTGCGTGATGTAAAATCAATACATGCCACACCATATCCGAACAATCATATATGATCGATTATTTCTAAAATTATCATAGAAATAATGCTGGCCTAATCATAATCATTGCATATGTTTTGATGGTCATGAAATGTGATGTGTGTGATGATTTTGAGACTGCTGGTGCTTTTGTCGTGCATATGCTGTGTGTAGTGCTGGAATCTACAGGCAAGACCACAGAGGCCAGAAGGTGGGGGCGCGGGGCCCGACTCTCCGGATGATCTTACATCTGCTGAGGAGGTCCGATTCTCGCCCGTCAATCCGCTGGGTCTGTTCTCCACGGATGAGAGCACCGACTTCGAGGAACCGGCATCGCCATGCTCCAGAAGCCTTTCCACCCCAAGGCCACCAAGTGGTTCTCCGGTTATTCCCGCCTCCACTCTGGAGGAACCGGTCCCAAGCAACTCGCCATAGGGCACCCCATTTGCTCCCAGGACGGCGCTGACCACGTGGAGGCCCCGCGGATACGGCAAGTCTGGTCCATGAGAGCGGAGAGATGGTACATTTGTCCAGGAGGACTGCAGACATTGGTGACCAGCTCATCGAAGCATTGGGGGCATATCCCGACAGCTGGCCACCATGACTGAGTACATTCCACGGATGGTGGAGGCCCTGGATGCGATAGCCAGGAACACTGCTGGCACAGGCCTCCCAGTAGTCCCAGAGCGCGGCACTCCACCCCTAGGTTCCGCACCACCGCTGCGAACGACAGATGAGAGCAAGGACCAAGATCCTGCTTTTGCATCAGAGAATGTTGCCCCTTCGGCACCCCCACTCCCGTACCCGTCCAACCACCGCTTCTGCCTTCATCCCCCTAATGAGGCACCGCCTGAGGAGCTCCTTGGCCAGGCGCCATGGAGCGAGGAGGGGAAGGGATAGAGGTGGGAGAAGGGGGGGGGCGGGGGGAAGGAAAGTGAGGTGCATGTCCGCAGGTGATGGCTGTGTTATATCTCCATCTGGGTGTATGCAATTTGTTGTAATGTATGGGGGCTGGGGACCACACTCCTGCTTTGCCTTTGTATTCTGTGTTGCTGGACACGTTGAACATTTGATTGATGTCAATGGCAGACCAATGAACAAATACTTTTGTTCTGTCTTCACAAAGGAAGACACAAATAGCGTTCTGGAAATACTAGGGGATCGAGGGTCTAGCAAGAAGGAGGAACTGAAGGAAATCCTTATTAGTCAGGAAATTGTGTTAGGGAAATTGATGGGATTGAAGGCCGATAAATCTCCAGGGCCTGATAGTCTGCATCCCAGAGTACTTAAGGAAGTGGCCTAGAAATAGTGGATAGTTTAACATCTATAGTTGGGAAAATGCTTGAAGCTATCATTAAGGAAGAAATAGCGGGACATCTAGATAGGAATAGTGCAATCAAGCAGACGCAACATGGATTCATGAAGGGGAAATCATGTTTAACTAATTTACTGGAATTCTTTGAGGATATAACGAGCATGGTGGATAGAGGTGTACCGATGGATGTGGTGTATTTAGATTTCCAAAAGGCATTCGATAAGCTGCCACACAAAAGGTTACTGCAGAAGATAAAGGTACGCGGAGTCAGAGGAAATGTATTAGCATGGATAGAGAATTGGCTGGCTAACAGAAAGCAGAGAGTTGGGATAAATGGGTCCTTTTCGGGTTGGAAATCGGTGGTTAGTGGTGTGCCACAGGGATCAGTGCTGGGACCACAACTGTTTACAATATACATAGATGACCTGGAAGAGGGGACAGAGTGTAGTGATACAAAATTTGCAGATGACACAAAGATTTGTGGGAAAGCGGGTTGTGTAGAGGACAGAGAGAGGCTGCAAAGAGATTTAGATAGGTTAAGCGAATGGGCTAAGGTTTGGCAGATGGAATACAATGTCGGAAAATATGAGGTCATCCACCTTGGAAAAAAAACCAGTAAAAGGGAATATTATTTGACTGGGGAGAAATTACAACATGCTGCGGTGCAGAGGGACCTGGGGGTCCTTGTGCATGAATCCCAAAACGTTAGTTTGCAGGTGCAGCAGGTAATCAGGAAGGCAAATGGAATGTTGGCCTTCATTGCGAGAGGGATGGAGTACAAAAGCAGGGAGGTCCTGCTGCAACTGTATAGGGTATTGGTGAGGCCGCACCTGGAGTACTGCGTGCAGTTTTGGTCACCTTACTTAAGGAAGGATATACTAGCTTTGGAGGGGGTACAGAGACGATTCACTAGGCTGATTCCGGAGATGAGGGGGTTGCCTTATGATGATAGATTGAGTAGACTGGGTCTTTACTCGTTGGAGTTCAGAAGGATGAGGAGTGATCTTATAGAAACATTTAAAATAATGAAAGGGATAGACAAGATAGAGGCAGAGAGGTTGTTTCCACTGATCGGGGAGACTAGAACTAGGGGGCACAGCCTCAAAATACGGGGGAGCCAATTTAAAACGGAGTTGAAAAGGAATTTCTTCTCCCAGAGGGTTGTGAATCTGTGGAAATCTCTGCCCAAGGAAGCAGTTGAGGCTAGCTCATTGAAAGTATTCAAATCACAGATAGATAGATTTTTAACCAATAAGGGAATTAAGGGTTACGGGGAGCGGGCGGGTAAGTGGAGCTGAGTCCATGGCCAGATCAGCCATGATCATGTTGAATGGCGGAGCAGGCTCGAGGGGCTAGATGGTCTACTCCTGTTCCTAATTCTTATGTTCTTATGTTCTTATTGGTGATCATTTTCCAACAGTCTATCGACTCTGGATCAGTTCCTATGGACTGGAGGGTAGCTAATGTAACATCACTTTTTAAAAAAGGAGGGTGAGAGTAAACGGGGAATTATAGACCGGTTAGCCTGATATCAGTCATGGGGAAAATGTTGAAATCAATTATTAAAGATGAAAAAAGCAGCGCATTTGGAAAGCAGTGACAGGACTGGTCCAAGTCAGCATGGATTTATGAAAGGGAAATCATGCTTGACAAATCTTCTGGAATTTTTTGAGGATGTAACTAGCAGAATGGACAAGGGAGAACCAGTGGATGTGGTGTATTTGGACTTTCAAAAAGCTTTTGATCAGGTCCCACACAAGAGATTGGTATGCAAAATTAAAGCACATGGTATTGGGGGTAATGTACTGATGTGGATAGAGAACTGGTTGGCAGACAGGAAGCAGAGAGTCGGGATAAACTGGTCCTTTTCAGAATGGCATGCAGTGACTAGAGGGTTGCCGCAGGGCTCAGTGCTGGGACCCCAGCTATTTACAATATACATCAATGATTTAGATGAAGGAATTGAGAGTAATATCTCCAAGTTGGCAGTGTGAGCTGTGAGGAGGATGCTAAGAGGCTGCAGGGTGACTTGGACAGGTTAGGTGAGTGGGCAAATGCATGGCAGATGCAGTATAATGTGGATAAATGTGAGGTTATCCACTTTGGTGGCAAAAACACAAAGGCAGAATATTATCTGAATGGTGGCAGATTAGGAAAAGGGGAGGTGCAACGAGACCTGGGTGTCATGGTACATCAGTCACTGAAGGTTGGCATGAGGTGCAGCAGGCAGTGAAGAAGGCAAATGGCATGTTGGCCTTCATAGCTAGGGGATTTGAGTATAGAAGCAGGGAGGTCTTGCTGCAGCTGTACAAGGCCTTGGTGAGGCCTCACCTGGAATATTGTGTTCAATTTTGGTCTCCTAATCTTTGGAAGGACGTTCTTGTTATTGAGGGAGTGCAGCGAAGGTTCACCAGACTGATTCCCAGGATGGCAGGACTGACATATGAGGAGAGCCTGGATCGACAGGGCCGGTATTCACTGGAGTTTATAAGAATGAGAGGGGATCTCATAGAAACATATAAAATTTTGACGGGACTGGACAGGCTAGATGCAGGAAAAATGTTCCCGATGTTGGGGGAGTCCAGAACCAGGGGTCACAGTCTAAGGATAAGGGGTAAGCCATTTAGGACCGAGATGAGAAGAAACTTCTTTATTCAGAGAGTTATTAACCTGTGGAATTCCCTTCCGCAGAGAGTTGTTGATGCCAGTTCGTTAGATATATTCATGAGGGAGTTGGATATGGCCCTGATGGCTAAAGGGATCAAGGGACATGGCGAGAAAGCAGGAAAGGGATACTGGGGTGAAAGATCAATCATGATCTTATTGAATGGTGATGCAGGCTCGATGGGCCGAATGGCCTACTCCTGCACCTATTTTTTATGTTTCTATGGTGGAAAAAGTGGGGTGTGGGCAGGGTTTGGATGTTATTGCCTGTGATACTTATGATTTCAGACCAATGTTGGTATAAAATATTTTTTATTGAACATAATCTTGTTGCGCATTGTCTCATATAGCTGGACCGTTACACACTAGTGATTCCTTAACATGAAAGGGTTAAATAATACTTAACTTCAATCAACGTTAACTTTACTTAGCACCAAGATGATGAGCACCATTGATGTCTGAGCTGTACACACACAGCAGTGTGTCAGCATTGTCATTCACAGCAACGTTCTTCCAGGCAAATCGTTCAGATATCAGCTCTTCACGTAAGAGTATTGCAGCTATGTAGCCACCACTGGCTTTTCCTGAGGTCTGGAGGGGGTTGTGGGCATGGTTGCATAGCCAGCCTGATTGTCTAGTCCGAGGTCAGCGTCCAGCCCCTCGTCGTCCTCTTACTCTCTCCTGAGGTGGAGCATCAGTCGCTTCTGGCAATTCTTGGCACCTCCCGATAGCCAGGTTGTGCAGCATGGATCACACGACCACGCATTTACCTACTTGCTCAGGGTTGTATTGTAGCTCCCCTCCTGAGCGGTCCAGACATCTGAAGCACTGCTTAAGCACCGTTATTGTTTTCCGGACCACATTGCGTACGTCTCTGTGGCTCCGGTTGTATCGCTTCTCGGCCTCGGTGTGGGTGTCACGCAAGGGGGGTCATCAGTCAGGTGGCTAGGCCATATCGATTATCACCAAGCATCCAGCATTGTCCTTGTGGCTGACTCTTAAAGATGCCAGAGACAGCGCTGGATGTGAGTCTCATTGAAGGTGCCTGACATTTGACATTCACTGCCATGATGATCTGGTTGTGGTCGACAACTAGTTGGACCTTCAGGGAATGAAATCCTTTTCTGTTACGAAAACGCTCCGGATCCTGAGAAGGTGGCTGCTTGGCGATGTGAGTGCACTGTATAGCTCCCTGAACCCTGGGGAAGCTAGCAATGCGGTAGAATGCTCCAGCCCTGTCAGTTGAGCCTCCGTGGTCATAGGGAAGCTGATAAAGTCCATTCTTCTCGCGTACAGGGCCTCCGTGACCTGTCTAATGCAGCGATGGGTTACATGGTGAGACAGAGGGCAAATCTCGACTGCGGAGGCCCGAAAGGAACCGGATGCGTAGAAAGACCGCGACTGACACTGATGAGCTCATATATTTCATTGATCACCACCTTGTGAAAGAGCAGTCTCCGAAGGCAGGTGTCGTCGGAGACGTCGAGGTAAGACTTCTTTTCCCTATACGTGCAGGGTGTGTATGGTCTGGCCCTCCTCCTCATTCTTGCACGTCTTAAATTGGGGACATACTGATGTGCATCACACATTGAGCCATCTGCACTCTGCAGCATCGGCGTATTAATCGATGCAGGCTGAGAAATGGCTGGCCCCATTGCAATGGAAGTATAATAGCGATTGATCAGAAGCAATAATTTCCTCACTAAAATACACCTCGAGTAAACCCCCAATAGTCCAGAGTCAGAAAAATTGTCTGTTGAGATGTTCACTTCACCCGAGAAGAACTCCAGAGTCACTGCAAACTCCCCCGAAGTTGAAGCTGCCTTTTGAATGAAGCGACCTGTGATTTTAACAATGGCAGCCACACCGCTGTCTTTAGTTCAGAACAGTTCCACTTTTTCTGGGCGGTTTTTTGGGCGAGCGATATTGTGGGCGACATATGTGCGAGGTGTTGAAAGTGACGGTGGGCGATCTTCTAGGCGTTAGTTTCACCAAATGTCGTTTTTACGACAAAAGAAAATGGGCGGGTTGTGTTTTTGAATCTCGGCATTAACTCCGTGCGGAAAATAATGCTGGCCGATATTATGGATGTTAATTTACCCACTGATGATTCTGCCCAAAAAAAGTGGGCGGGCAGTATTATTTTTTCCTGGCGTTAAGCACCTGAGGAAAGTAATGCTTGGCGATAAGTTTCCGAAAAATGCCCGTCAGTTTCCATTTTGTGACTAAATGGGCGATATACGTCATTTCAGCGGTAAAATGGACGTTAAGTGGGCGTTAAACATTCAAAATACGTGGAACGTCTAGCCACTTGTCCCCTAGTTTTAGTTTCCCCTATGAGTGGAAATATCCTCTCTGCATCCACCTTGTCGAGCCCACTCATTATAGAAACATAGAAAATAGGTCTAGGAGTAGGCCATTCGGCCCTTCGAGCCACCATTCAATAAGATCATGGCTGATCATTCACCTCAGTACCCCATTCCTGCTTTCTCTCCATACTCCTTGATCCCTTTAGCCACGAGGGCCACATCGAACTCCCTTTTGAATATATCTAACGAACTGGCCCAACAATTTTCTGTGGTAGAGAATTCCATATGCCCACAACTCGCTGAGTGAAGAAGTTTCTCCTCATCTCGGTCCTAAATGGCTTACCCCTTATCCTTGACCCCTGGTTCTGAACTTCCCCAACATCGGGAACATTCATCCTACATCTAACCTGTCCAATCCCGTTAGAATTTTATATGTTTCTATGAAATCCCCTCTCATTCTTCTAAATTCTATTGAATACAAGCCTAGTGGATCCAGTCTTTCTTCATATATCAGTCCTGTCAACCCGGGAATCAGTCTAGTGAACCTTCGCTGCACTCCCTCAATAGCAAGAATGTCCTTCCTCAGATTAGGAGACCAAAACTGTACACAATATTCAAGGTGTGGCCTTACCAAGGCGCTGTGCAACTGCAGTAAGACCTCCCTGCTCCTACACTCGAATCCTCTCGCGATGAAGGCCAACATGCCATTTGCCTTCTTCACCACCTGCTGCACCTGCATGCCAACCTTCAATCACTGATGTACCATGCGGCGGTTAAGAAAGCAAATGGCATGTTGGCCTTCATAGCGAGGGGATTTGAGTACAGGGGCAGGGAGGTGTTGCTACAGTTGTACAGGGCCTTGGTGAGGCCACACCTGGAGTATTGTGTACAGTTTTGGTCTCCTAACTAGAGGAAGGACATTCTTGCTATTGAGGGAGTGCAGTGAAGATTCACCAGACTGATTCCCGGGATGGTGGGACTGACCTATCAAGAAAGACTGGATCAACTGGGCTTGTATTCACTGGAGTTCAGAAGAATGAGAGGGGACCTCATGGAAACGTTTAAAATTCTGACGGGTTTAGACAGGTTAGATGCAGGAAGAATGTTCCCAATGTTGTGGAAGTCCAGAACCAGGGGTCACAGTCTGAGGATAAGGGGTAAGCCATTTAGGACCGAGATGAGGAGAAACTTCTTCACCCAGAGAGTGGTGAACCTGTGGAATTCTCTACCACAGAAAGTGGTTGAGGCCAATTCACTAAATATATTCAAAAGGGAGTTAGATGAAGTCCTTACTACTCGGGGGATCAAGGGTTATGGTGAGAAAGCAGGAAGGGGGTACTGAAGTTTCATGTTCAGCCATGAACTCATTGAATGGCGGTGCAGGCTAGAAGGGCTGAATGGCCTGCTCCTGCACCTATTTTCTATGTTTCTATGACACCCAGGTCTCGTTGCACCTCTCCCTTTACCAATCTTTCACCATTCAGATAATAATCAGCCCTCCTGTTTTTACCACCAAAGTGGATATAATCACATTTATCCACATTATACCGCATCTGCCATGTATTTGCCCACTCACCTCACCTGTCCAAGTCACTCTTAGCATCATCCTCATAGCTCACACTGCCACCCAGCTTAGTATCATCTGCAAACTTGGAGATATTACATTCAATTCCTTCATCTAAATCATTAATATATATTGTAAATAGCTGGGGTCCCAGCAATGAAGCTTGCGGTACCCCACTAGTCACTGCCTGTCATTCTGGAAAGAACCCATTTATTCCTACTCTCTGCTTCCTGTCTGCCAACGAGTTCTCTATCCACGTCAGTACATTACCCCCAATACCATGTGCTTTAATTTTGTGCACCAATCTCTTGTGTGGGACCTTGTCAAAAGCCTTTTTAAAGTCCAAATACACCACATCCACTGGTTCTCCCTTGTCGACTCTACTAATTACATCCTCAAAAAATTCTAGATTTGTCAAGCACGATTTCCCTTTCATAAATCCATGCTGACTTGGACCGATCCTGTCACAGTTTTTCAAATGCGCTGCTATTACATCTTATATGTTTCGATAAGATTACCTCTCATTCTTCTGAGCTCCAATAAGTAGAGGCCCAACTTACTCAATCTTTCCTCATAAGTCAACCCCCTCATCTCCGGAATCAACCCAGTGAATCTTCTCTGAACAGCCGCCAATGCAAGTATATCCTTCCTTAAATACGGAGACCAAAACTGTACGCAGTACTCCAGGTGTGGCCTCACCAATACCCTGTACAGTTGTAGCAGGACTTCTCTGCTTTTATACTCTATCCCCCTTGCTATAATGGAGAGAGTCTGGGAGCTGTGGAGAAGTAAAGGAATCTAGGTGGCAATGTACACAAATCACTAAAAGCTAGTCGAAAGACAAAGTTCCTTTTAAGCTGCGTGGCCGCACAACGCTCTAGAGGTCCTGTGCAACCGGTGAGCCCGCATTTAAATGCAAAAACAGCGCATGCAAAGATTTTTAAATGGACCGCGTGGCTCCATCCCAAAAGATTATAAAGGGAACATTGGCTAAAGGTACAAAAAAATAATCAAAAATGCGAATGAAATGTAACCTTCATCTTGAGGGTTGAAATTCAAAAGAAAGTGATGCTTCTATTGTAGAGAGCCCAGCTCAGACCCCATCTAGAATATCGCATTCAGTTTTAGGCAGCAAACCTCAGGACAGATATATAGGCATTAGAGAGGGCACAGCGCAGATTCACCAAAACCATACCAGGGTTTAACGGGTTAAATTACTAAGATTGGTTGCATAAATGTGGTTTGTATTTCCTGGAGTTTCCTTTTGTGTTGAAGGGTGACATAATCGAGGTATTTAAAATGATTAAGGGATTCGATAGGGTAGGTACGTAGAAACTATTTCCTCTAGGTAGGGAATTCACAACAATAGGGACAAATCTTAAAATTAGAGCTAGGTTATTTAGAATTAAAATCAGGAAGCACATTTTCCTACAAAGGAAGTGGAGATCTGGAACTCGCTCACCCAAAAAGCTATGGATGCTGGGTCAATTGAAATTTTCAAGACTGAGATCAATAGATTTTTGTCAGGTAAGGTTATCAACGGATATGGAACAAAGGCAGGTAAATAAAGTACAGATCAGCCATGATCGAACTGAATGTTGCAACATGCTTGAGGAGCTTAATAGCCTGTTCCTGTTCCTATTTCAGCGAGGCAATGAAAAGACATTAAAAAAAAAACTGAAAATGGCTAAACTAATAAAAAGTCACGAGAAAATGGTCATCAAAAATTTTTAAAAGCCCTGCAAATACAGGAAATTTTAAGTGGCATGAATGCAGGAAACAGAGTGGAGTCTATTCAATCACAAAGATAAGAGATACATACGAAGGCTCAGACTGTGCTTTTATCCCACCCCCATCACCAAGTGAGAGTCCAACCATCTCCCCTTGACATACAATGGCATTACCATTGTTGAATCCCCACCATCAATATCCTGGGGGGGTCACCATTGACAAGAAACTTAACTGGACCAGCCACATAAATACTGTCGCTACAAGAGCGGGTCAGAGGCTGGGTATTCTGCGCCAAGTGTCTCACCTCCTGACTCCCCAAAGCCTTTCCACAAGCTACAAGGCACAAGTCAGGACTGTGATGGAATACTCTCCACTTGCCTGGATGAGTGCAGCTCCCACAACACTCAAGTAGCTCAACACTATCCAGAACAAAGCAGCCCGCTTGGTTGGCACCCCATCCACCAGCTTGAACATTCACTCCCGCTACCACTGGCACACTGTGTCTGCAGTGTGTACAATCTACAAGATGCACTGCAGCAACTCAGCAAGGCTTCTTTGACAACACCTCCCAAATCCGTAATCCCTACCATCTAGAAGGACAAGGGCAGCAAGTGCATGGGAACACCACCACCTCCAAGTTCACTTCCAAGTCACATACCATCCTACTTAGAAATATATCGCCATTCCTTCATCGTCACTGGGTCAAAATCCTGGCACTCCCTCCCTACCAGGATTGTGGGAGTACTTTCACTACACGGACTGCAGCAGTTCAAGAAGGCGGCTCACCACCACCTTCTCAAGGGCAATCAGGGATGGGCAATACATGGGCTGGCCTTGCCAGCGATGCCCACATGAATGAATTTTTAAAACTGTGCGAAATACACCATTTTGATTCGACTAATTTAAAATGGACCAATATTTTCCTATGCTGTACAATTTTAGTAAAATTTAGCTTCCAGCTTTCAAACATATTTGGTTATGTGAACTCTTTGGACAACTAAGGAATTGCAAGTGAAATTCTGGACAGCAGATGGCAGTGCAAGCCTAAATATTACCAAATAGCATTCAAATGTTTCATTATACATTCAGTCAACATTAACTTTTGCATTTTCTTTATCTAATCCTGACTATAAGATGAAATTTTTTAATTAAACTTTTGATTTGATTAATCAAACCTGCATTCGATAAGGCATCACACAAGAGGTTATTAAACAAAATTTGGACTCATGAGACCGGGGGCAATATAATAGAATGGATTGAGGATTGGTTAACGGACAAAAAACAGAGAGTAGGAATAAACGGGTCATTTTTGAGTTGGCAGACTGTAACTATTAGGGTACTGCAAGAATCAGTGCTTCGGCCTCAGCTTTTCACAATCTATATCAATGATTTGGATGAGAGGATCAAATGTAATATAAATCCAAGTTTGCTGATGATACAAAGCTGGGTGGAAATGGAAGTTGTGAGGTGGATGCAAAGAGGCTTCAAGGGGATATGGAAGAGGCTAAGTGAGTGGGCAAGAACATGGCAAGTGTGAAGTTATCCACTTTGGTAGGAAAAATAGAAAAGCAGAGTATTTTTTTTTAAATGGTGAGAGATTTGGGAAATGTTGGTGTTCAGAGGGACCTGGGTGTCCTTGTACACGCATCACAAAGATAACATGCAGGTACTGCAAGAGGATTTGAGTATAAGTGTAAAGATGTCTTACAGCAATTATATAGGGCCCCGGTGAGGCCACAACTCGAGTATTGTGTACAGTTTTGGTCTCCTGACCCAAGGAAGGATATACTTGCCATATAGCGGGTGCAACAAAGGTTCACCAAACTGATTCGTGGAACTCCTCATTCAGAGGGTGGTGAATCTTTGGAATTCTCTACCACAGAGGGCTGTGGCGGCTCAGTCGTTGAGTATATTCAAGACAGAGATTGATAGATTTTTAGATAGTAAGGGAATCAAAGGATATGAGGATAGTGCAGGAAAGTGGAGTTGAGGTAGAAGATCAGCCATGATCTTAATGAATGGTGGAGCAAGTTCAAGGGGCCAAATGGCCTACTCCTGCTCCTATTTCTTATGTTCTTATATGCGGCACCCTTATGGTAGGAGCAGGGCAGCCACACAATTCTTTCTCACACAAATACACTTGAAGCAAAAGATTTTCACACAAAACTCTGGCCCTTCCCCAAAATCAGCAAAACCATCTTGAGTATTTATTTGCGTTTTCAGTTTGGAGGCTTTTCATTCAACTGAGCCCAAAATGCCTTCGGGTGAAATGCAATTCCTGGAAGGGTGAATTAAAACAATGTCCACTCATTTACATTTTAAAATAATTAGCTATTCTAGCACACAACTTCGTTAAGTATAATGATACAAGTTTATTGATTTATCTCTAGCAGTAAATACAATGAGTACCTGGAGCATTGACTGATGACCCAGAGCATTTACATGCTGTTGGTCAATTTTATTTTCTTGTAAATTAGGTTTTCTCATGTGGTATTTAAGTTTAATGGTGGAAATGATCACAACTCATTAACTAAGATTGTTGGAATTCCAGTATTTTTTTCCTACACTGTCAATGTAGTTTAAAGCTACAGTGAACACATCTATAATAAAATTAGCAAACAAGAATAACCTACTTAAATTTTTATATAGCAGCATGAGGCTTTGAAAATATTCCACTGTTCAGTGGTTTGTGCATCATTATCATCAGAGGCAGTCCCTCGAAACCCAGGAAGACTTGCTTCCACTCTAAAAGTAAGTTCTTAGGTGACTGAACAGTCCAATACGGATATTACAGTCTCTGTCACAGGTGGGACAGACAGCCATTGAAGGAAAGGATAGGTGGGACTGGTTTGACGCACGCTCCTTCCGCTGCCTGCACTTGTTTTCTGAATGCTCTCGTCGACAAGACTCGAGGTGCTCAGCGCCCTCCCGGATGCTCTTCCTCCACTTGGGGCGGTCTTTGACCAGGGACTCTCTTTGTGCACTTAAGCCATAAACCATGGTTCTTGGCCTATGTGTTATAGAAACATAGAAAATAGGTGGAGTAGGCCATTTGGACCTTCGAGCCTGCACAGCCATTCAATGAGTTCATGACTGAACATGCAACTTCAGTACCCACTTCCTGCTTTCTCGCTATATCCCTTGATCCCCCTGGTAGTAAGGACGACATCGAACTCCTATTTGAATATATTTAGTGAATTGGCCTCAACAACTTTCTGTGGTAGAGAATTCCACAGGTTCACCACTCTCTGGGTGAAGAAGTTTCTCCTCATCTCGGTCCTAAATGGCTTACCCCTTATCCTTAGACTGTGACCCCTGGTTCTGGACTTCCCCAACATTGGGAACATTCTTCCTGCAACTATCCTTCTAAACCCGTCAGTTTCTATGAGATCCCCTCTCATTCTTCTGAACTCCAGTGAATACAAGCCCAGTTAGTTGATCAGTCTTTCTTGATATGTCAGTCCTGCCATCCCAGGAATCAGTCTGGTGAACCTTCACTGTACTCCCTCAATAGCAAGAATGTCCTTCCTCAAGTTAGGAGACCAAAACTGTACACAATACTCCAGGTGTGGCCTCACCAACGCCTTGTACAACTGTAGTAACACCTCCCTGTCCCTGTACTCAAATCCCCTTGCTATGAAGGCCAACATGCCATTTGCTTTCTTAACCGCCTGCTGTACCTGCATGCCAACCTTCAATGACTGATGTACCATGAAACCCAGGTCTCGTTGCACCTCCCCTTTTCCTAATCTGTCACCATTCAGATAATAGTCTGTCTCTCTGTTTTTACCACCAAAGTGGATAACCTCACATTTATCCACATTATACTTCATCTGCCATGCATTTGCCCATTCACCTAACCTATCCAAGTCACTCTGCAGCCTCATAGCATCCTCCTCGCAGCTCACACTGCCACCCAACTTAGTGTCATCCGCAAATTTGGAGATACTACATTTAGTCCCCTCATTTAAATCATAAATGTACAATGTAAACAGCTGGAGCCCTGTTTTTTCCCTGTTTTTTCTCTCCCTCCTTTTTTAAAAAGTGGGGATACATTGGCTACCCTCCACTCCATAGGAACTGATCTTTGGAGTTGGTAGAAATTATGGGGTAAAGACCAAAGATTTGCAGCTTAAGGTGCATAAACTGTGTGTTCTTGAAAATTACCTTCTTGAAAAATACTTTTCAACAGATGGTGGTAGAAAATCTCTAATTGTCTGTAAAATCATACTGCAATACTACTCAGAACAATACATTTTAAAATGAACAGAACTTTATCTCTCCCTCCCCACAACTTCAAATGAGAAAGGATTCGTTTACCAGCATATAGGGCCCAAGTTTCGAGCCGTGCCTAGAACGGCGCAGTCCCGACCTGGACGCCAGTTTTTCGCGCCACAAAGTGCGCCTAAAAATACCCTCCATATTCTCCGCCTCCCTGCAGGTCCTCTGGCCCTCGGCGCGACACAGCAGGAGCTGTAGGGGGGCGGAGCCTGGTCCCTGCGCTGAAAACAGTGCCGGGACCTTTGCACATGCGCGCTACAGTGGGCGCGCAAGTGCAGTAGCTCCAGGCGCCCAAAACTGTGTGGGAGGGGCCTGAAGTACGCAGCCCCTCGCCCTGGCCCAATGGCCTCACTGGGGCTGCGTGAATAAGGCTCCTCCCACGGCCAGCTCCTGCTTCCTCCCGACTCCCGCTTCCCCCAACCCCCCCCCCCCACCGCCGCTCCTGCTTCCCCCCCGCCGACCGGACCCGACCGCCGCTGCCGCTCCTGCTTCCCCCCCCGCCTCGACCGGACCCGACTCGACCCGACTGCCGCTGCCACTCCTGCTTCCCCCCCCCCCCGCCCCCACCGACCGGACCCGACTGCCGCTGCCGCTCCTGCTTCCCCGCGCCCACCCCCACCCCGGACCGGACCCAACTCGACCCGACTGCCGCTCCTGCTTCCACCGCCCCCCCCCACCCCGGACCGGACCCAACTCGACCCGACTGCCGCTGGCGCTCCTGCTTTCCCCCCCCCCACCCCCCGACCGGACCAGACTGCTGCTCCCGATTCCCCCCCGACTCAACCCGACTCTACTCCCGCCCCCGCCCCCGGACTGGATCCGACCTGACCTCCCCCTCCCCGACCTCTCTCCCTCCCTCCTTCTCTCCCTCCCTCCTTCTCCTCTCCCCCCCCACCGCCGACCCGAACCGAACTGAACCTCCCTCCCCGACCCAACCCAACGCCACCTACCTGTAAATCTGGTGCTGGGGACGGGCCCTGCCCGAAGTCTCAGGCCCGGCCCGTTCAGCCTTCGGTCCCGACGGCAAACTGCTGCCTTTCACACAGGTAGGAACATGGTTTATTTAATCTTTTCTTTGCTTATAAATGTTTATTCAGGTTGGATTTATTTGTATAATATTTGTATAAGTATAACTAAGGATTTATTGTAGAATTTAATGACTTCCCTTCTCCCCCCCGACCTTGTTCTGGACGCCTAATTTGTAACCTGCGCCTGATTTTTTAATGTGTAGAACAGGTTTTTTCAGTTCTACAAAAATCTTCACTTGCTCCATTCTAAGTTAGTTTGGAGTACGTTTTCACTGTGGAAACTTTGAAATCAGGCGTCAGTGGCTGGACACGCCCCCTTTTGAAGAAAAAATTCTGTTCCAAAGTGGAACTGTTCTACCTGACTAGAACTGCAGAAAAAAAAATGTGGAGAATTGCGATTTCTAAGATAGTCCGTTCTCCACCAGTTGCTCCTAAAAATCAGGCGCAAATCATGTGGAAACTTGGGCCCATAGAGTGGGGCATAGTATGTCTAACTTCATCAGTCAGCAACCTCAGGTGTAGCTTAGTAATTCATTTCAGGAACCACATGTACACAGTATTATTCTTAAGTTTGACACTATGAATCAGTATGTGATACAATCTCTTTCTATTGAAAGTGGAAACGTTCACTTATCTGACCTTAACCCCAACAATGTCAGCAATCAGACATTTCACTGTAATACCTATGCTAGAAGGAAGATAACCTAACCGAAATGTTGTAGAACTAATGGGTCAATTATCATCATCTACCTGTATCTTTGGTAGCTTGTAGACAGTGAGTTTCTTGCATTTTCAATATAACTGAAGTAACTATATGTTACATTAATCACACATAATTTGCTGACCAAGATGGTTTGTTCAGAGTAAAGGAAGTGAATGATTAACAAAAATTGTTCTTTAGCCTTTGGAGACTCATTATGATGCTACAGGTACATGTCCAAGGTATCCTCACATAGATCCAAATCAGAGAGCAATCATGGGTGGGTCACCTTCACAATGCAAATAGCCTGAAATCAGTCCAAGTGCAGAGTGGTCATTGTGCCAATTATATACATGCACAACATAACCAAACATTTTCAGGAACAACTTTCCTTTTAAAATACAATTGGGGGAGGAACAGTTTAAATATTTAGATCATTGAGCTCAATTTTGCCTAAGCCCATTTTCTGGCATATTGCCAGAATTATGCCCATTTTTTCAGGCCAGAAATGCCCCAGAAATATTTTGCCAAAGTTTCCCCGATGTATAATTAGAATTTGGCGCCATGCAGCGTGTCCAGGGGGGGCGGGGGGGCAGGGGGTGGTGGAGCCGGCCGTCTGCGCTGAAAAAATGATGCAGCACCTTCTGCGCATGCGCGACAAAAAAAGTGACATTTTTTACGTTACTTCAATGGACGCGCATGCGCAGTACAGCTCCGGGTTGGCAATCGGCCATTTTTAAAGAGCCAGTTGTGTGAGAAGGAGTGTTGTGTGAGAGCATTGAAAATATCGGATCTGCAGTAATACAAGATGCAACGCGGTGCAAGGACCAAGAATTTCTTATAGAATGAAGTGGTGGCACTAGTTACTGTGATTGAGAACAGATGGCAGCAGCTGGACACCAGCAGAGGTCACATAAAAGTTCCACCAAAGAAATGAAGAAACGCTGGAACCAACTTGAAGAAGATTACTGCACAATGGTGACCACCACGAGATCTGGAGGCCAGTGTAAAAAGAAGTGGAAGGACCTTGGTCAAGTAGTTAGTGCAAGTAATATTTTCATTTTTTCAATAGAATGCAATTATAAATGTGACCAGCTGTATATGTCCCACCCAGCAGAATAACACCCTCTCTAAAAAGTTGCATTTTCATCTTTGCAGAGGAAGGTGGCACATAATAAAAGGGAAAGAACTCGAACAGGAGGAGGCCCGGCAAATCTGCAGCCACTGACACACTTGGAAGAGAGGGTAGCTGCTTTGATGGGTCTTGCCTGGAAAAAAGCAACCACCACTGCACGAGCTGGGCCCACACCCGAGGGAGAGGGTAAGTCCTGCAAATTCCACAGTCTGGCTTTGCTAAATGTTAAGTACTGCGTGGGCTAGCCAAGCTTACCCGATTCCTGGGGATGTCTCTGTCAGCTACGCTTCGGTTGATGCAATGTGCTATCATTCATCGTGATCCTTCAAATGAGCCTGCTGCCCGCGCTGTGTGAGCCTACTCATGCCACCCTGCCCCCTCCTCTGCTGCTAACCATTTGTCTGCGATCTTTATATTTTGTAGAACTTGAGGCTGACCCTGACGATGCAGAAGATGATTCAAACGAGGATGAGCCTGAAGTGGAGAACATCTTCCAATCCCACCCTCCAGACCAAGAGCATGGAGGTGAGGGGAAGGGGAGGGGGAGGGGATGGAGATGGATGAAGCCTCCACTGTTTTACTGACTTTGGTGGAGGTGCAGGTACCGCCCATTGAGATGCCAGCCCCTTCCGTGACTACATAAGAAAATAAGAACATAAGAAATAGGAACAGGAGTAGGCCATACGGCCCCTCGAGCCTGCTCCGTCATTCAATAAGATCATGGCTGATCTGATCATGGACTCAGCTCCACCTCCCTGCCCACTCCCCATAACCCGTTATCCCCTTATCATTTAACAAACTGTCTATTTCTGTCTTAATTTTATTCAATGTCCCAGCTTCCACAGCTCTCTGAGGCAGCACATTCTACAGATTTACAGCCCTCAGAGAAGAAATTTCTCCTCATCTCTGTTTTAAATGGGTGGCTCCTTATTCTAAGATCATGCCCTCTAGTTCTAGTCTCCCATCAGTGGAAACATCCTCTCTGCATCCACCTTGTCAAGCCCCCCTCATAATCTTATACATTTTGATAAGATCACCTCTCATTCTTCTGAATTCCAATGAGTAGAGGCCCAACCTACTCAACCGTTCCTCCTAAGTCAACCCCCTCATCTCCGGAATCAACCTAGTGAACCTTCTCTGAACTGCCTCCAAAACAAGTATATCCTTTCGTAAATATGGAAACCAAAACTGTACGCAGTATTCCAGGTGTGGCCTCACCAATACCCTGTATAGCTGTAGCAAGACTTCCCTGCTTTTATACTCCATCCCCTTTGCAATAAAGCCCAAGATTCCATTGGTCTTCCTGATCACTTGCTGTACCTGCATACTATCCTTCTGTGTTTCATGCACAAGTACTCCCAGGTCCCGCTGTACTGCAGCACTTTGCAATCTTTCTCCATTTAAATAATAACTTGCTCTTTGATTTTTTTCTACCAAAGTGCATGACCTTGCACTTTCCAACATTATACTCCATCTGCCAAATTTTTGCCTATTCACTTAGCCTGTTTATGTCCTTTTGCAGATTTTTTGTGTCCACCTCATACATTGCTTTTCCTCCCACCTTCGTATCGTCAGCAAACTTGGCTACGTTACACTCAGTCCCTTCTTCCAAGTTGTTAATATAGATTGTAAATAGTTGGGGTCCCAGCACTGATCCCTGTGGCACCCCATTAGTTACTAATGGTTTAAGTGTTGGTGGGACATTCCATGGTTTCCTAACGTCCGAGGCTGCAGGTCTCAGTGGTGGGGTGCAGCGAGGCACACCCAAAGCCCCACCTTCCCAGGCTGCGGGTTCCAGTGGTGGGGTGCAGCGAGGCACACCCATGGGAAGGAGGGAAAAGAGAGCTCTATAGCGCTCTTCTGAGGTGCAAGATCTAACAGATGTGGTTCAGATGATGGCAATGAGTGCGGAGAGCATTGACCTTACGCGATCCTGGACTCCATCAGTGGGGTGGGTGATGAGGTAGCAGGACTGTCAGGAGAAGTAACAGCAGTCTCACGAGAAATGGGAATGATGTCCGGGACCATGAGTGAGGGAATATCTCAGTCAGCTGAAACCATGTCAGTGACCATGAGGGAGGGAATGTCACAGGTAGCTGATGCGCTGTCAGTGAACATCAGGAAGAGAATGTCAGAGATGATGCAAACACTATCACTGAACATGAGGGAGGGAATGTCACAGGTAGTCGAGACAGTTTTGCTCAACATGAGGGAGGGAATGTTGCAGGTCGTTAAGACACTGTCAGGATGCATGAGGGACAGTGAGTTAGCTGCTGCAATAAGGGAACACGCCCAGACCCCGCGCCCACTGACAGAATCAACTGCCACTCCCACTCCAATCCCCACACCAGTCTCTGAAGAGGCCCAAGCCGGGCCCTCCGCATTGCTGCCTGCCGACCACCACCCCTCGCCCATCCCCACCCCTTCAACAAGTGCATACTACCTGAGATCTTAGAAAGAATAAGCTTGGTAACAACCCCAGAAACACTGTGCCACCGCCTGCGGGTAGGGGTGTTGGAGTCACCAAGAACAAGCATGATGGGCGGTCTTAGAATAAGGTGGAGGAGAGATGGGTACAGGCTTTCTTTGCTGCTGTTGTTGTAATTATTATTATTGTTACTGTTGTTCTCAAATTAAAAGATTTTTGTAAGTTATGTAAATTTACGTATAAAAGTTAGTAAGTGATCTTAAAGTTTGTAACTGATCGTAACTGTTGTAGGCATTAGGCACCTGCTGAATATATCAAAACCTAGGGCAACGGCACCTGTAGCATAAGGTTAGAACTACACCTGTAGCATAAGGTTAGAACTAAATGTAACTCTAATACCATAAAATGGCTACCCGTGAAGCCTCAAGGGATTTCTGTTAGCTGAAATGGACCGCATTCCTGGAAACTGATAATTGTTGTTTCCCACACACAGGAATAACAAGCAAATTCTGCAGATATCTCTAATCAGCCAGGCCTCCGAAGGAGAAAGTTCTGGTGAATGTAAGAACAATATGACTCTGTAACAGGATTAAGATAAGGAGGCTACCCAAAGACAGCACCCAAGGATAGTAAGATAAGGGGGGCCTGGACCAGGTTTCAGGATACATGAGTCGTTCCTAGCAACACACTCCTTAGCAACACATCTCTTAGCAACACATGAGCCACTTTATGTTTGGAAACTAACTCTATCTATTGGTCTAATTGAATTCATAATCTGTATGATTGGATAGTATGTAACTGTAGTAAACTGTTATAAAACATATAAAGATCCATGAAACCCTTTGTTCTGCGGAGAGAAGTGCCTGGATCCAGTCCTGAGGCTTCCTCCCCGCTGGCGTTAATAAAAGCCGCATTGGCGTTGGAACCGACTGAGTGTTGAGTGATTCTTCTGATAAAACACTAACACTAACAGTAACTGAAAACTTTAAAGTTTGATACAAGAATAATTTTTATTGAAGTTAAGTACAAAGAACTGTGTTAAATTTTGAATAAAATATATTTTACATTAAATCTGAATCATTTTCATTATTTGCTCCATTAACACAATACAACATTACAGAACAGGTCCAAACAGTAAACATCGTCCATGTGGAATAGTTGTCGCTGAGCCTTCAGGCAGCAAAGCGTTCACGGATGAGCTGCTGGCGCAAGGCTCGAGCAATCATTAAAGGGACATGACGGCCCGCCGTCGTGCTCAGGGTTCAGGTACTTTTGTGGCTTCTTCATCCTCGTCCTCATCAGCTACATCTTCCTCATCATTATCATCAGCCACTCTCACCGCAGGTGCGTCTTCTCTTACCAGCTGCTGCTGCCTCATGATGGCTAAGTTATGCAGCATGCAGCACACAACAGTGAACTGACCAACAATCTCAGGGGAGTATAGCAAGTAGCCTCCGGTTTCAAGATGCCAAATGTACACTCTATGATGCTGCGCCTCGCAATGTGCAACATGTTATATTCCCGGTCAGCTTCCGCCTGGGTTACATGTAGGGTCATGAGTCAGGTGGCGAAGCCGTAGCCTTTGTCTCCCAGTGGCCAGCTCTGTCCTTCTGGCTGCTACTGAAACATGGCAGATATAACGCTCTCGCATAGGATGAACACATCCTGGGTGCTCCTAGGGTATCTTGCATCGAATGACATGATGCGATGCATGTCGTCACACACGAGCTGTACATTAATGCAGTAGAAGCCTTTTCTGTTCCTGTACATCTCGGAATCCTCCAAAGGTGATTGCAAGGCGATGCGGGTACAATCAATGCAGCCCTGTAGCTTTGGGAAGCCACCAAACCTGGAGAAGCCCACAGCCCTGTCACGCATAGCTTGGGCGGTCATGGGGAACTTTATTTAGTCATTCCTCCATGCATATACTGCAGCTGTCACCTGCCGAATGCAGACATGCGTTGCATGTTGAGAGATGGCGTACATATCCCCAGTTGTAACTTGAAAGGATCCGGAGGCATAGAATGAAAGTTCGGCTGTAACCTTCACTTCAACTGACAAAGCAGTGCTCCTGCGCTTCGAGGTTGCAGGTCTGCTTTCACCAACTCACAGATCTCAATTCCAACTTCTTTGTGGGAACGCAGCCTTCTGACACAGTCTGCATCACTGAGGTGCAGGTATGAACGTCCATCTCGATATACCCGAGGTGGGTAAGGCCTCCTGCCCAGCACCCTACGGGCTCTGATGTTCCTCATGCGATGACGTCAAATCAATTGTCTCCTACATAGCACCATGATGCAAAAGGCTCGCACAAAGTATGGCATTGTCAGTATTGTCCCCATAGTTAAATTTACTTTTGCAAGTAGCTCAAAATGGCAGGAAGGCAGGCAGGACAGGTTCTTTGTTCTCTCTCCCCAAGGTCTGAATGGATGAACCACACCCAGGTCTTGTGACTTCTCCTTCCCCCCACCCACAACTCATTGCAATCTCGTGACTTCTCCCCTTTCGATCGCCACCTCCCTCCTCGGTCTCAGTGCAGAAGCCTTCTGCTCGCCAGCTCTCTCCTTCCCCCCCTCGTCACCCCCCGGGCTTGTTTTGCAGCCACGGGCTCGGGGCCAATTCTGACGGCCGACTCTACGACCACCCTCCAACCCTGCTTGAAGACATTCGATGGTGGCGTGAGTAAAAAAAAAAATGAAAACTTCAGAAATCCAAGAAACTTCCGGTACTCCGTTGAAAGATAAAAAAAAGTTGAACTTTATTATGGATATTTCAAGTGTTAGAGACTCCCTCCAAAACCTTTGATGAAAAACAATGGAATCCTTCAGCGCCGATTGTTCAATGCGCGCTGCTTTCTGTTAACTCACAAGAAGGTTTTTCGGGAGTGGCCAGATATGCCGAGCTAGGATAAAACATTTTTGGGCAAACTGCGAAAAATGCTGAAAACTGGTGCAAACATGAGGGAACCCCTATGATGTCAAAAAAAACTAACGTAGAAAATTCGTTACAAAAGCAGTTACGCCGGAGCAGATTCCAGGGGGAAATTTTGAATTAAATAATTACACTAGAAAAAACGTCGCGCGCCAAAAAAATGGCGCAAATGACCCGGGAAAATTGAGCCCATTGTGAGTAGAGTTGAACCACTACTGGTACAACAATCTAGATTTTTTGGCTGAACGGTCCTGCATTTGATTCACAAGATTAAGTAAGAAACAATGTACTATTAATATGTATGAGAATGTAGGTTACATGTTCAAGTACTGCATAATATCAAGGTTTTAAAAGTGAAAATCATTTAGGATTTAGAACATTCAAATTTTCAGAAAATATGAATACTCGAGAAACAGATTTTGCACCTCAGATCTATATTTGATTGCTGATGAATAAGAGAGTATTCCAATATAGTCTTTTTGAAGTGTTGCTGTCTTGTTATAATGAGTGGATTGCGGTGGCAGATTATCAGACAGTATCATTCATCAATCAGAGGAGCATCCAGCTCCACAATTTTGTGACTGACCATTTCTTCAAGAGGAACAGATGATATTTAATTTCTTGAACAGTCTCAGTACAAAATGCTTTTCTCACGTAGTAAATTTCAGTATTTGTGATTAAAATAGTCTCCATTTTGTATGGTTATTTGACAGGCATTGGCGAAGGATACCAAGCATATATTGTTCCACAGGAAAATTAATTCCATGCCACTTACAAATCAAAAGCATGTTTCTTATGTACTGTAGGAGTAGTGATGTACAATGTAGCATAGCAACCTGAGAAATTACTAGTGGTAACCAGGCAGTCATTCATGGTTGTTACTATGATATTCTGTGCAGAATATCGAATGCCAGAAGAGGTTAAAAGAGTTCTTGTATAAGAAAACGTTAATTTTCACTTAAAAATGCCTAAATAAGTTACTAAATAATAATTAGTTTAAGGGAGGGTATTTGAATTCAGTTTCAGGACACCCTTTCGGCGGAATATTTTTGGTGTCCATTATTTATAGTCCAATAATCATGCAATTATGATTTTGCTATAAACAGTGAACATCAGAAATCTTCCCCCATAGTTAATTACAACTCCACTCATTGTTAACAAATCAAGGAAGACTTTTGAACACCAAAAACGATCAATATCATGTATTCTCAAAAGATCTCCATAGTAAAACTTGGCAAATTGTGAAAATCGTTCAAGAAGTAGTTGAAATGCTAAGACGACAATTAGAATGGCTGTTTGTTTCTGAAATGAAATGATCTGGGGTCAGATTTATTGTTTACGTGTAGAATTTCGAGCCCACTTTAGCGTTACTCACTTTTCCCAAGTGCGAACCATTTTGCACCAGCACTAAGCATTTGGGCATTTAGGTTGAATCAATGATCAGTAAAGTGCCGATTACATTAATATTTTTCAATCAATTCATTGTGTCTTGAGCATTAGCCCAGAATTTCCACTAGGGTTAGCAGATCAATGTAGCATTTCACAAATGGCAGACATTAGAAATATTAAAGGGTTTAGACAATTGGTCGCATTTCAGTGCAGGGGTCTGTGGTTTCAATGTTGGATATTCTGTATGCTGGTGAACAGTCTGAAATTGTACCGTTTAAATCTTAACTTCATAAATTCAAAAGCAAGTGATTATACCACTCCAATACATGGATGATTTTTAGTACATGGCTTTCAAAAACAACCATAGGATTGTGAGGCAGAAAACCTTTTGCAAAAATCAAAATAAACTTTGTAATTATTGGGAGGTCACATTGGAGTGATTTCAGTTTTCGGTGTACATCGGGTAGGGGGTCCGTGCCACCTCGACTTTGGCTGAAGGCCCAATCGATTGTAGTGTCACTTAAATACAACAGGTGAGCTGTCAGTGCTAATTGTGCCGCATAGAGAGTTTGCTATTTGGGAGATCGGGAAAACCAGTGGGTCTGGCACTACTTAAAGGCAGGGATTTTTATTCCAAGTGGAGAACAGCGTACTGAAGTAAGTTGAAGGACGCTGGCCAGGGCACCCCAATTCTCTGATACAGCCATGGAGGACACATACCAGCCTGACTTGGATATGTATTGCTGTTCCTTCATCGTCACTGGGTCAAAATCTTGGAACTCCCTACCCATCAGCACAGTAGGAGTACCTTCATCACACAGACTGCAGTGGATCAAGAAGGTGGCTCACCATCACGTTCTCAAGGGCAGCTAAGGATGGGCAAGAAGTTATATTACAAGAATGATTTTTGTTTAAAAAGGTGCTCGTGGAGGAAGTGAGGAAGAGGAAGGAGTTTCACTTTCCTTCAGATGGGCATGGGTGCCCCAATAAGTTAACCAGCAGCAGTGGAGAGAGATGGCTGGGCAGGTCAATGCCAGCAGCATGGTTCAAGGATCTGGCAGAAGTACAGGAAGAAATATGATAATCTTACCAAGACTGCCAAAGTAACATACCTCTTTGCATCGCCTTTACTCGCTGCACAGTCCTGCCACACCCTAATCTAAACCTGGCACGAGCAATCCTTCCATCTCCCACTTTGCAAGTCACTTCTCCAATCACAACAGAACACTTCACTATATCTCCTTCTGCTTGCACTCTCACTCTCAACACCTGCCACTGCCCTCATGACTACTTACCCTTCTTGCCCACATTTCCCCTTTTCCTCATATTGTGTATACCATGCATAAGCTGCCTCACACATCTTTAATACTCTTCAACAGGACACTCATTAACCCACTGCCAGTCTTCCTGAAGAAGTTGTTGACACTGACACACACACTTGCCACACACACCTGCAAAATTGGCACCTAGATGGTATTGATACCGAGTTAGAGGGACCTGCACAGGGCGATTCAAAACTGAGCAGGAGTAGGTGAAAGGATGAAACGACTCACTAGAGGGTAAGCTTGCGTCTCAGCTATGCTGAAGAAGACAGAGCTAAAGACTTTAGAGACACTGCCTTTAAAAGAAAAATGCTTTCTGTCCACTAGCAATTTCTGAATGTATTGGAATGTCTGCCAGGGAGCTTCCGTGAAATGTCGGCGATGGTGGAGGGGTCTGCTACCAACATGCGTGGAGTCTTGGTGCATGCACTGACATGCTGCAGTCAACCATGGCATGTTTGGTCACTTCAATGGTGCAGATGGGCACTCCTTGCAGGAGTTAGTGGCACCAAAAATAGCATCTCTCAGGGATGCTTATACTGGGGCCATGCTGGTTCTAGGCTTCACCTTGGTCTGGCTGGGAGATTAATTGCATAAGGACTTCGTCAGATCATGGATCTCTTACAGTTCGCTGAGCCACAGCCCAATGGGAGGGACACTCAGGCAATGGGAGTGGAACTCGTCAAGGTGACAGCAGGTCTGCATCCTCGCCACTCCTTCAAACAATACTTTCCCTGGTGTTAGAAAGCCAACTAGGCCAGACTTCCCTGGCAGCCACTGAGTTCTTGCAGCCTGCAGCCAGGCCCTTTCAGGCCTGAGCTCCCAGAGGTTGAGCATCTTACGAGCACATTCTGAGTGACAGCAGCCTTTCGCACCCCCACTCACTATGCCTAAGACACTGGAGGAGCACCTCATTTGAATAGTACAGTAGGTAAGAGATCACTTAAGAGAGGCACTATGGGCTCAGACCTAAGTGCTAGTGTGTAGGCATTTGTGCAAGACAGTGAAATGATAAATCTTTTTGAACTCTTTGAGTGCAGAGTGCTCCTGTAGTATCTGTTGAACCTGCAATATCAGGTGACATCCATATCAATGCTGGTCTTTAGTGGATATAGTTTATTGGATGATGGAAGGACTCTGGGAGATGATGGACATGACTGTTAGTACAGGGGTGCAGGGATTGTTCAGCTGAAGTGCTCTTCAATGAGTTCTGGCTGCCGGCAGGTGTTCGAGCCCTCTCTCTTTTGTCATCCTCTATGCAATCCGGGTTGTCTCCTTCATCATGCTGAAGGTCCTCATTCAATGATGGCTCCCATGGGTTGTGCCCCTGACAGAGAAAAGCTATGCAGCATACAGCAAATCACTGTCATGCAGAATACTCCTTCTGGGCTGTAATGGAGAAAGACATTAGACCTGTCCAAATTAGGCAACCAAATTGTTGCTCGAGAACTCCGATGTTCTGCTCACTGAGGGCTGAATGTAGCAGTGAGCATGGATTTCTGAGAGGAGTCCACGAGCCAAAATTGCAGGGGACAGCCCTGGTCGCTTGCTGGGCAGAGAGTGGCAGGATAGAGGATTGGCCAAGGTATAAACATCATGGCAACTGCCAGGAAAGTGTGCAAAATATGTTGCTGGTAATCACGTAGTTGCTGAAGATTAACGGAGTGGAAGCCCTTGCAATTCAGGAAAGCAGTGGGATCATGTGAAGACATCCACACAGCGATGTGCAGTCAATGACACCCTGCACTTGTGGAAAACCTGCAATCTGTGTAAACCCCAAAGTCTTAACCTGCTGTTTCTGGATATCCATGTGGGCCATGATGAAATTGGCATGAGTCACCTGCTGAATACAAGTGTTAACTGTATATTGACTGATGTTGCTGATGTCCCATGTTGCAGCCTGAATGGAGCCAGAGGCAAAGAAGTTAAGGTTCTGTAGTAACTTTGACTGCAATAGGCACTGCAATTCCAGCTGTGGCAGTGGGTTGCAAGTCTTGTCGTGGGAGGCGACACAGGTGACAGCCTCCCTGGAGAAACACAGAGACATTATAGAAACATAGAAAATAGGTGCAGGAGTAGGCCATTCGGCCCTTCGAGCCTGCACCGCCATTCAATGAGTTCATGGCTGAAAATTCAACTTCAATACCCTATTCCTGCTTTCTCGCCATATCCCTTGATCCCCCTAGTAGTAAGGACTACATCTAACTCCTTTTTGAATATATTTAGTGAATTGGCCTCAACAACTTTCTGTGGTAAAGAATTCCACAGGTTCACCACTCTATGGGTGAAGAAGTTTCTCCTCATCTCGGTCCTAAATGGCTTACCCCTTATCCTTAGACTGTGACCCCTGGTTCTGGACTTCCCCAACATCGGGAACATTCTTCCTGCATCTAACCTGTCTAAACCCGTCAGAATTTTAAACGTTTCTACGAGATCCCCTCTCATTCTTCTGAACTCCAGTGAATACAAGCCCAGTTGATCCAGTCTTTCTTGATATGTCAGTGCCGCCATCCCGGGAATCAGTCTGGTGAACCTTCGCTGCACTCCCTCAACAGCAAGAAGTTCCTAACTTCCTCAAGTTAGGAGACCAAAACTGTACACAAAACTGCACCATTCCTCTAAAAAGGACAGGTATGTAACTCAGCCTATATACTCTGTTGGGAGGGTAAGACTGTCTGTGAGCTCTCCTGCTCCTCTGTGGTCCCCGTGCAATTCCTGCTTCATGTGGTCCTTCCACTTGTTGCTGCTGCTCCTCTTCCACTTATCATCCATCATCGGCAATCCCTCGAAACGAGGATGACTTGCTTCCACACCAAAAACGGATAAATTCACAGCTGTTCCAATGAAGGACCTAAAATTCTAGGTCCTGAGCTACTTCATGAAGGGTGGAAGATGCCTGCCTGCGCATCGATTTTTTTAATGTGTGGTGGCCGTTGCACACCAGCCACCACACGGGCTTGACAGAGCTAGGTCTTGGTCCTCTTCCACGAGCGAAGTGGAATGGCTGAAAGGATTTGAAGACTGAAAGGATTTGAAGACTGAAAGGATTTGAAGGCCCGTTTTCCCGCCGCAGCATGCATGCGCCAACCCCTTACTGACTGGCGGAGATCCCTTACCGAAATTACCCCTCGGGAAACTGCCCCTTTCCCGGAAATGCCTCACGGGAGCGGCCCCGCTGCCGGTCGGTGCTCCCGGCAGCTTTTGCTGTCAGTGCCTTTTATGTGGCTTGGCGGCGCGGCCACCCTTAAAGGTGAGGTGGCACTGCCAGCAACGCCATGTTATTTTTTTTTGTCAGCCAACTGCCAGATCGGACCAACAATTATGGCCGCGGGTTCAGCCGAGCCGCCAACAGACAGTCTGGCAGATGAGCTGCTAGCCCGGCTGAAATTCTCCCTGGTGGCCCAGTTTTTTGTCACTAAAGTGGCTGCAGAGTTCACAGCGGCCCTCCCCTTTAATTGAAGCGTTATTCATTCTGCCCCGCTCGTGACGGCCACTCCGCCCCGCTCCCACTTCCGCCCCCAAGATGAGGCCACTTCCGTCACCCTCTAAAAATAGCATGAAGTGCTGAATTTCTCCGATTTGGTTGCCGCATGCATTGGGGCGGCCGGAACACTTCGAAAACGATAGGTGCGCCTCGTTTCGGGCGGTGGGCAATTTCGAACCCATGGTTTCCAGAGTGTCTGCTTTCAAAAGGAATCAACAGCATGGCAACAAGATGCTACTTTTTAAACTCTGGTGAAAAATAAAACCACAGAGCATTTTTAAAAGCGCAGTCTCAATATCATTGCCCCTTGAAAAAAGAAATCTGAATTATGATTATTTAACTGTCTTTTAAAAATACATAAATTTTGTTTAAAGGCAGAGTGCTGAACACATTGTCAAGGGAATCAGATGACATGAGTTATTGAGCTCAGTAGTAAGAGTAAGAAAGGCTCATAAACCTTCGTTAGTAGCAGTAAATATGATCATTTTAAGAATGTACGTTAAATTCAGCTTCCTTACTCTGGTGGGCACAGTTATTCCTTCCAGCTAATTCCCAATAAAAAGATCAATACCCAGACAGTAAACATGTTTTTAAATTAAATCACTTCATGATTAAGACCTAGTTATTCATTTTTTAATAAAAGGTTAAAGCTTCCTCCAATATTTTTGGTGTTCGTTTAAGATTGCTGTAAGCAATTAGCATAATCATAGCCATTCCCCATATATAACTTTAATCAGATGTGACTGTTCACTTCTGTCTTTTGCTTTGTTGCTAATTCAGACTGTAAAAGGAATCACAGCAAGATGTTTTTCCCCTCATGTTAAGTAGTTCAATGTTCAGCATTTCTCTGAAGGGAAAACAATTGATGCCATGTACTTGTCACTTCCAACTTATAAATCTTCCTGCTTGGGAAATTGCAATGAATAATGAAAATGCACCACTGTACTAGTACTTATTCAGGAATTATGACAAAAGTTCAAATTGATCGAGATTTAAATATGGAGTTTCACCGTCAATATCTTTAAAAATAAAAATGCAAGATTATCTGGATGCAGAAATCAGTGATAGGGCAAATATAATAGTCCACAGACATAGTTGAAATGATATGCAAGATGTTTCATTACAAATAAATTAATAATTCAAAAATAGATCTGCTATAAACTTGATCTGGTCTGAATGTTAATAGGGATTGCACGCTGGAAGATAGCACAGAGTTTCATATCTGTCAAATGAAATGCTGAGGAACAGTTTACTGATCAAGAGTTACTGTACAAAATCTCAAGACAATACGAGTTAATACTGAAATAAATTGCGCAAGAGAATAGAGGGAAGGAAAAGGAAGTGGATGAAGAGGCAAAGATAGAGGGCCTAAGTTTCCACATGATTTGTGCCTGATTTTTAGGAGCAACTGGTGGAGAACAGACTATCTTAGAAATCGCAATTCTCCACATTTTTTTTTCTGCAGTTCTAGTCAGGTAGAACAGTTCTACTTTGGAACAGAATTTTTTTCTTCAAAAGGGGGCGTGTCCGGCCACTGACGCCTGATTTGAAAGTTTCCACAGTGAAAAAGTACTCCAAACTAAAGTAGAATGGAGCAAGTGAAGATTTTTGTAGAACTGAAAAAACCTGTTCTGCACATTAAAAAATCAGGTGCAGGTTACAAATTAGGCGTCCAGAACGAGGTGGGAGGGGGAGGGGGGGGGGGGGCAAGGGAAATCATTAAATTCTATAACAAATCCTTATTTATACTTATACAAATATTATACAAATAAATCCAACCTGAATAAACATTTATAAGCAAAGAAAAGATTAAATAAACCATCTTCCTACCTGTGTGAAAGTGTTTCAGGCAGGCCTTTCGGGACCGAAGGCTGAACGGGCCGGCCCGAGACTTCGGGCAGGGCCCGTCCCCAGCACCAGATTTACAGGTAGGTGGCGTTGGGTTGGGTTGGGTCGGGTCAGGTCGGGGAGGTTCGGTTCGGTTCGGGGGGGGGGGTGGGGGAGAGAGAGTGGGGGGAGAGAGGGGGAGGGAGGGAGGGGGGGGGAGGGAGGGAGAGAGTGGGTGGGGGGAGGGAGGGAGAGAGGGAGAGAGAGGGGAGGGAGAGAGAGAGAGAGAGAGGGAGGGGGGAGATCAGGTCGGATCCAGTCCGGGAACAGAAGTCGGGTCGGGTCCAGTGGGGAGGGGTCGGGTCGGGGGGCGGGAGCGCGGGTCGGGTCCAGTCGGGGGGGCGGGGAGCAGGAACAGGAGCACGGGTCGGGTCGGGTCGGGTCCAGTCGGGGAGGCGGGGAGCGGGAACAGGTGTGCGGGTCGGGTCGGGTCCAGTCGGGGGGGAGCGGGTGTCGGGTCTGGTCCGGAGGCAGGGGGTGCCGGGGAGCGGGTGTCGGGTCTGGTCGGGGGGGGGGGGGAAAACAGGAGCTGGCCGTGGGAGGAGCCTTATTCACGCAGCCCCAGTGAGGCCATTCGGCCAGGGCTAGGGACTGCGTGCTTCGGGCCCCTCCCACACAGTTCAGCGCCTGGAGCTACTGCACTTGCGTGCACACTGTAGCGCGTATGTGCAGGGGTCCCGGCACTGTTTTCAGTGCAGAGACCTGGCTCCGCCCCCCTACAGTTCGTGCTGCGCTGCGCCGAGGGCCAGAGGACCTGCAGGGAGGTGGAGAATACGGAGGATTTTTTTAGGCGCACTTTGTGGCGCGAAAAATGGGCGTCCAGGTCTGGACTGCGCCGTTCTAGGCGCGTGTGGAAATTTGGGCCCAGAGTCCTGGATTTTGTGGGGCCGTGAAAGTGTACGTACAGCCAACGGCGTCATAAGCCCTCAGAGTGGCCCCGCATGCGCGAAAATCCGGAACTTGCAATCTGTCCAGTTCCTCCTTGACAGATCATTCACATGCGCCCCAAAAACATTTTCGCTGGTGCAGAGTTGCCCAAGTGCTGCCCAGCGAATGCCCACAAAACACTTAGGCTGGTAAAAGCAGGCGTAGGGCCTGCTTTTACCAGCCTAAGAGTTAAAATAAATGCTGCAGTAACATTTTAAAAATTATTAAAACATACAAAAACATTTTAAATTAGTTCATGCAAATCTTGGGCCTGATTAAAATGTTTTTTTTAAATTCAATTTTTATTTTAAATGCTTAATTGAAAGGGACTTTTAATTAATTCTGCACCTGGGAATATTTATTTTATTAGAATTGTGTTAATTATTTATTTATTTGGGGATTTCTCATAAGCTTATGGGGATTCCGTTCGTAAATGGAATCCCCGTAAGCTTATGAGGAAGCCCCCTTTCTAATTGGTTATCCTGGCCCTGGCACGTGCTCAGCAATGCTTCTGAACTTCCTGCATCCCTGGGATCCGTGGGCGTTTGCCCCAACATTCCGAAGCAAATTTCAGCCCAGAGACTTATTTTCAGATGTATGTGCAAAACCTAGGGGTTGAAATTCCTGTGCTCACTAACTTTAACAAAAAGGTATACTCCAAAAGTATCCTAAAAAGAAACATGTATAATAACTACAGATTCCAAATGAATCAGAAAAACGTTTTTTAATGAGTTTGATTTTGCATTAGGTTGGCTATCCGTCTTTATTTGGGCTGCTTGTTCCTAAATTAAGTAAGGGCAAATCTTTTGTGGAACCGGTTAATTGAGGAACACACCACACTATTTGTCCAACTCGTATTTTTAATGGAGCAAGGAAGGGATGTGCTCTACCGGAAAGTTCAGAAATCTACTTCTAATGAGTCAGATGCAGAAGCTTGGCTTTGTGCAATTGATTTTCTGAAATAGTGTTTACTTGAACAACTGTAATTTTTCCCCTCTAATTGGCCTTGGTTTTTTGATCTGGTTTTTCATCTCTTCCTGGAGACGACATGGAATCTACTGAGTAGGGAGTCCCATGACCTGATGCATAAGGTATCATAACATTATGGGACAGGCTAGATAGATCAGCTGGTCTTTTTCTGTCTGACCTTTCCATATGTTCGTAATTGAATCCCTCAGTTAATATAATTAAAGGTTGTAGACAGTGTGGTGGCATAGCATTTTCAAACAACAATGTGTGCTATCACAAAATGGTAGGACACAGGTTCACATTCGTGATCTGTTGCCAACCTCAGCCTGGCTGTCAGCCTGGCAATCATTCAGTCAAGGAGGAGAAAATCAACAATGAAGGATCCCACTTAGCAACTATCATGGGGGCGAGGCCCACAGTCCATTCAGACTGAGATGGTGCATGGCACAAGGAGGCCAGGACGGAACAAAAAAAGGCTTAAAAAGAGACATTCTCTTCTCATTAAAAATAAATTTGAATTGTTACAAATATTGTTTTTAACGTGGTCATGTACTTACACAGAACTAAATGGACCGTGCCTGGACATTGCAACAGTTGATCTTCAAAAACCATTGCGAGGCAGTAATTAACATCCTGTTATTTATTTTATCATTTTCCTTCATTTTTACTTATCTCTGTAATCCCATTTACTATTAATTGGCCACTGGCATTAAATATTCTATGAACGATACTTGGTTAACGACATTATTTATACCTGCATTTATTATACTCGTCATGCAGCACTGCCACCAGGGACTCCTCATTAATGAGGCAACGCTCTTCAACATGGTGCCTGGGCAAAATACTCTCCAGAAACCTGCTAAGCCCAATCATTATAACCGTAAGCGATTCCAATTTACAGTAACTTGCTGCATTTGGATGTAAGCAGAGTAATACTGTCGATATACTGCAACCAGCTGATAATGTAGCTACAGCACAAGGATTTCTGCAAATCTACAACAAATACCCGCTTTACTTCAATAATTGATAATTCTGCTTTATTTTATCTTTATGCATGCCATATTAATAATATTCTACTGAGGTCCATGATACCATATCTTTCCACCATCAATGCTACTTATAAATCATGTATTTGAACATTCTAGTTTGTAACTTTTGAATGCAGAACAATAAATCTCTCAGCTTTGGGAAACCTACAGGGAAGCAGTTTGTTTCCAGCTGATAGAATCTTTGTAGCCATACCCCAATCTATCTGGCAGCCTGATAAATGCTTGCAGCAGAAGTAGGAATATACTGTGACTAAATGCCAAATAATATTTTCCTTAGGGGGTGCAGGGAGTTTACTTTGATGAGTTGGCTGAATGACAGATGTGTTATGCAGAGTTTTAAAGAAGAAAACATATGGCACATTGGCTTTTCAAAACTGGTTACATTCTTTTTGGGCTCAGAGACAGTTGAAGTATCAGCAAAATGATTACATGAAAGCTGGCAACTGTTGAAATATAACTGTACACATATTTTGTTATAAATCAGACTAAAATATAATTTTACTAAGAAAAAAAAAAGTAGAGTCCCAATTAAGCATAAAGCAATTCCTAATGTGAAATGAGTAAAAGAATTTTAAAGTTAGTGCAGTTGTTGCTGGCGTATTCGCTTGTGGTATATTCAGGTCAGTTATATGTGAGTGCCTGTGTCCTAACTCGCACTAAGTCATGTTCACCCATCACCCCTGTGCTCGCTAACCTATATTGGCTTCAATTTTAAAATTCTCATCCTTGTTTTCAAATTCCTTCATGGCCTCACCCCTCCCGATCTCTGTAATCTCCTCCAGCCCCAACCATCCCCCCCATTTTTCCTAGTGGGTTGGGAGAGAGGCGGGCGATGTACGTGGCGGACTGCAAGCCCGCTCCTGGCTCCATATCAGCTCCCCTCACGACTTTCCCCTGATTGGGCTTGTTACGTTTGCCCTGTGAGGTTCCCAGCCAATTTCTTAAAGGGACCATATCCAGATTCATTTTAATAGTTATGCTGTCGTGTTCTGCAGCACTGAGGTGCTGCAAACACTGACAAACATTGCACAAAGATGCACAGCTGCACCCAGGCTCTCCGATGACTCCCTCCATATGCTTCTGGAAGCCTTCCCATGGGCAGAAGAGATCTCTCCAGGCCTCCAACATAACCTGGTTGCACATTGCAGAGGAGCGCACAAGCAGGGATGTCATCAGGAGGACCTGGCTGCAGTGACTCAAACCTTTCAATGATCTCAGTAGATCATGAAACATTACTGGAAAGCCACACTCAACCTCATCCTGCTGTGCCACTCATCACATCCCCATCACTCTGCCTTCCCTACTCTACACCTGCACATCCTTACTCACACCAAGTTACCTTGCACGAGCACCCATCCCTCTCTCTCTATCTACATTGGCAGACAAAAAGTAGGAAACTATAGACCTGTTAGCCTAACATCTGTGGTTGGGAAAATATTGGAGTCCATTATTAAAGAAGGGAGTTTGGAAAAGCATAAGTCGGTCAGGCAGAGTCAGCACGGATTTATGAAGGGGAAGTCATGTTTGACAAATTTGCTGGAATTCTTTGAGGATGTAACGAAGAGGGTGGATAAAGGGGAACCAGTGGTGCATTTGGACTTCCAGAAGGCATTTGACAAGGTGCCACATAAAAGGTTACTGCACAAGATAAAAGTTCACGGGGTTGGGGATAATATATTAGCATGGATAGAGGATTGGCTAACTAACAGAGAACAGAGAGTCAGGGTAAATGGTTCATTCTTGGGTTGGCAATCAGTAACTAGTGGGGTGCTGCAGGGATCAGTGCTGGGACCCCAACTATTTACAATCTATATTAATGACTTGGAAGAAAGGACCGAGTGTAACGTAGCCAAGTTTGCTGACAATACAAAGATGGGAGGAAAAGCAATGTGTGAGGAGGACACAAAAAATCTGCAAAAGGACATAGACAGGCTAAGTGATTGGGAAAAAATTTGGCAGATGGAGTATAATGCTGGAAAATGTGAGGTCATGCACTTTGGCAGAAAAAAATCAAAGAGCAAGTTATTATTTAAATGGAGAAAGATTGCAAAGTGCTGCAATACAGCAGGACCTGGGGGCACTTGTGCATGAAACACAAAAGGTTAGTATGCAGGTACAGCAAGTGATCAGGAAGGCCAATGGAATCTTGGCCTTTATTGCAAAGGGGATGGAGTATAAATCCTCTCTCAGAGGATTGTGAATCTGTGGAATTCGCTGCTTCAGAGAGCTGTGGAAGACTTCCCTGCTTTTATACGCCATTGAATACATTTAAAACAGTGATAGACAGTTTCTTAACTGATAAGGGAATAAGGGGTTATGGGGAGCGGGCAGGAAAGTGGACCTGAGTCCATGATCAGATCAGCCAAGATCGTATTAAATGGCGGAGCAGGCTCAAGGGGCTGTATTGCCTACTCCTGCTCCTATTTCTTATGTTCTTATTATCACTTTCCCACCTCACGAGCCACCCCTCAGACTCACCCTCATCCTTGTCCAATCATAGCAACTAACAACACACAAGGGTAGGCACTTGGGTCTTTTAGCCAATGTTCATGTAAAGTTTATGTTGATGTGTTGTCAAACATTTAAATCTTTATTTTAAACACTTTGCTTTCTTGGACAGAGATGTGGGAACCTTTGGAAGTGGTTTAGTGAGTTGCAGTAAATGGTGAGACATAACGGTACCCCCACCCACCCCCCCTCCCCTCCCCCAATGGTGATGAGTGTGAAAGGAATGGCTTGGGCATTGTAGGGATACTTTATGGTGTTGGTGTGGGGTGGTGCAAACCTGGCGCATCATGTCGCAGTCAGGGTGCACAGCGTCAAGTGAAGTCAATCTGGCCATGGTGAGTCCATCCCTGCTATCCCGGGCAGCAATGTGGTCCAGTGCTGATGCCCTGTGCAGCATCAGGTGATTGCGGGGAAGGTTGATGCTGTTGGTGATGCTGGTGTGCCTGGTGATGCTGGTGCTGATCGTGGTGGGATTCTGATGACCAAAGTGAGATTTTTTCAGGGGCACCGATGTTAATGGAATAGACGACAGCTGAAGTTGAGATGACAGAAGCGAACTGTCAATGGTGAGAGAGGTTGATCCAAGGAGGTGACAGTGGATAGAGAGTTCACTTCAAACCTCCATAAAGCTGAAAAGTGTATTCCAAATCCTGAAGGCTCCAGCTTCTAAAGCTGGACAAATGGTAAGTACCTAATAAAATGCTTTTCAAATACCTTTAAACAAGCTGTTAACTATTTGAATTGGCTAACCTACCACTTGGTGTTGGGTCCGTGAACCGCAGGCAGACATAAGAACATAATAGGAACAGGAGTAGGCTATTCGGGCCCTCAAGCTTGCTCCGCCATTCAATAAGATCTACCTCTACTTTCCTGCACTATCCCCATATCCCTTGACTCCCTTAATATCCAAAATTCTATCGAGCTCTGTCTTGAATATACTCAATGACTGAGCCTCCACAGCCCTCTGGGGTAGAGAATTCCAAAGATTCAATATCTGAGTGAAGAAATTTCTCCTCATCTCAATTCTAAATGGCCGACCCCTTATTCTGAGAACTGTGACCCCTGGTTCTAGACTCCCCAGCCAGGGAAACATCTCCCCTGCATCTACCCTGTCAAGCTCTGTAAGAATTGTGTATGTTTCAATGAGATCACCTCTCATTCTTAGGCCTAATCATAGGACAATTCCCCCATCCCAGGAATCAGTCTGGTGTACCTTCATTGCAATCCCTTTATGGCGTGTATATTATTCCCGAGATAAGGCAACCAAAACTGTACACAATACTCCAGGTGCGGTCTCACCAGGGCCCTTCATAATTGCAGGAAGACGTCTTTACTCATACTCAAGTCCTCTTGTAATAAAGGCCAGCATACCGTTTGCTTTTGTAATTACTTGCTGTACCTGCATGTTCATTTTCAGTGATTTGTGTACAAGGACAATCAGGTCCCTCTGAATACCAACATTTCCCAATCTCTCACCATTTAGAAAAATGCTCTGTTTTTCTATTTTTCCTACCAAAGTGGATAACTTCACATTTCTCCACATTATATTCCATTTGACATGTACCTGTCCACTCACTTAGCCTGTCTATATTCCCATGAAGCTTCTTTGCATCCTCCTCACAACTTACACTCCTACCTAGCTTTGTACCATCAACAAACTTGGATATATTGGGTCAAAAATTGCGGTCGGAGGCTTCGCGCGCCTAAACCCGGTAGTTGCAGGGCCTCTTTGGGCGCGTGCGCATATTGTACACATCCAGAAAGGCCGCAATTTATGGCCCATTCCATTTAATCCCCTCGTCCAAATCATTGATATAGATTGTGAATAGCTGAGGCCCAAGTACTGATCCTTGCGGCACCCCACTAGATACAGTCTGCCAACCCAAAAATGACCCGTTTATTCCTATTCAGTTTTCTTTCCGTTAACCAATCCGCAATCCATGCTAGTATATTACCCCCAATCTCATGAGCCCTAATTTTGTTTTATAATCTCTTGTGTGGCACCTTATTGAATGTCTTCTGAAAATCCAAATACACCACATCCACTGGTTCCCCTTTATCTATTCTGCTAGTTACAACCTCAAAAAGCTCCCATCAGATTTGTCAAATATGATTTCCCTTTCATAAATCTGTGTTGACTCTGCCCAATCCTATTATTATTTTCTAAGTGCCCTAATTACACATTTTTAATAATAGATTCTGTCATTTTCCCTACTACTGACATCCGGCTAACTGATCTGTTGTTCCCTGTTTTTTCTCTCCCTCTTTTCTTAAATAGTGGGGTTACATTTGCTACCTTCCATTCTGCGGGAACTGTTTTAGAATCTATGGAATTTTGGATGACAACAACCAATGCATCCGCTATCTCTATAGCCACCTCTTTCAAAACCCTAGGGTGTAGGCCATCAGGTCCAGGGGATTTATCGGCTTTCAGTCCCATTAATTTAGTCGGTACTTTTTTTTTTACTAATACTAATTTCTTTCAGTTCCTCATTCTCGCTAGACCCTTGGTTCTGCATTATTTCCAGGAAATTTTTTGCGACTTCTTCAGTGAAGACAGACACAAAGTATTTGTTTAATTTTTCTGCAATTTCCTTATTCCCCATTATAATTTCTCCTGTCTCAGCCTGTAAAGGACCCACATTTACTTTTGCTAATCTTTTCCTTTTTACATACCTTTAGACGCTTTTACAGTCTGTTTTTATGTCTCTCACTAGTTTACTCTCATATTCTATTTTCCTTTTCTTAATCAATTTCTTTGTCCTCCTTTGCTGAATTCTAAAATCCTCAGGCTTACTCCTCTTTTTGGCAACATTATAAGCCTCTTCCTTTGATCTGATACGATCTTTAACTTTAACGGTTGGACCCGCTTTTCCAGTTGGGTTTTTGTGCCTTAAAGGAATGTATATTTGTGGTAAATTATGTATTAATTCTTTAAATGCTAGCCATTGCTTGTCTACTGTCATACCCTATAATGTAATTTCCCAACCTACCTTAGTCAACTCGCCCCTTATACCTATGTAGTTTGCTTTGTTTAGATTTAAGACCATAGTTTTGGATTTAACTAAATCACTTTCAAACTCAATATAAAATTCTATCATATTATGGTCACTCTTCCTTAAAGGCCCCTTTTCTCCAAGCTTATTAATGAACCCTTTCTCATTGTACAATACCAGATCTAAAATAGTCTGTTCCCGAGTTGGTTCCTCAACGTACTGATTTAGAAAACTATCTTGTATACATTCCATGAATTTGTCCTCCACACTATTACTGCAAGTTTGATTTGCCCAGTCAATTCAAGTTCCTCATGATGACTGTATTACCCTTGTTATACGCGCCTCTAATTTCCTGATTTATATTCTGCCCTATATTACAACTATTATTTGAGGACCTGTAAACAACTCCCACCAATGTTTTCTGCCCCTTGCTGTTTCTTAGCTCCTCCCAAACTGATTCTACTTCTTGATTTTCGGAGCTAAGATCCTTTGTCTCTATTGTCTTTACCACATCCTTTATTATCAGGGCTACCCCTCCTCCTTTTCCATTTTGCATATCTCTTCTAAAAGTTAAGTATCCTGGAATATTTAGTTCCCAACCTTGGCCACTTTGCAACTACGTCTCTGTTATGGCTATTAGATCAAATCTAGTCAATGAATTAATAGCGCAGATAGAAATTATTTTGTTGTGAACACTTCGCGCATTTAGATATAGTGCCTTTAGCTTTGACTTATTTCTATTTGCCCTGATGCCTGGTTACCTTTGTTACTCTCTCTGTCCCTTCCTGACCCACTCTACTTATTTTTACCCAAAACTCTACTCTGCTCTAGAGCCTTGACATTTCTCTTACTCTGTTTAAATTTACTCTTTCCTGAATCCTCACCGCCCCCCCCACCCCCTTCATTAGTTTAAAGCCATGTCTACTGCCCTAATTATTCGGTTTGCCAGGATACTATTCCCACTGCGGTTTGAGTGGCGCCCATCCCAACGGAACAGCTCCCTCTTTCCCGCCACTTGGGAAACTAATATGGAGGTGGGCTGAAAGGGAACTTCCACCTTGCTGTCAATCACTGCCATTTTAACAGCTGACCTGCCTCCAAACTCACACTCGCAGCGCTGGTAAAGTTCCGGTCTATGTGCGCATATAAATCCAATCTTGGCAACTTAACATATGTTGGTCAAAACTACGAAGTTTATTTTTTGAAGCATTCGTCATTAATTGAAGTTTTAAAATTTATTTTCAAATTACACCAAATTTCCCCAGTTCGTTTCAAGACCAATTTAGTCAAGTGGAAAACTTACTAATAACATTCTTAGTGTAAAATTATGATTAATATGGCAGTCTTAGGTTCTGAACAATTATAATTTCCTAATCTGATTTCAATTGCATGCATCATTCCAGCCCAGAAGGGAAAATGTAGTGAGCAGCTACTGCACATTTTCAGATAGACATATCTTCTAATCAATTTGTCAGACCTAAATTAAATGAAAAATACAAAAAGTCGATGAGTTGAACCGGAAAGTAAAAAGCTTTTTGAATGTAATTAAAAGTCATTTTAAAGGCTAACAATGGTGCAAATAGTTTTTTGCAACAGAAATTGATGCAGGATAGTTCTTGGTGCTTTCTCTGTCCAACATCTTCTAATGCCCTCCCCCAAACAAAAAAATAAAACAAGCTAAAGTGCACCGTCTCCTAGACCACATGAGGAGTAGCAAAGCTTACGAAATGAGTACAAGTAGGGTTTGCCTATTGTGGAGTAATGAAGCTTACGAATCAAAGCAAGTCTCATCTTACTTCACGTTAACTGGATTTGCTTTTAGAGAAATTGAAGGAGACAAGGAGATCTGGTTCAGAACACAAAAAAATGTCAACTTTACTGTGGTGTATGAAATGATACAATGAACTCCATACTGTGAGCCAGTGACTAGGTGTAACCTAGTCTTTTAATGGCTTCCAGAAGTAAAGATACAAAGGTGAAGTTCAGGTTATATACCGGGCCCAGCTTGAGTGCACCTATGACTCTAGGACCGCTGACCGCTGGTGGTGGGCATACCTTATATACATACATTACATTTACACTCAACAGAGTGGCTGACATCACTGAGATCTCAGTAGTTATCTGCGGCCAACCAAAATTTGTAATGGGGACCTCTGGCCTTCTGCCACCTATCATGCAAGTGGTGAGGGAGAGTTAAGGGTGAGTTGATTAATAGCAGAGCAATGAGGAGGAGAGATTAAAGGGGTCGAGTAGGTACTTTGAAGGGGATGAGGTAGGAGTAGTGATGGGAGTGAGGGATTGGTAGGAAAAGGATGAAATAATGGGATGGTGAAGAGTTAAAGGCCAGAATGGGAGTGCAGGGAGGAAGCACAAGTAATTGTAGGAAGTGATGGGAAGGGAGCCATTGAGGGCCACGTTTACCCCACAATCCCACTTTCAAATGCAGCCTGTGGCTGTAAGTGGCTCCTTTTCATATCATGGCAAACCATAAAAAAGGGAAGAGGGAGATAGAGGGAGAAGCAAAAAAAGTTAAAGGGGGGAAGAAGAGCAGAGAATGAAAGAGACACAAGCAGAAGAGAAGAGCCAGAGATATAGATTAATGCAAAGACATCTTCTACAGGTTAGAGAGTGGCCATATTCTCCAACTAGCTGTATGCAACTCCGTGAGAGTTTGACAAGTTATCCAACAGGGATAGAAATTGGGTTTGTACGCAAAGTAGGAGGCAGGTCAGCAGAGCAATCGCTCAGAATTCCGTTCCATGCCGGTGCAAGGCCTGTGCGAAAGTGGCACCGGGTCTCACCTGCATTTTACCACCGAGCCTCGAGTGCCAAGCGAGTATACGGAAGTAACACACCATCAACTTACTCCCTCACATTGTTTGGCTTATTATCACTGCAGCAAGTTTCTCCAAATTAACAGCTTTCACTGCTTAAATAAAATTATATAATTTCTAAATCAACTCAAATAAGGAATGTTGAATTGAAGTGCATTTTTTTGAACACCTGTTTATAAAAGGGATATATTGATGAACGATTCAATCTTTAAGTCGCTATCAGTGTGAGCCATTTCAGAATTCTTGAGCAGTCAGTGTCAGTAAAGTGAATTTTTTCATTGACCATTTCAATTTCCCATCTAAGAGTGATAAATGGAGAAATTACAACAAAATGGCATAAATAGGTGGTTTTCTCTTCAGAGAATCACAAAACAATAAACTACCTTGCAATGAAATCACTGGGAGAAAAATAATAACCTCTCGCTGTGTCTGCTGCTGCAGTTTTGTACATGCTTTGTTTACACTGTCCTCCATTCAAAGGCAGCTGTAAACACTTACATCTGACGGGTTAAGGGGAGCCGTCATTGTTATCCCACTGGGATTCTGGGGAGGATAGCAATTAGTGTAATGACATGGAACAGCTTAAACTGATACCATACATTTTAATTGAGGTGGAGGCAAGATTGTGATTTTTTTTCACAAAAAATGGTTTAATATTCATAAAATGCCAAATGAAATTGCAGCTGATCTTTGACTGTGACATAGGGTCAACTATATATTTCGCATATTTACTGATGTCTGTTTCTGGATTTACATTCTGTGGAATATTCGTGCCCGGTAGGTGCGGGTGGCTTCCCTCATTGCATCGGCAACCCGTTTTACATCTCAAGTCAATGGGAATGAAAATCAGGAGAGGTGTAAAACAGGCTGCTGATTCACTATCATCCATTTTATGCTATTGCACAAAGTCAAAATTTGCCCTTATTAGTTGTGGGAGCTCATAAAACTCACTCACCATATAGGACTAAGCACCCTATCAGCTGGTACAAGATGGTTACAACCATGGAAGGAGTGGTTACGCTGCAGTTTGTCAGTTGTTAATCAACCTGCAAATCTTTCCATTACTTCACCCTCCAAGAAAACAGTGAAGGTACTCCAAGGGAAATCACAGTGGTAAAATATAAATAGGCTCAACCATTTTGTGATATGAAGTCCAGTGTTCTGAAGCTAGTATGTTCTTTGTTAAGTGTTTCAGAGGATGTTTGGAGGTTAGTTTGCAAGGCGAGGCAGATTTCCTTCTATGTCTCCTTACTTGAACCACTGCCTCTTTAAACAGATATCACCAAGGGGGATGGTATGGTCCAAGGTCTGGTGAAGGGTATCTTATGGTTGGTCTTCTCCTTTTAATTTGCCTTATCGTGCATGCTACTGCTCCTATTCTGCATCTATCATAAGTACATATATGGGAATGTCTGCAGTGAATCCCTGCAAAGGGCTCTATGAAGGAAGAGTGGGAAGCAAAAGGTTTCCCTTTTGGTGTAACTCCAGTGTTTCTGACCTGCACGAATTTTAATGGGATGAACATTTGCTCTGCTAGTTTACCAGGTGAAGGTGAAAATTATCCCCCTAGGTTTTTATTTGGATGCAAAAGTCCAAACAATTACACTTCTAGAGTTTATTTTGATAGATAAGAACATAGGCATATTGTCCTGCTTATCCAACAACTGGCATATTTTTTGAAGAGCCATCAACTGACATTGACTTGGCGAAGCTTGGGCTTTGTATTTGGGAGACCAATAGTCTCGTACTAAAACTACTGTGTCAACCTTATTCTGCATGAATAGTTAACAAAGACCCATTTCAATTAAGTGATAAAATGTAAATTCAATTGGTCCAACATGTGAAATCCAGAAAGATTTTATTCAATCTTATCACAGCAAGCTTGGAGGGAGGCCTGAATCTATGATGATGAGCTTTCAATGTTTCTTCTGAATCATTTTATCTCCTTCAACAGTGCCTTATCAATAGTCAATAGACTGATAAACTCAGCCACAGTCAGTGTCAAACACAATTAATAGGATTTGCTGCTATTTCAAATTAATCCTACAGTTTTGCAATTTGCAAACATTTAAAAGAAATCAAGATACAAGCCATGCCATTTACTATGCTTTTCTACAATATAAAATGAAATAACACTGCACCCAAATTGGACCCAAATTTGCCCAGGAATTGCTCCGTTTTTTTTTGGAGCAACTTTCTGGAGTATCTTAAAAATCCCTATTCTTCACATTTAATTTGCGCCAGTGTAAGTGAGTTAGTTAGGATTTTTTTAGTTAATTTTATTTTCAAAAGGGGGCGTTACAAGCTTTTTTGGCCAGTTAAGCCAGTTTGGACAGCTAATAGTTGCTCCAAACTAACTTAGGCCAGAGTATGTGGCCACTTGTGGCTGCACAGAAAACCCTTGCGGAGAGTTAAGAAATCAGCGCAGGTGGCCAGAGATGGGGGGGGGGGGCGAGGGGGTGGAAATCACAGAGGACCTTGCAATGCACTAAACACCTTCACAACAACTAATACAGATCTTGTCCTGTAACTTTTGCATAATTTACACATTCCACTAAATAAAGCTTCATAAAATATGCACTTTTTAATATCATTTATATCAGAAGACAAAGGGTTTCATAAAACCATTTATGAATCAAATATTTTGCGAGCAGGACGATGAACGATGGTCACTTGTGCAAGGTACCTGAAGATGCCCATGCAATTACTCCCCAATAAGGCATCCGTGGGTGCTGATGGAATGTTCCCAACAGGGTATCTACGGGCATCTATGCAGTTGTTCACTAAGAATTGGTGGGATTTTTAAAATTTGACCCAAGTCATGATTACTACCAAAACTAAAGCCACGACCAGATATTTGCTGGTACTGAGAGACCAAACCGAAGGAAAGTTTTCTCTGGTCATTGTCACCTCTTAACAGCTAGTTGCATTGTGCCATGGACAGAGACTTTTTCTAAATCATTTAAAGAAACTCTCCTCCTTCTCTTTCCCCCCTGCCCCCCATTAAAACTCTTCCCCCCCCCGCCCCCCAAACCCACCGGTTAAAACTCTTCCCCCTCCCCCCCAATCAAAACTCTTCCCCTCCGCCACCCCCCCCCCGTCCCCCCCCCATCAAAAGTCTCCCCGCACCAACCTGTTTTTTGTAGCCCTCAGCACGGGAAGGCAGCAGCAGGCCACTCGGCCAGGGATAGGGGCGGCAAGCATCGGGTCCGGCTCACAGCCTGCAGGATGCGCTGGGAGGGCGAGGGGCTACTGCGCATGTGCACAAACTTCACTGCGCATGCGTGCAGCTGCCAGCATTGTTTTCGGCGCAGGGCTGTAGCTCCGCCCCCCCCACTCCATGAGAAACGCCGCGCCAAGACTCGGGACATACAGCAGAGCGGCCAGAATTGTTAGTAAGTTTTTTGGCGCTGTTTTGAGTGCACAGTGTCGCCGCATTTTGGGAGAGTGCGCCGGAAAAAGGTGTTGGGGAAATTTGGGGCCATTAACTGTGCTAAAGATACTCAAGTTTAGTGAACATTTCAATAAGAAAGGATTTAAATGGAAATTAAATCAGAAAATGCTGCAAAAACATAGCAGGTCCTTCAATATCCGAGAAGCTAAATGTTTTGGCTCCTTCAGAACTGGAATCTGGAAGATAAGTGAGCCTCTTAATAGGGGCTTGCTCATATTTCAATTTCCAGCTGAATCGTTAACTTTCTTTTTCAGATGCTGACGAATCTGCTTTGTACTTTGAAGGGCTAGTATTTTTAATTCAGATTTCCAGTCTTTTTCTATTTATTTGTTTTTGTAGGATTCTAGTGGAGTTTTGGAAATATTGCATTTTTCTCTTAACTGGTTACGAAGAGATCAAGTCTGGTGGCATTGGCTATACCTAGATTGGCTCAAATCTGAGGTTGCTTGATTTTAAATCAATTCATCGTAGTTTATATGTATACTGCAGAAAAATTCCTCAGTTCCAATTTAATTCCACTACAGTCAGTTTTCTTGAGAATGTTTAATTTGATTCAAATTGATTCTACCAGTGACCTCTAGTGAGACACAATAACATCATAGTCATAAACCCTTCACAAAGCAGACACCAATTGGGTTTGCTTGATCAAAATTGAACTCTTCATTCTCCACTATTACAAATTTCGAGAAAGATAAAATAGAATGTATTAGACTATGAGTCCTGTTAAATTATTTAAACATGTCTAAAAGCATATTAAAAGCACATTTCTATATAAAATATAAAAAGTAATAATCTACTTATCCACATTTTCCTTCACGACAATAAAGCTCATTTAAGATTGTTTAGTCCTATGTTGAAAAATTTGAAAATGAAGTTAAGTTTATGTTGTCATCTAAGGTCACATTAAACACATTAGCCTGTAAACATTGTGTTGTCACAGCAATTGGTTTAGGCAGACTGCGGGGCTGGTGAAAACATTCTACCAATGAGTTAGATGAAACCAATGCAGTCATACTTATTAATATTGGCACCTCTCGGAGAATGTTCAACTCTAAACCAGTAAGCTCAAGTTTGAGCTCCAGTCTTTACTGTTTATGAAACCTTGAATGATCTTGTATAGTTGAAAGACTTTACAGTTAGCAGAAAACTCCACTTTAGAATTACATAGAATATACATCACAGAAACAGGCCATTTGTCCCAACCAGTCCATGCCCGCGTTTATGCTCCACTTGTGGTTCCTTTTGTCTTTCCTCATCTAACAATCAGCATAACCTTCAATTCCCTTCTCCTTCATATACTTATCTAGCTTCCCTTTAAATGTCCCACATTACAACAGTGACTACACTCCAAAAGCACTTCATTGCCTGCAATGCGCTTTGAGATGTCCGGTGGTTGTGAAAGGCGGCATATAAATGCAAGTCTTTCTTTTTATACTATTTGCCTCAACTACTCCATGTTAGCAAATTCCACATTCCCACCAATCTCTAGGTGAAGAAGTTTCTTCTGATTTCCCTATTTGATATCTTGGTGGCTATCTTATATTGATGGCCTCTAGTTTTACTCTTCCCCACAAGTGGAAACATTCTCTCTGTGCCTACTCTATCAAAACCTTTCACCATTTTAAAGACCTCTATAAGGTCACCCTGCAGACTTCTCTTTAAGAGAAGAGAGACCCAGCCTGTTCATCCTTTACTGATAGGTATAACCTCGCATTTCTGGTATCATCATTGTGAATATTTTTTGCATCCTCTCCTATCCTTTTTGTAATATGGTGACCAGAAATGTACACAATACGCCAAATGTGGTCCAGCTAAGGCTTGATACAGGTTTAGCATAACTTCTACACTTCTGAATTCTATCCCTCTAATGCTTGGTTTAGATTTTTTTAATGGTCTTATTAACCGGCGTTGCTACTTTTAGTGACATGTGTATTTGTATTTCCACATCCCTTTGCACCTCTACCCCACTTAGATTCTTATTTTCCAAGTGATATGTGACCTCTTTATTTTTCTTACCAAAATATGTTGAAATACATTTGCCAATTATATGCCCATTTTGCAAGTTTATTAATGTCTATTTGTAATTTGTTGCAGTCTTCCTCAGTATTGATTATAATCACTCCTTGCCCCGCCAATTTGGTGTCCAATCATTAATATAACTTGTGAACAACAGTAGTCCCAGCACTGATCGTTATGGGACCCCACTTCCCACGTTCTGGCACTCTGAACAGCTACCCTTTACCCCAACTCTCTGATTTCTATCTTGCAGCCAGCTAGCTATCCATTCTGCTACTTGTTTCCTGGCTCCGCATGCTCTGACCAAAATTAGTAATCTATTATATAGAAGGCCTTTTGGAAATCTAGATATATTTCATCTACTGCAGTACCCTTGTCCAATCTCTGTTACCTCTTCAAAGAATTCAATGAAGTTGGTCCAGCAAGACTTTGCCTTTTGAAATCCATGCGAACTGTTGTGTATCTGTAAAGCATGCACTCCCAGGTTCCGCCACCAGGGAGCTCATCCCCTGAAGTCCCAAGGGATCCCAGCATCCCTTGGGAGCACTGTATATAAGCCGGCTCCTAAGGCCTGTTCCTCACTCTGGAGTGTCTTATTGAAGACTGAGGTCACTGTTACTTTAACCTCCCTGTGTGCAGCCTCATCTGTGTTAGGAACACAATAACTGGCAACGAGAATACGAATCCAACGCAAAGATACAGCAAACTGTGGCCGTTCTGGAGAAGTTCTCGGAGGGTGAGGACTGGGAAGCCTATGGCGAACGGCTAGACCAGTACTTTGTAGCCAACGAACTGGATGGAGAAGGAAGCGCTGCAAAAAGGAGAGCGGTCCTCCTCACAGTCTGCGGGGCACCGACCTACAGCCTCATGAAGAATCTTCTGGCTCCAGTGAAAACCACAGATAAGTCGTATGAGGAGCTGTGTACACTGGTTCAGGGGCACCTTAACCCAAGGGAGAGCGTGCTGATGGCGAGGTATCGTTTCTACACGTGCCAGCGATCTGAAGGTCAGGAAGTAGCGAGCTACGTCGCCGAGCTAAGGCGACTTGCAGGACAATGTGAGTTTGATGGCTACTTGGAGCAAATGATCAGAGACTTTTTTGTACTGGGCATTGGCCACGCGACCATCCTACGAAAACTTTTGAGTATAGAGACACCGACCCTCAATAAGGCCATTGCGATATCACAGGCGTTTATGACCACCAGTGATAATACCAAATAAACCTCTCAGCACACAAGTGCTAGCAATATTCATAAATTAACTGGAACCGTGTTTGGAGCAGAAATGTACAGGGCACAACCCATGAGTCTGCAACTGCCAGCAGGCCTCAGGTGACCCAGATGACTCAGAGTACCCAACAAAGGATGAATGCAAGGTAATTCACACGTTGTTGTTGTGGAGGCTTCCATTCAGCCGATTCATGCCGCTTCAAAGGGTATATTTGCAAGAGCTGTGGAACAATGGGGCACTTCCAATGAGCTTGCAAACGAGCTGCAAGCTCTGCAAAACCTGCTAACCACCACGTGGCAGAGGAAGATCGGTCCATGGTGGATCAAAGCAATTTTGAGCCTGAGAAAGAGGAGGCAGATGCTGAAGTACACGGGGTGCACACATTTTCGATGAAATGTCCACCTATAATGCTAAACGTAAAATTGAATGGCTTACCTGTAGCCATGGAACTAGACACTGGCGCTAGCCAATCCATCATGAGTAAAAAGATGTTTGAGAGACGGTGGTGCAACAAGGCATTCAGACCAGCCCTGAGCCCCATCCACACGAAACTGAGAACGTACACCAAAGAGCTTATCACTGTCCTGGGCAGCGCCATGGCCAAGGTCACCTACGAGGGCACGGTGCACGAACTGCCACTCTGGATTGTCCCGGGCGATAATCCCACATTCCTTGGAAGGAGCTGGCTGGGCAAAATCCACTGGAACTGGGATGACATCCGAGCCCTATCACATGTCGATGAGGCCTTATGTACCCAGGTTCTTAACAAATTTCCTTCCCTTTTTGAGCCAGGCATTGGAAACTTTTCCGGGGCGAAGGTGCGGATCCACTTGGTCCCAGAGGCACGACCCATTCACCACAAGGTGCGAGCGGTACCTCACATGATGAGGGAGAGAGTGGAAATCGAGCTGGACAGGCTGCAACGCTAAGGCATCATCTCCCCAGTGGAATTCAGCGAGTGGGCCAGCCCGATTGTTCCAGTACTCAAAAGTGATGGCACGGTCAGGATTTGCGGCGATTATAAAGTAACAATTAATCGCTCTCGCTACTGGACCAATACCCGCTGCCGAAGGCAGACGACCTATTTGCGACGCTGGCAGGAGGCAAGACGTTCAGCAAGCTCGACCTGACTTCGGCCTACATGACGCAGGAGCTGGAGGAGTCTTCGAAGGAGTCTTCGAAGGGCCTCACCTGCATCAATACGTACATAAGAACATAAGAACTAGGAACAGGAGTAGGCCATCTAGCCCCTCGAGCCTGCTCCGCCATTCAAAAAGATCATGGCTGATCTGGCCGTGGACTCAGCTCCACTGACCCGCCCGCTCCCCATAACCCTTAATTCCTTTATTGGTTAAAAATCTATCTATCTGTGTTTTGAATAGATTCATTGAGCTAGCCTCAACTGCTTCTTTGGGCAGAGAATTCCACAGATTCACAACCCTCTGGGAGAAGAAATTACTTCTTAACTCGGTTTTAAATTGACTCCCCCATATTTTGAGGCTGTGCCCCCTAGTTCTAGTCTCCCCGACCAGTGGAAACAACCTCTCTGCCTCCATCTTGTCTATCCCTTTCATTATTTTAAATGTTTCTATAAGATCACCCCTCATCCTTCTGAACTCCCAATGAGTAAAGACCCAGTCTATTCAATCTATCATCATAAGGTAGCCCCCTCATCTCCGGAATCAGCCTAATGAATCGTCTCTGTACCCCCTCCAAGGCTAGTATATCCTTCCTTAAGTAAGGTGACCAAAACTGCACGCAGTACTCCCGGTGCGGCCTCACCAATACCCTGTACAGTTGCAGCAGGACCTCCCTGCTTTTGGACTCCAATCCTCTTGCAATGAAGGCCAACATTCCATTCGCCTTCCTGATTACCTGCTGCACCTGCAAACTAACTTTTTGGGATTCATGCACAAGGACCCCCAGGTCCCTCTGCACCGCAGCATGTTGTAATTTCTCCCCATTCAAATAATATTCCCTTTTACTGTTTTATTTTCCAAGGTGGATGACCTCACATTTTCTGACATTGTATTCCATCTGCCAAACCTTAGCCCATTCGCTTAACCTATCTAAATCTCTTTGCAGCCTCTCTGTGTCCTCTACACAACCCGCTTTCCCACTAATCTTTGTGTCATCTGCAAATTTTGTTACACGACTCTGTCCCCTCTTCCAGGTCATCTATGTATATTGTAAACAGTTGTGGTCCCAGCACCGATCCCTGTGGCACACCACTAACCACCGATTTCCAACCCGAAAAGGACCCATTTATCCCGACTCTCTGCTTTCTGTTAGCCAGCCAATTCTCTGTCCATGCTAATACATTTCCTCTGACTCCGCGTACCTTTATCTTCTGCAGTAACCTTTTGTTTGGCACCTTATCGAATGCCTTTTGGAAATCTAAATACACCACATCCATCGGTACACCTCTATCCACCATGCTTGTTATATCCTCAAAGAATTCCAGTAAATTAGTTAAACATGATTTCCCCTTCATGAATCCATGTTGCGTCTGCTTGATTGCACTGTTCCTATCTAGATGTCCCGCTATTTCTTCCTTAATGATAGCTTCAAGCATTTTCCCCACTACAGATGTTAAACTAACCGGCCTATAGTTACCTGCCTTTTGTCTGCCCCCTTTTTTTAAACAGAGGCGTTACATTAGCTGCTTCCCAATCCGCTGGTACCTCCCCAGAGTCCAGAGAATTTTGGTAGATTATAACGAATGCATCTGCTATAACTTCCGCCATCTCTTTTAATACCCTGGGATGCACTTCATCAGGACCAGGGGACTTGTCTACCTTGAGTCCCATTAGCCTGTCCAGCACTACCTCCCTAGTGATAGTGATTGTCTCAAGGTCCTCCCTTCCCACATTCCCGTGACCAGCAATTTTTGGCATGGTTTTTGTGTCTTCCACTGTGAAGACCGAAGCAAAATAATTGTTTAAGGTCTCAGCCATTTCCACATTTCCCATTATTAAATCCCCCTTCTCATCTTCTAAGGGACCAACATTTACTTTAATCACTCTCTTCCGTTTTATATATCGGTAAAAGCTTTTACTATCTGTTTTTATGTTTTGTGCAAGTTTACTTTCGTAATCTATCTTTCCTTTCTTTATTGATTTCTTAGTCATTCTTTGCTGTCGTTTAAAATTTTCCCAATCTTCTAGTTTCCCACTAACCTTGGCCACCTTAAACGCATTGGTTTTTAATTTGATACTCTCCTTTATTTCCTTGGTTATCCACGGCTGGTTATCCCTTCTCTTACCGCCCTTCTTTTTCACTGGAATATATTTTTGTTGAGCACTATGAAAGAGCTCCTTAAAAGTCCTCCACTGTTCCTCAATTGTGCCACCGTTTAGTCTGTATTCCCAGTCTACTTTGGCTAACTCTGCCCTCATCCCACTGTAGTCCCCTTTGTTTAAGCATAGTACGCTCATTTGAGACACTACTTCCTCACCCTCAATCTGTATTACAAATTCAACCATACTGTGATCACGCATTCCGAGGGGATCTTTTACTAGGAGATCGTTTATTATTCCTGTCTCATTACACAGGACCAGATCTAAGATAGCTTGCTCCCTTGTAGGTTCTGTAACATACTGTTCTAAGAAACAATCCCGTATGCATTCTATGAATTCCTCCTCCAGGCTACCCCGTGCGATTTGATTTGACCAATCGTTATGTAGGTTAAAATCCCCCATGATTACTGCCGTTCCTTTTTCACATGCCTCTATTATTCCCTTGATTATTGTCCGCCCCATCGTGAAGTTATTATTTGGGGGCCTATTAACTACACCCACAGTGACTTTTTCCCCTTACTATCTCCAATCTCCAACCACAATGATTCAACATTTTGTTCATTAGAGCCAATATCATCTCTCACAACTGCCCTGATATCATCCTTTATTAACAGAGCTACCCCACCTCCTTTCCCTTCTTGTCTATCCTTCCGAATTGTCAGATACCCCTGTATGTTTAATTCCCAGTCTTGGCAATCCTGCAGCTACGTTTCTGTAATGGCCATCAAATCATACCCATTGGTAATGATTTGTGCCGTCAACTCATTTACTTTATTTCGAATGCTGCGTGCGTTCAGGTAACGTGTTTTAATACTTGTTTTTAAAGCATGATTTTTAGTTTTGACACCTCCTGCAGCCCCTTTATATTCATACATATTGTCCCTTCCTATCACCTTGTGGTTTACACTTACCCCAGTGCTACTCTGCTCTGTTGCCTCCTGTCTTTTGCATTCTTTCTTGGGGTCCTGTTCATCTGCGCTCTCACCCACTCTAACTAGCTCAGAGCCCTCTCCTGGGTTCCGAATACACCTCGCATTGAGGCACCGAGCTTTCAGGCTTGCCTTTTTATTCCACTTTGACCCTTTAGAATTTTGCTGTACATTGGCCCTTTTTGTTTTTTGCCTTGGGTTTCTCTGCCCTCCACTTTTACTCATCTCCTTTCTGTCTTTTGCTTCTGTCTCCATTTTGTTTCCCTTTGTCTCCCTGCATTGGTTCCCATCCCCCTGCCATATTAGTTTAACTCCTCCCCAACAGCACTAGCAAACACTCCCCCAAGGATATTGGTTCCGGTCCTGCCCAGGTGCAGACCGTCCGATTTGTACTGGTCCCACCTCCCCCAGAGCTGGTTCCAATGCCCCAAGAATTTGAATCCCTCTCTGCTGCACCACTGCTCAAGCCACGTATTCATCTGCGCTATCCTGCGATTCCTACTCTGACTCTAGCACTGGTAGCAATTCCGAGATTAGTACTTTTGAGGTCCTACAAGGGACTGTTCATCTACAACAGATGCCCGTTTGGGATTCGGTCGGCTGCAGCGATCTTCCAGAGAAACATGGAGAGCCTACTCAAGTCAGTACCACACACTGTGGTCTTTCAGAATGACATATTGGTCATGGATCGGGACACCGCCGAGCACCTACAAAACCTGGAGGAAGTCCTCCAGCGACTGGATCGCGTTGGGCTGTGGCTGAAGAGGTCGAAATGCGTCTTCATGGCAATAGAAGTGGAGTTTTTGGGGAGAAAGATCACGGCAGATGGCATTCGGCCCACAGATGCCAAGACAGAGGCTATCAGGAATGCGCCCAGGCCACAGAACGTCACGGAGTTGTGGTCGTTCCTGGGACTCCTCAACTATTTTGGTAACTTCCTACCGGGGTTAAGCACCCTTTTAGAGTCCCTACATGTGTTATTGCGCAAAGGTGAGAACTGGGTATGGGTGAAAAAACAAGTAATTGCTTTTGAGAAAGCCAGAAACATTTTATGCTCCAACAAGTTGCTTGTATTGTATAACCCGTGTAAAAGACTTGTGCTAGCTTGTGACGCGTCGTCGTACGGAGTCGGGTGTGTATTACAATAAGCTAACATTGCGGGGAAGTTGCAAGCTGTCGCCTATGCTTCCAGGAGCTTGTCCAAGACTGAGAGGGCCTACAGCATGATTGAGAAAGAGGCATTAGCGTGTGTGTTCGGGGTAAAGAAAATGCATCAGTACCTGTTTGGCCTCAAATTTGAGCTGGAAACCGATTACAAGCCCCTCACATCCCTGTTCGCTGAAAACAAGGGGATAAATACTAATGCCTCAGCCCTCATACAAAGGTGGGCACTTGCGCTATCAGCATATAACTATACCATCCGACACAGGCCAGGCACCGAGAACTGTGTGGATGCTCTCGGTCGGCTACCATTGCCCACCATGGGGGTGGAAATGGCGTAGCCTGCAAACTTGTTGATGGTGGCGCAGCCCGCAGACTTGTTGGTGGAAATGGAAGCGTTTGAAAATGATAAATCACCTGTCACGGCCCGCCAGATTAGGACTTGGACCAGCCAAGATCTTCTGCTGTCCCGAGTAAAAAAACTCGTTAAAAATCTGGGCCAGCATCCCCATTGAAATGCAAGAGCCAATCAAGCCATTCCAGCGGCAAAATGATGAGCTGTCCATTCAGGCAGACTGCCTGTTGTGGGTCAACCACGTCGTGCTACCCAAAAAGGTCAGGGAGACGTTCATCTCGGATCTCCACAGCACACACCCAGGTATAGTAATGATGAAAGCGATAGCCAGATCCCAAGTGTGGTGGCCCGGTATCGACTCTGACTTAGAGTCCTGTGTACGGCAATGCAGCGTATGTGCTCAGTTGAGCAACGCGCCCAGAGAGGCACCACTAAGTTTGTGGTCCTGGCCCTCCAAACCATGGTCAAGGATCCATGTCGACTATGCGGGCCCGTTTCTCGGTAAAATGTTCCTGGTGGTGGTGGATGCTTTTTCAAAATGGATTGAATGTGAAATAATGTCGGGAAGCACCGCCACCGCCACCATTGAAAGCCTGAGGGTCATGTTTGCCACCCACGGCCTGCCTGACATACTGGTCAGTGACAACGGGCCATGTTTCACCAGTGCCGAATTTAAAGAATTCATGACCCGCAATGGGATCAAACATGTCACCTCGGCCCCATTTAAACCAGCCTCAAAAGGGCAGGCAGAGCGGGCAGTACAAACCATCAAACAGAGCCTTAAGCGAGTCACAGAAGGCTCACTCCAAACCCACCTGTCCCGAGTACTGCTCAGCTACCGCACGAGACCCCACTCGTCCACAGGGGTGCCCCCGACTGAGCTACTCATGAAAAGGACACTTAAAACCAGACTCTCGCTGGTTCACCCCAACCTGTATGATCAGGTAGAGAACAGGCAGCAGCAACAAAATGTAAACGATGGTTGCGCCACTGTGTCACGGGAAATTGATCTGAATGACCCTGTGTATGTGCTAAACTATGGACATGGTCCCAAGTGGATCGCGGGCACGGTGATAGCTAAAGAAGGGAATCGGGTGTTTGTAGTCAAACAAGGCAATGGACAAATTTGCAGAAAGCACCTGGACCAAACGAGGCTGCAGTTCACAGACTGCCCTGAACAACCCACAGCAGGCATCACCTTTTTCAAGCCCACAACACACATCCAAAGGATCAACGACACCACACCGGACCAGGAAATCGAACCCATCACGCCCAACAGCCCAGCAAGGCCAGGCTTACCTAGCAGCCCTGCAGGGTCAACAACAAGCCAGCCCAGCGAGGGCACAGCCAACACACCAGAACAGACATTTGTACCGAGGCGGTCCACCAGGGAAAGAAAGGCTCCCGACCGCCTCAGCTTGTAACTTTGACTTTGGCAGGGGGGGGAGTGATGTTGTGTATCTGTAAAGCATGCACTCCCATGTTACGCCACCAGGGAGCTCATCCCCTGAAGTCCCAAGGGATCCCTGCATCCCTTGGGAGCACTGTATATAAGCCGGCCCCTAAGGCCTGTTCCTCACTCTGGAGTGTCTTTTTAAAGACTGAGGTCACTCTTACTTTAACCTCCCTGTGTGCAGCCTCATCTGTGTTCGGAACACAATACTAACTATTCATTCTTATATTTTTGGTTTCTAGATGATTTTCTATTTGCTCCTTTCGTAGGGATTCCATTGTCTTTTCAACCACCGATTTATAGCTAACTAGTCTATAGTTCCCTGGACAGGTTCTATTTCCTGTCTTCAATATAGGAAGAATACTTGCTATGCCGCACAAACATGCCACTTGTCAGTGATCACGGAAGAGAGGTATGCCCCTGATTGATCTAACTTCCTGGCTAAAGGAGAAAGTGTGACAGTGGAAAGGAATATTGGATGCCAACAATGGGTGAAGCTGAAAGGGGAAATAAGACAAGGAATATCATTTAAAAAAGGCTTCCCCAATATACCTGTTCAACCTGCGCCGTCTCCAGGCCAGGTCCAAGACCTACCAAATCTCTGTCGCCGAGTTACAGTATGCAGAAGACGCCAGCATCTGCGCACATTCAGAGGCTGAACTCCAGGACATAGTCGACGTATTTACTGAGGCGTACGAAAGCATGGGCCTTATGCTAAACATCGGTAAGACAAAGGTCCTCCACCAGCCTGTCTTCATCGCACAGCACTGCCCCCCAGTCATCAAGATCCACGGCGCGGCCCTGGACATCGTGGACCACTTCCCATATCTCAGGAGCCTCCTATCAACAAGAGCAGGCATCGACGACGAGATCCAACATTGCCTCCAGTGCGCCAGTGCAGCCTTCGGACACCTGAGGAAGAGAGTGTTTGAAGACCAGGCCCCCAAAACTGTCACCAAGCTCATTGTCTACAGGGCTGTAATAATACCTGCCCTCCTGTATGGCTCAGAGACATGGACCATGTATAGCAGGCACCTCAAGTTGCTGGAGAAATATCACCAACAATGTCTCTGCAAGATCCTACAAATCCCCTGGGAGAACAGCTGCACCAACATCAGCGTCCTCGTCCAGGCTAACATCCCCAGCATTGAAGCACTGACCATACTTGATCAGCTCCGCTGGGCAGGCCACATAGTTCACATGCCAGACACGAGACTCCCAAAGCAAGTGCTCTACTCGGAGCTCCTTCACGGCAAACGAGCCAAAGGTGGGCAGCGGAAACGCTACAAGGACACCTTCAAAGCCTCCCTGATAAAGTGCGACATCCCCACTGACACCTGGGAGTCCCTGGCCCAAGACCGCCCTAAGTGGAGGAAGTGCATCCGAGAGGGCGCTGAGCTCCTCAAGTCTCAACGCTGAGAGCATGCAGAAATGAAGCGCAGGCAGTGGAAAGAGCATGCGGCAAACCAGTCCCATCTACCCCTTCCCTCAACAACTATGAGTCTGTGGCTCTCGTATTGGACTGTTCAGCCACCAAAGAACTCACTTCAGGAGTGGAAGCAAGTCTTCCTCGATTCCGAGGGTCTGCCTATGATTATGATGAGTTGATAAATGCACTGCCAAATGGGGAATTAGCCATAAAGACCATAGAACCACTGAAGTTTATAGCACAGATTGATTTAGTGGCCCGGATTCTGCAATAGGAATAATGATGAGACTATCAATGCTCACCATTATTCTGGAGTAAATCGAACACCAACCTCTGGAGTCCACACATGCGCAGTTAAATGCGGAAATCAGGAAGTTGCTATGCGATTTGCCCTGCATCTCCACAGGCTGCGCGATACCAGTACCTCACTAAAAGACTTGGCATTGAAATCCATGTAAGGGCGTGAGGTTGCTATACTTACCCACGAGTTACCCATTAAACACACCAGAAAAGTCGTGCATTCAGGTGTAAGTGAATTTTTAACACTGTGATAAGTCTTAATTACTGCCAAATAACCTCTCTGGCACTGAAAATTAATTTTACAAGTGTGGAGTCTCATTCCTTCAGAATTTAATTATTGTTGGAGAATTAAAAGAATTAAACATTAAAATCAATTAAAAAAAAACTTCTTCTTTGTCTCTTATCTCTCTCTCTCTTAATCCCATCGCTTTTTTCCTCTTTTTATTTTACTTTCTGTACCTGATATTGCAATGAATTAAATATTCTAATTTAGACTTCCTGGTTTAGTCCCTGTGTGTCTCAGTAAAGATTCTTCAATATGATTGAATAGACACGCTGTTGCTTGACCTGCTCACACACTCCACAAATCCCCTGTAGTGGGCGCTGCACTGGATCAGACGCCCGATAACAGCAAGTTTCTGCTCAAAAATTCACAAAAAGTCTTTGGGCAGCTTTAAGCTTAGTGAACAGCAATTGGCTTTCCTTCACTGCTCACTGCAAAACCTGGGTCATTGTATCTGCTCTTTGCCACAACAATCGAAAATTGACCTGCTCTTTTCCCATTTTCATCCATCTTCCTATGCTTCTAATATTTATCCGTGTTTCTATTAAAAGATGCAATAGTCGATGCGTTGACCCCCTTCCTGTGCCAAAGGATTCCATGCTCCAACAATCCACTATATCAATAAATTTCTTCTAATCTCTCTCCTCACTTTTTAAGTAATAATTTTTAATTGATGACCACACATCAGTGACTTCCCAGTCAGAAGAATTAGTCATTCAGTATTCACTCTATCAAAATCAATAATAATTTTAAACAGTTCTATTAAGTCTCCACTTTGTATCTGCTCCAGTGGAAATAGGCCAAGTATCTCAGTTCTCTCTTACTAATTATTGTTTCTCATCCCTGGCAGCATTCTGGTGAATTTACATTGCATGCTCTCTATGCGTTTAAAGCCCTTTCTATAATGGGATGCCTAAAGCTGCACATATGGTCTAACTCTGGCCTAACCAATGTTTGTACAATTCATCATCACTTCTTTACTCTTGTACAGGTACTCTATGCCCTATTTATAAAGCACAAAGTTCCATTGGCGTTTTTAATGACAACCTGCAATTTAGGGATTTGTGTATTTGAACTGGTCGGTCCCTCTGTTCATTCACAATCTTAAATATATTTCCATTAAATATACACTACCATTCATTTCTTTCTTTTCTCCAAAATATGTTATTTTACACTTATCAACAATAAATTACAACCAGCTACCTGTCTATTCTACTAACCTCTATCTTTCTGAAGTCTTTTACAGTTCTTCTTGTTATTTGCCAAATCTTTTACTTTTGTGTCAGCAGCAAATTGAGATTATGTCCCCTGTAATTAGTTCAGATCATCTATAGATACCAAGAACAAAAGCGGCCCATCACCGACCGCTGGGGTGCATGATTTCCAACCCTTCTCCCAATAATCATTGACCATAACTTTGTTCACTGTTCATCAAACAACTTTCTATATTTATTTCCACCAAGATACCTCATCAAATGCCTTTTGAAAATTCCATATTCGTACCCCCAGTATGTGCTGAATTAGCTGATCTCTATTAGGGCAATGGTAGGTTCATTGCAATTGCATCTTGGATAGGAACGGGGAAAAAAGTCAGTAAGAGTTCCCACTCTTGAATGTTATCAGTGACTGTTTCTGGAAAGTGATCATTGGTGAGTACAAGGTTTTTCCCGCGACGCATTCGACAATCAAATACTCCACTGCACTCACTGGCTGGCCTCACATTATGGCCACTTTGGCTAAGATGTCACAGGGAGGCCTTAGAACTGCACCTTACAGTAAGATTAATTGTCAGTCTTGGCTCAGTAGAAGCATTCTTGCCTCCGAGTCAGAAGGTCATGGGTTCAAAGCCATTCCAGAGGCTTAAATACAAAAGCCCGAAATTTAGGGTCAAAGAAAGCTGCCAGCGAAAATCTTGAGATCTCTGTGGCAGAAACTTTAGCTTTCTTAACATTAAACTGATTGTAGCATTGTGTATTGGGATCTCCAGTGTCCAGCAGCCGTGATGTCATCAAGCTGGCTAAGAGCCAATCACATTGAAGAATTCTCACACATAGCAGCCAAGGAAATAAAAAGCAGCTTTCATCATTCACTTTTTAAACATTTTTAAAGAGAGTGAAATAAATATATCATAAACAACCTTTAAACAAAATTTTAGAAATCTAGTAATTTTTATCACGATGGAGAAATTTGACATTCTGCAAATATAAAATTAGTTTTTCAGGGCCAGAACGGTTGTTTGGCAGTAGTTATTACTCAGAACACCGTTAAAAACTCAGGCACACCTCATTGAACAAGACTTAACTTTTTAATGGGGTTTTTAACAGCGATATTAGAACATAAGAAATAGGAGCAGGAGTTTGGCCCCTCGAGCCTCCTCCACCATTCAATAAGATCATGGCTGATCTGATTCTGGCCTCAACTCCATTTCCCCGCCTGCTCCCCATAATCCTTGACTCCCTTATCATTCAAAAATCTGTCTATCTCCACCTTAAATATATTCAAAGACCCTGCCTCTACAGCTCTCTTGCGTAGAGAATTCCAAAGATTCACAACCCTCAGAGAAGAAATTCCTCCTCATTTCCGTTTTAAATGGGTGACCCCTTATTCTGAAACTATGCCCCCTAGTTCTAGATTCCCCTATGAGGGGAAACATCCTCTCTGCATCTACCATGTCAAGCCCCCTCAGAATATTTATGTTTCAATAAGATCATCTCTCATTCTTCTAAACTCCAATGAGTACAGGCCCAACCTTTCTTCATATGTCAACCCCTTCATCTCAGGAATCAACCTCGTGAATTCTCCAATGCCAGTACATCCTTCCTTAAATAAGGAGACCAAAACTGTATGCAGTACTCCACATATGGTCTTACTAGCATCCTGTACAGTTGTAGCAAGACTTCCCTACTTTTATACTCCATCCCCCTTGCAATAAAGGCCAACATTCCATTTGCCTTCCTGATTACTTGCTGTACCTGCATGTTAACTTTTTGTGTTTCATGTACAAGAACCCCCAGATCCCTCTGTACTACATAATTTTGTAATCACTCCCCATTTAAATAATAATTCACTTTTTTATTTCTCCTACCAAAGTGGATAACCTCACTGTTTCCTACATTATAGTCCATCTACCAATTTTTTGCCGATTCACTGAGCCTATCTATATCCCTTTGTTGATTCTTTGAATCCTCCTCACAACTTGCTTTCCCACCCATCTTTGTATCAGCAAATTTGGCTACATTACACTCGGTCCCTTCATTCAAGTCATTAATATAAATTGTAAATAGTTGAGGCCCCAGCACTTATCCCTGTGGCACCCCACTAGTTACAGTTTGCCAACCTGAAAATGACCCATTTATCCCAACTCTGTTTTATGTTAGTTAGCCAATCCTCTATCCACGTTAATATATTACCCCCAACCCCGTGAGCTCTTATCTTGTGCAGTATCCTTTTGTGTGGCACCTTATCAATTGCGTTCTGGAAATCCAAATACACAACATCAACTAGTTCCCCTTTATCCAGTCTGCTCATTGCATCTTTTCATAAAACCATGCTGACTCTGCTTGACTGCATTACAATTTTCTAAATGTCCTGCTACTACTTCGTTAATGATGGACTCGAGCATTTTGCCAATGACTGATGTTAGGCTAACTGGTCCATAGTTTCCTGCTTTCTGACTCCCTCCTTCTTAAATAGGGGCGTTACATTTGCGGTTTTCCAGTCTGCTGGGACCTTTCCAGAATTCAGGGAATTTTGGTAGATTACAACCAATGCATCCACTATCTCTGCAGTCACTTCTTTTAAGACCCGAGGTTGCAGGCCATCAGGTCCAGGGAACTTGTCCACCTTTAGTCCCATTAGTTTACTTTATCTCTTGTTTTAAGAGCTCCTTGATTATCAATTATTGGGATGTTTTTAGTGTCCTCTACCATGAAGACCGATACAAAATATTTGTCCAAAGTCTCTGCCATTTCCCTATTTCCCATTATTAATTCTCCAGTCTCATCCTCTAAGGAACCAATGTTTACTTTATCTACTTGGTTCCTTTTTAGAAACCTGTAGAAGCTCTTAGTGTCTGTTTTTATATTTCTTGCTGGTTTACTCTCATATGCTATCTTCTCTGGCTTTTAGTCAGTCCTTTGCTGGTTTTTAAACATTTCCCAATCTTCTGGCCTTCCACTGTCCTTTGCAACATTGTATGCCTTTGTTTTCAATTTGATACCATCCTTTACTTCCTTAGTTAGCCAGGGATGGTTCATCTTTCTCTTAGCAACTTTTTTTCCTCACTGGAAATCTTTGCTGAGAGTTATGAAATATCTCCTTAAATGTTTGCTATGCTAATGCTTTTATACTGTCTTACCCTTTATATATTTTCCCAGTACATTTATTTAAGTTCAGGACACTAGTTTGAGACCTAGCTTTCTCACCCTCAAACTGAATTTGAAATTCCACCATGCTATGATCACTCTTCCCAAGAGGATCTTTCACTACAAGATCATTAAATCAGACTCATTATACATTACCAGATATAAAATAGTCTGCTCCCTGGTTGGTTCCACAATGTATTGTTCCAAGAAACCACCCAGCATACATTCAATGAACTCTTCCTCAAGACAACCTTTGCCAATTTGATTTGTCCAATCAATATGAAGATTAAAATCACCCATGATTATTGCTGTACCTTTCTTACAGGTCACAATTATTTCTTAATTTATACTCTGTGCTACAGAGTGGCTACTGTTTGGGGGCCTGTAGACCACTCTCACCAATGACTTCTTTCCCTTATTGTTTCTTATCTCCACCCAAAGCGATTCTACATCTTGATCTTCTGAGCCACTATAATTTCTCACTACTGCACTGATCTCATTCTTTATTAACAGAGCTACCCAACTCCTTTTCCTTTCTGCCTATCCTTATGAAATGGCAAATACCCCTGAATATTTAGTTCCCACCCTTGGTCACCTTGCAACCACATCTCTGTAATGGCTATCAGATCATACCCATTTATTTCTATTTGTGCCGTCAACTCATCTATCTTGTTACGAATGCTTCGTGCATTCAGATACAGAAAAGAGGAAGTTTTTGTCAATTTAAGTGATTTGAATTGATTGCCGGCTTTGGGGAGTTCCACAGCGCAACCTGTGGCGGAGCAGGGAATGACTGACCACAACTGCAAGATTTTTGCGTTTTTCTGCACATGCGCTAAACCCTGAAGTTACGGTCAGTTTCGGAGAGGTAATGACGCCGAACGCCAACTGTTTCACCGTATTACCACCGCAAAATCTGGGCCATAATCCAGGGCGAGACTCCAGTGCAGTATTGCGGGAATGTTGAACTATCAGAGGTACTATTTTTGTGGACGAAATATTAAACCTAGGGCCCATCTGCCTGCTCAGGTAAACATAGAAACATAGAAAATAGGTGCAGGAGTAGGCCATTTGGCCCTTCGAGCCTGCACCACCATTCAATATGATCATAGCTGATCATGCATTTCAGTACCCCATTCCTGCTTTCTCTCCATATCCCTTGATCCCTTTAACCGTGAGGGCAACATCTAACTCCCTTTTGAATACATCTAACGAACTTGACCCAACAACTTTCTGTGGTAGAGAATTCCACATGCACACAACTCTCTGAGTGAAGAAGTTTCTCTTCATCTCGGTCCTAATTGGCTTATCCCTTATCCTTAAACTGTGACCCCTGGTTCTGGACTTCCCCAACATCGGGAACATTCTTCCTGCATCTAACCTGTCCAATCCCATCAACATTTTATATGTTTCTATGAGATCCCCTCTCATTCTTCTAAATGCCAGTGAATATAAGCCTAGTCGATCCAGTCTTTCTTCATAGGTCAGTCCTGCCATCCCGGGAATCAGTCTGGTGAAGCTTCGTTACACTCCCTCAATAGCAAGAATGTCCTTCCACAGATTTGGAGACCAAAACTGTACTCAATATTCCAGCTGTGGCCTCACCAAGGCCCTGTACAACTGTAGTAAACTATACAACTGTAAACAATCCCATGCCACTATTTGAGTAAGAGCGGGGATGTTCGTCTGGTGTCCTGGCCAACATTTATCCCTCCCGAGCATCACCAGAAACAGATGATCTGATCATTTACCTCATTGATGTTTATGGGAATTTGGTGTGTGCAAACTGACTCCTGTGTATGCCGACATTACAACAATGATTACACTTCAAAAGTACTTCATTGACTGCAATGCACTTTTGGATGTCCTGCCAAAGCCATTATATAAATGTAATTTCTTTATTTCTTCATTACAGCAACTACAGCATTTTCGATTGTCTTGAAATCAAACTGTTTTCTTGGTACAGGTACAACCATTGAAAACCGGAGTTCCAAAAACCGGAATGCTCCAAAAACCGGTATTCTGATCAGTATTCTGTAAATAACCCGTCCCATGCACAGACACACACACACCAAAAAGAAAAAGTAAAAAAAAAATCACTCAGCATTCACAAGACAAATAACTATCAAATCGCTGCAAAAAAATTAAAAAACAAAAACTTTAATTTACCTTTTTTGCAGGTTTTCATATCTACCGCTGTTCCAAGGGCTGCAACGCAGGTTTTTCGCGGGCAGTTTATTTCTTCTTCACTACGGGTGCGCTGTAAACCAAATTTTGGGGCATGGGATTTTGTCTCCGAAATCCGGAAAAACCTGAAACTCGGCCCACGGGTTTCCGGATTCGGGACATCAGATTTCTGTTCTGAAATCCAGAAAAAAACAGAAAACCTGGAATGGCCTCGGTCCCAAGGATTTCGGATTTCGGAGGTTGTACCTGTACTTTAAAAGAACAAACTGCTGCAGGAAATGTTAGTTATCGATTAACAGTAATATTGAAAGCATTGATGTGCATCATGCTGCAATGGGAGCATTTTGAAACATTAGGTTTTACATCAAGCCTTGAAGTGGCACTATTTTCATTTTAAACAAAGTTCTTTAGCAATTTTTTGTTGTTTGTTTAAAATCCACACCATGCTTAAGTTCATATAATACACCACGTACACAATACCATTGTTATAAAAATGATGCGCACTACAACTTTTCTTCCCAAGCCAATGCATTTTTCATTCCGACAGCACTTCTTTCATCAGTTATTCATCTTTTATTCCAGCGAAGAGCTTAACCAGCACAATAATTGCTTCATTGCTGATTCACGCATTTTAGTTTCAGCCAATGTTCACTAAAGTAATAGATTATTTGTGTATTAGTTCTACAATTCACAACCATTGGTTCTCTAATGATTTCAGCAGATATTACATGCAAAGACCTTTCTGGAAAGAGAAGGCTTTCATGACCTTAAACTAAGTGGTTCGTACTTTACCTTTCAAGATATTCGCTGACCTCAAAGAAAGCAAGGTACAGCTTCAGGAAATTCAATAAAGACTTGGGGCTAGACTTTACACTTTTATGCAAATCGCCCACAAATAGGCATTATTTCCAGCGTGGGCGGTATATATGGAGTTTCAGATCGCCGGCTTGTCACCCACTTTCAAAGCCCCTAGTCTCCAGTTTAAAAATTGGGCTTTACCGTGAACGATCTGAAATGGGCATTAGCATTAAATCTCTCTGACCTTCTGCCGTAAAGTGTTGCCGTCCTTAGCAATAGCATGGCAACGCTCGTTTCCCGCGATTCAGGAGGTCAAGGGTCATCATTACATGCGCATAAGAGGAGAGAGAGAGAGAGAGGGAGTTGAGAGGGAGCAAAGGCGTGTGTGGGTGTGGTGTGTGCTTCTTTGGCTGCTTTAGGAGGTAGGAGCGAGAGTTTCGAGCTTTATAGCAAATTGTGCGAAAAAATGTTAGCTGTCACCAGCCAGATATTTTCAAGGATTTGGTGCCTATAATAGAGGGAGTGGAGGAGGCAACATAGCACGCTGTGGAGACTGACGCTGGCGAAAGCAGTGAGCTTGGAGAGGAACATATGGGAGGACGCAAGAGAGCGAGGAGGTACTCGGACGAGGCAGATGCCTCTCTCATGCAGGAGATCGAGTCACGCTGGGGTGATTTGACCCAGGGAGAGCGTGAGAAGCCCACGCCAAGGGCCTACCTGAAGATATGGGCCGAGATAGCAGAGGTGGTCTCGTCGGCGACCAACGAGGTGCATGAAGGCAACCAATGCCGAAAGCGGTGGAACGACCTTGTCGGATCCGCAAGAGTAAGTATTACATTTATTTACATGTACTTATATATTTAAATAATTTGATTTGTAAGAGTCATGAGTGACTATAATCAGATGTGAGGTCTTTCACCTTTACCAGGAATGTTGTACTCAAAGCCCGCTGTCACAGTGCACGTCTTTAGGTCAAGAATGATAATTCTCATAATAATCATGATTACATCTGTCGATTATGTGTTGTATCAGTCTCTGTGACAGTACCAAGTAATGATATCACGCAATGATCTCATGCCATGTTATCATGTCATCCTGTCACCTTTTACAGAAGAAGCTATCGAAGAATAGGCCCGAACAGAGGCGAACGGGTGGGGAACCACCAGTCCCCAGCGACATCACAGAGATGGAGGAGCGGGCACCCCCGAACTGCCACGCAGACAGCTGCAGACCCTGAAGTGTTGCCACGTGAATAAAGTTTACACCATTGCGCGATGTAAAGTCAATAGATGCCACACCCACTCATATCCGAACAATAATATATGATGGATGATTTCTAAAAATGTCCTATAAATAATGCTAGCCTCATGAGAATCATTGCAATTCAAATGTGTTGATGGTCATGAAATGTGACGTCTGTGATGATTTTGATAATGGTGGAGCTTTTGTCGTGCATATGCTGTGTGTAGTGCTGGACTGACCTTGTGACCCTGAGTGCACTGTATAGCTCCCTGCACCTTGGGGAACTTAGCAAGTCAGTAGAATGCTCCAGCCCTGTCAGTCTGAGCCTCTGTGGTCATAGGGAAGCTGATAAAGTTCATCCTGCGTGCGTACAGGGCTTCAGTGGCCTGTCGAATGCAGCAATGTGTGGCATGCTGAGACATAGGGCAAATGTCGAGCGCGGAGGCCTGAAAGAAACCCAATGCGTAGAACGACAGTGCCGCAGTGACCTTGACCTCAACGGACAGTGATGTCTTGAAGGTGCTGGCAGGCTGCAGGTCTGCCCTGATGAGCTGGCATATCTCACTGATAACCACTTTGTGGAAGCGCAGTCTCCAAAGGCAGGTGTTCTCGGATAAGTCGAGGTAAGACCGCTTCTCCCTGTAAATGCGGGAGGTGTATGGTCTGGACCTCCTCATCAAACTGGCATGTCTTAGATTGGGCACATAATGGTGTGGATTAGACATTGTGCCATTTGCACTCTACAGCATCTGCGTTGTAATCGATGCAGGCTGAGATATGGCTGGCCCCATTCCAATAAAAGTATAATGCCGATTGTTGACAAGCAATAAATTTCCCCACTAAGCCACCTACAGTAAAACCCAATCGTCCACAGTATGAAAAGATGTCTGTTCAGATGGTCACATCACCTGAGAAGAACTCCAGAGTAAATTCAAACTCCCCCGAAGTTGAAGCAGCCTTTTCAATGAAGCAATCTGCGATTTACAAAATGGCATCCACACTGCTGTGATTAGTTCAGAACCGTTCAACTTTTTCCAGAGTGTTTTTTTCGGCGAGCGAGATTGTGAGCGAGATTGTGGGCGAGATGTGTGCGAGGTGCTGAAAGTGACGCTGGGCGATATACTGGGCGTTAGTTTCGGCAAATGTGATCTTTACGACAAAAGAAAGTGGGTGGTCGGTATTATTGAACCACACCGTTAAGTACGTGCCGAAAGTAACACTGGCCGATATTATGGGCGTTGGGTTCGCCCATTATGATGATTCCGCCCCAAAAAAGTGGGCGGGCGACATTATTTTTTCTCGACATTACGTACATGCCGAAAGTAACGCTTGGCAATAAGTGTCCGAAAAATGGGCGTCAATTTCTATTTTGTGGCTAAATGGGCGATACACCTCATTTCAGCGTTAAAATGGACGTTAAGTGGGTGGTATGCATGCAAAAATAATGGAAAATCTAGCTCTTGATGTTCCCTTTTTAAAACCAATTTAGATGAATCTGAATCTGGTTATGTAAGGTGGTGTGATGCTGTGTCTCACTGGCTTTAACTGCACAGACCATTTTACCCTCCATTCTGCACCTTAGTTTATTAAATGTAGCAACGTGATGAAAAAATTTAAGGAACGAAAAATACCTTCTGTAAAATGCAGGATCCCAGGGTTCTCAGTCACCTGGCTCCATGAGTCTATGACGACTGATTTGTAGACCATCCTGTCATTCAGATTCTGTTGTGGTCGGAAGTTGTTCCTCAGGTACTCTACTGATTTGACGTGATCTTGTTGTTCAGTAGTAAATATGGAATAAAAGGCATCCAGCTGTACAGAGCAATCAAATGGGAAAAAATTATTTTTTTTCAGAGAATAAATCATTCATAATCCATCAGTAGATAGAATGTAAAATGCCAGGAAGTCATGATGCCAAAACCGATAGGTTGTAGAGGAAGCAGAGCTACCCACAGAATCAATGCCAGCGATCTTATCTAGACCTCGTTCCTATGCTGCTTTGCTATGAGAAAACACTAAACTTGAAGTTCCAACAGTAGCTGCTGCCAATCACATCATTAAAAGGATAGCTTTGTTCTATTGAATTGAACAGTTCTAATTTAAAAGTCAGAGGACAAATGTTTAATTTCAAATAATATGTACCCAGGCGCAAATCTAGAAATGATCTTTGAGAAACAAGTACTGACTTATACATCGGCCTTTTTTGTTAAATTGATTTCTGTTACTGAGAGAGCAATATGCAATGCATATTATATCAGGTTTCAGAGTGTATCAAAGAATGCTATCATGTGGGACTAATGCATTTTACTACCCCTTAAGCAAAAGGTATAATATTACTATTGCAAAACTACCACTGCCATCTTCTTCAAAGTACTCCAGATAACTTTGAGATGTGCCAAGTGTATTGGTGAAATATAAGGGGATTTAAAAAAATAATTTGAGTTGAAGCTTCATTTCTTTTAGGCAGTCTAAACAGACAAGCTGAAGGCTCTGTGCCTCAATGCGAGGAGTATTCGTAATAAGGTGGATGCATTAACTGCGCAGGCAGCTATTAACGATTATGATATAATTGGGATTACAGAGACATGGCTCTAGGGTGAGCAAGGCTGGGAACTCAACATCCAGGGGTATTCAACATTCAGGAAGGATAGACAGAAAGGAAAAGGAGGTAGGGTAGCGTTGCTGGTTAAAGAGGAAATTAACTCAAGAGTAAGAAAGGACATTAGCTTGGATAATGTGAAATCTGTATGGGTAGAGCTGCGGAATACCAAAGGGCAGAAAACGCGAGTGGGAGTTGTGTACAGACCACCAAACAGTAGTAGTGAGGTTGGGGATGGCATCAAACAAGAAATTAGGGATGCGTGCAATAAAGGTACAGCAGTTATCATGGGTGACTTTAATCTACATATGGATTGGGTTCACCAAGCTGGTAGCAATGGTGGAGGAGGATTTCCTGGAGTGTATTAGGGATGGCTTTCTAGACCAATGTGTCGAGGAACCAACTAGAGAGCTGGCCATTCTAGACTGGGTGTTGTGTAATGAGGGAGGACTAATTAGCAAACTTGTTGTGCGAGGCTCCCTGGGGAAGAGTGACCATAATATGGTAGAATTCTTATTAAGATGGAGAATGACACAGTTAATTCAGAGACTAGGGAACTGAACTTAAGGAAAGGTAACTTCGATGGTATGAGACGTGAATTGGCTAGGATAGACTGGCAAATGATACTTAAAGGGTTGACAATGGCTAGGCAATGGCAGACATTTATAGATTACCTAGATGAACTTCAACAATTGTACATCCCTGTCTGGAGTAAAAATAAAAAGGGGAAGGTGGCTCAACCATGGCTAACAAGGGAAATTAGGGTTGGTGTTAAATCCAAGGAAGAGGCATATAAATTGGTCAGAAAAAACAGCAAACCTGAGGTACTGGGAGAAATTTAGAATTCAGCAGAGGAGGACAAAGGGTTTAATTAGGAGGGGGAAAATAAAGTATGAGAGGAAGCTTGCAAGGAACATAAAAACTGACTGAAAAAGCTTCTATAGATATGTGAAGAGAAAAAGATTAGTGAAGACCAACGTAGGTCCTTTGCAGATAGAATCAGGTGAATTTATAATGGGGAACAAAAAAATGGCAGACCAACTGAACAAATACTTTGAATCTGTCTTCACTAAGGAAGACACAAATAACCCTCCGGAAATACGAGGGGCTCGAGGGGCTAGCGAAAAGAAGGAACTGAAGGAAATCCTTATTAGTCAGGAAATTGTGTTAGGGAAATTGATGGGATTGAAAGCTGATAAATCCCCAGGGCCTGATAGTCTGCATCCCAGAGTACTTCAGGAAGTGGCCCTAGAAATAGTGGATGCATTGGTGATAATTTTCCAACATTCTATTGACTCTGGATCAGTTCCTATGGATTGGAGGGTAGCTAATGTAACACCACTTTTTAAAAAAGGAGGGAGAGAAAACAGGGAATTATAGACCGGTTAGCCTGACATCAGTGGTGGGGAAAATGTCGGAATCAATTATTAAAGATGAAATAGCAGCGCATTTAGAAAGCAGTGACAGGATCGGTACAAGTCAGCATGGATTTATGAAAGGGAAATCATGCTTATCAAGTCTTCTAGAATTTTTTTGAGGATGTAACTAGTAGAGTGCACAAGGGAGAACCAGTAAATGTGGTGCATTTGGACTTTCAAAAGGCTTTTGACAAGGTCCCACACGAGATTAGTGTGCAAAATTAAAGCACATGGTATTGGGGGTAATGTATTGACGTGGATAGAGAACTGGTTGGCAGACAGGAAGCAGAGAGTCGAAATAAATGGGTCCTTTTCAGAATGGAGTGACCAGTGGGATGCCGCAGGGTTCAGTGCTGGGACCCCAGCTATTTACAATATAGATGAAGGAATTGAATGTAATATCTCCAAGTTTGCAGATGATACTAAGCTGGGTAGCAGTGTGAGCTGTGAGGAGCATGCTAAGAGACTGCAGGGTGACTTGGACAGATTAGGTGAGTCGGCAAATGCATGGCAGAGGCAGTATAATGTGGATAAATGTGAGGTTATCCACTTTGGTGGCAAAAACAGGGAGACAGAATATTTTCTGAATGGTGACAGATTAGGAAAAGGGGAGGTGCAACGAGACCTGGGTGTCATGGTACATCAGTCATTGAAGTTTGGCATGCAGGTACAACAGGCGGTGAAGGCGGCAAATGGCATGTTGGCCTTAATAGCTAGAGGATTTGAGTATAGGAGCAGGGAGGTCTTACTGCGGTTGTACAGAGCCTTGGTGAGGCCACACCTGGAATATTGTGTTTAGTTTTGGTCCCCTAATCTGAGGAAGGACGTTCTTACTATTGAGGGAGTGCAGTGAAGGTTCACCAGATTGATTCCTGGGATGGCAGGACTGACATATGAGGAGAGACTGGATCAACTGGGCTTGTATCCACTGGAGTTTAGAAGAAGGAGAGGGGATCTCATAGAGACATAAAATTCTGACGGGATTGGACAGGTTAGAGGCAGGAAGAATGTTCCCGTTGCTGGGGAGTACCAGAACCAGGGGTCACAGTCTAAGAATAAGGGCTAAGCCATTTAGGAACGAGGTGAGGAGAAACTTCTTCACTCAGCGAGTTGTTAACCTGTGGAATTCTCTACCGCAGAATGTTGTTGAGGCCAGTTTGTTAGATATATTCAAAAGGGAGTTAGATATGGCCCTTTCGGCCAAAGGGATCAAGGGGTATGGAGAGAAAGCAGGAAAGGGGTACTGAGGTTGAATGATCAGCCATGATCTTATTGGATGGTGGTGCAGGCTCGAAGGGCTGAATGGCCTGCTCCTGCACCTAATTTCTATGTTTCGATGTTTCTATCACGTAACAGAGCATGCGCTTAAATAACCAGTTGTTAGAAGTTTAGTTCATAGCTAGAATCATAACGCAATCTGATACTGGTCCAATTAAATATTATACAAGTAGATTATCCATGACATTGCCCGCGATCTGTTAATGAATACAAGTTGTTTTCATATACAAGATGACGACAGAATTGGGAAAGACTTCAGAAACTTCCTCAGACGCTTTAGCCATCTAGTGGCTAAAGCTTGCAACTACATCATGCTCGTTGGAACAGCAAAACTGAATGGGAAATGTTAACATAGCTATTTACAATAGTAAATTGTTAAGACAAAAAAATTGTAACCTCAAGGTATGTGGATAGGAAGTACACATCTTAGGCAAGATTTTTCGTATTATACTGTTCAATCTCTCGTAGTTTTGCACACAGGAAGTGAAGACCCTCAGGTTGTTGCTGTTTTCATATTTTCGCATTATTACTTTGGAGAAAGGTGTGAAGTAGTGGTAGGATTCACAGGCCAATTAACAGTCTGACAGGTGTTAGAAGCTAAAGATGCCTAAAAATGTATAAAACTGATTCGAATGCTGTGTTTTAAATCGTTGTTTTGAACTGGAGCCCAAGTGTATCCTGAGACTGGCATTAGATGCTTAGAAATGCAAATTAGCTGTGGTTTTCCAAGTTAAAGCTTCAGTTTGTTTATGTATCTTTAAGACAATTTGTATAGAAAGAAGGAAGTTTGTAGGAATTAACGTAAACACAGGCAGTTTGCTATGTCTTAAAGATGTTAACGACCGTTTCGAGTGATAAGCTCTGATTTGGCTTCATAAGTTCAAAGGGTATAGAGGTTTTGTATTGATTGTACCCGAGAGAATAGGGACAGAGAGAGAGTAAAGGAATTCCACAGAAAAGCGTCTTCGAGAAGGTATAAACGATGACGTGGCCAAAATCGTAAGACATCTTCAGGGTGGCTTCTTGAAACAAGAATCAAGACAAAGAACTAGAAGTCTTATTGGATATTAAGTTTTATGGGGAACCTCCATAGGTCAAAATGTCTTGTCAATATTCAGGTTCAGGCCCAACTGTAAAAATAGTTTAAAAGTGACCTCCCGGAAGCTTGTACTCACAGATGGAAGAGAGCGAGGAAGAAGGGAGAGAAAGAGAGAGACAGAGACAGAATTGCTCATATGTGTCAACCATCTGGCCAATCGAATCGATTTCAACTATTGTTACGGTCGTATGTTTTGTTTTTACTGTATAACTAATGTGTTACATTCCATCTTAAACTCTGATTAAACACAATATAGCCACCATATTGGTTTGCACTCGAACCTCATTATTTAAAGTGACCAGAGATAATCGTAAAGAGGTTATTTCTAACACAGGCCACAACCATCTTCATACCAGCTGATAGGGTGGTTAGTTCTATATGGTGGGAGGATTTTATGAGCTCCCACAACCCATTCAATGGGGGGGGGGGGGGGGGGGGAGGCTTCGCAGGATGCGAGTATCCCGTTGGATGTTAACCCACAACTCAGAGCCGAAGCTCCGGTCTCCACATGCTGCGACTGTCTGGTGCAGAGTTCCCACTCTGCACCTTCTGACTCAGAGGCGAAAATGCTGCAACTAAGTCCAAGGCACCTCCCAGTTCTCAGGTGAAGCAGAGCAAGAGGGCAGATGTAATTCTGTTATTATTTTAAAGTCATACATTCTATCCTTATTTTTATATAATTTGATTTTCTATTAATATTTATAATTATGTAATGAAACTTACAGCAATTTGGGAAGCAGAAAAATAGAATCGGTTGGAGTATTTGAGTTTCTCTGTAATATGGCCTGAGGAGCTGGGAGATGCAAAACTGAGGTGGTGCAGTGCTATCACTGGTGGGAGTGTGTAATTACAGTGTGACAAGTTGACATAGATCATTCCCATTATAAATGTGAACATTAAAATTTATCATGGGAAAAAGCCGAGACAAAAGCATTCTAAAAATGTGACAACAGAAAGTGCATGCAGCCATACGATTTAAAAAAAATTATATAATGATGAAATATATTTTCACAAAAATTAAATTTTTAGTTCACAATTTCAAAAGGCAGTTACAGAATTATTACAACTCTAGTGATGACTAAATGCGTCTAAACAAACAATGCATGTAACCTCACTGCATTTGTCCACAGCACCTGACGAGGAGCTAACCTGAGGTAATGACAATGCTGTGCATATAAATGTGTTAAAGTGACACACGGTGGGATTTAACAGGTAAACATTAACAGATCAGACAGGAATTGTAATGAAAACTGTAACTGAAAGCAACTGATGCAAAATGATTAATCGTAATAAAGACTGATAATCAGCACAAATGTCTGCAGTGCATATAAACATCTGACTGCACACAAGTATGAATAATGCCATGTATTAGTCATTCTGGATTTGATACTAATGCAATTAAACTATATTGCATGACTTGTCACTATGAGAAAAATAATGTTAAAAAAGTAAGACCGATTGTCACCAAAATCATTGTCATATCAGTGTCAGCTGTGGCTCAGTGGGTAGCATACTCGCCTCTGAGTCAAAAGGTTGTGGGGTCAAATCCTGCTCCAAAGACCCAAGCACATAAATCGAGGCTGACACTCCAGTGCAGTGCTGCACTGTGAGGTGCTGCCTTTCGGATGAGATGTTAAATCATCTCAGGTGAACGTAAAAGATTCCATGGCACTATTTCGAAGAAGAGCAGGGGAGTTATCCCCGGTGTCCTGGTCAATATCCCTCAATCAACATAACAAAAACAAATTATCTGGTCATTATCACATTGCTGTTTGTGGGAGTTGCTGTGCGCAAATTGGCTGCCACGTTTCCCACATTACAACAGTGACGACACTCCAAAAGTACTTCATTGGCAGTGAAGCGCTTTGAGACGTCCGGTGGTCGTGAAAGGCGCTATATAAATGTGAGTCTATCTTTTTCTTTTCTTTCCCCTTTAAAAGCAACGAAAAATGATCACTCCTAAACCCATTTATGAAGAAATTAGGCAAACAAACACATCTATAGAACTTAGTTACTGGCAATTACATAAAAGATAGTTTAACCTTTAAGAAGTGATTTTCCAGATAGTCCTTTCTACTCATCAATAATAATGTGTCCTTATGACAAAGCTGATTGCTAAATCTCACGTTGAAAATATCTGCATGCCTCAATGTGACAGTGATAATTAATTAATATAAAACCAGCCCTTTCTTCACATTCCAAGCATCTTGATGCATTGTACATTGCTGTGAAGGCTATTTAGGATTGGAATATGCTCTTACATAAACGTTACTGCACTTAGCAATGGAAAAAAAACATTTTGACTACAATAAATATATCCTGTGCCAAAGAACATATGTCTGCTTCCATCTTATATCTCAATGCACCAGTGCAGAATATTTTGTTAAAGATGTTGAACACGGCTAACAATTTTAAATGCCCAGTCATTGTATTGTAAATGTGCATGGCAACATCTGGCAAAAGATATATGTTTATGAAAGCAGTTTGTTTTATTGTAATTCTTCAATATGATGAAATCAGCTAGCTGGCGTTCTCAAGGGCAAAACTATGCTGCAGTTAAGTGCTAAATGTAAACGGGCTGACATGCATCGGCCTTTTAAAATCGCTGCAAGTTTGTTCAATCACACATCTCTGTTTGCATGACAACAGCTATTCAGCAGTGAGATCTGTTCCAAAAGAGTTACTGATGTTTGTATATCTTCTTTAATTAAAAGGAACGGTGCTTTAGAAAACTGCAGCCGAGGTTAAAGGGCAGGTTCATGCATTCCCATGTTACCAGTGATTACGCACCTGCTCAAGGGAGATGGAGATCGGCCTGCTGAAGACTATCCATTCTACAATTTCACTGCACGGTGGTGTTGTCAGGGAGCCAGAGTATCTGTAATAGCTCCCAAGTGAGGCTGGCAGTAAACTTCCCAGTACAAAGGGATCCAGAAAAGTTTCTTTTTCTGCAGGAAAAAATGAATACTAATGAAGAGAGTAAATAGTTATAGATTGTTATATTATAACATGTGCAAAGCAGACGTGTTGATAATAAAGGCACCCATTTGTATTGTATTTTTGTTTTGCAGTGAAAATTGAATTTATATTGTCAACCCTTCATCTTGAAGATGTCATTGGTGCAATTCTACACCACATCTATTCAAATTCAAAGCCAAAGTTTGAAGGGAGGAAGGGGGAGAGAGTAATTGGATGACAATGTTATCATACTATGCTGTGAATGACATTTTAGAGCAATGTCTTATTTATATGGTCTGTAAACGAGTTATTCAATTCCTAATGCGCTCCAATTTACAATTGACAGGTTATACAACACAGACTGCCCCTGAAGCAGAATTTCCTGAATCTGTGATCATTGAGGTCTGCAAAATCTGATTTATTTGTCTCTAGAAAGCAGTACAAATCGGCTCTCATACACTTGCTCATGGCAGGCTCTGCAACAGGATTAGCACTGGCCTATGGGCAGGCTATGTTACTATCTTCTTGGTTAAGCAATGGACTGAGGTGCAGTAAGATCTTAAAGACAGATGGAATAAAAAGACAACAAGTTGCATTTATACAGCATCTTGAATGTACTAAGGTGCTTCACAGGAGCGTAATCTGACAAAAATTGACATCGAGTCAAAGAAGGAGACATTGGGATAGGTTTTAAGCAGCCTTCTGAAGGAGGAGAGAGAGGCGGACAGGCAAAGAGATTTGGGGAAGGAAATTCCAGAGCTTCGGGCCTAGACGGCTGAAGGTACTGCCGCCAATGCTGGGGCGAAGGAAGTGCGGTCTGCACAAGGCAGAGTTGGAGGAATGCAGAGATTTCGGAGGGTTGTAGGACTGAAGGAGGTTACTGAGATAGGGTGGGGCGAAGCCATGGTGAAAAATGTCAAACGAGTTAGTGGAAAGCAACACGATAGCAGGTTGCCTCACTCTCAGATTTTCTTTTCTTCAAAGTTCCAAACTTAAATCAGAAGGATTAAGCAGAGTGAGCAATCACCCTCAGGTTTAAAGTACTACCTCTCAAGTTTCAGTTATTTGAAGTGAAACTAACACATTTCATTTAAAATGTAATCCATGTATTTAAATGGATTTTTGATCTGTATTAATCCTTCTGATCCCACCCATGCCATTTCCCTGATATTAAGAGTTCCCTATAAATAAGTCAGGAAGCTACATCATTAGTGGAACATTCTTCAATCTCACCTGGAAAGTGGTTCCTCAATCAACTTTATACAATAGGATTTTTGTATTCCACAAGAATTTTCCACCTGCCAGTAGAATACCCTTAAAGTGCGACATCCCCACCGACACCTGGGAGTCCCTGGCCAAAGACTGCCTTAAGTGGAGGAAGTGCATCCGGGAGGGTGCCGAGCACCTCGAGTCGCGTCGCCGAGAACATGCAGAAATCAAGCGCAGGCAACGGAAGAAGAGCGCGGAAAACCAGACCCCCCACCCATCCTTTCCTTCAACCACTATCTGTCCCACCTGTGACAGAGACTGTGGTTCTCATATTGGACTGTGGTTCTCATATTGGACTGTACAGCCACCGAAGAACTCATGCTAAGAATGGAAGCAAGTCTTCCTCGATTCCGAGGGACTGCCTATGATGATGACCCTTAACAGAAACCACAGCTTTTCCTGCTGCATTGTATAAAGGCTTCAAAGTCACAGATCGAACAAAAATATTGCCCAGGAACAAAAAGATGGGAGTTGGAAAGCATCCCCAAAGCCAATGTTTTTTCTATCAGATAACATGGCATGAATGATTCAAACTTAGGTAGCAAATTTCAGTTTGACTAAAGGCCTGATTTTAACATGGAGCGGGAATTGGGCAGGCAGGGAGTAAGGTGAGCGCCAAATGCCCCTCACCTCGGCACTATGAGGTTGGGGCGATTTTAACTCCCAGGCTTAATCTGCATGTCCCTGGCGAATTGTCCACACAAAACCGGTGGAAGCGACAATTGGCCAAGTAGAATCTTGGGCAGCAGGAGACCATTGGTTGAGTCTGAAGGAATGGTCGCTGGCATTGGGTAAGTTATGGGGAGGGGTTTTTGGAGGTTTTGTGATCGGGAAGTTGGGTAGCCTGGGATGGGGGGGAAAGAATTTTCCCTTTTGGGGCCCAGAGAAGCATTCCTGCTTCTCCTAGCCTCACATTAAAGCAAAAAAAGTTTTAAAACTTAGCTGTCTGGGTCTCTACTGGCCCCGGCTCCTCTTCCCACTGTGTTCACTTCATGGTAAAGCCACATCGGTTTCCCCACTTAAGCCAGCAGTTAAAATTGCAGTCAGGGTCAAATGATGTCATTGGATCCCAATCTGCATATTTAAGAAGGACCACAATGGCTTCAGACAGGTATCCTTGCCACCTGCTCAGAAGAACGAATCGAGCATTTGGTAGGTAAGTCATCCGGATCATTTTAACTGGCTGCGCTCCCAATTTGTATCGGGTAGCTAAGGTTAAGATCACCCTTAAGATTCCATTTTAAATTTATATTTTCCTTCTGATTACAATAAAATGGTAAGGATAGGTACATTGGAGACTGGAAACATTTTGTTGCTGGGCACTCAGCCGTGTTTCACTGCCACATGCATTGCAAAGGACCCGCTATTCAGCCTTAAGGATGTGCATTTACCGCAACCTTATAAAAGCACCTCCTATTGCACAGGTGTGGCAATAGCTTTATGCTCTCTCTGCATGAAATTGGCATTTTCATACCAACTTCTTCACTCCTAGCAACAGCAGGCAGCCGGTTAAAATCTGCCTCAAAGTTTTGGTTTGTCAATTTGCAAAGACAAATTCAGAGGATAAATAAAAATGAATATCCTTCCTAACTTGATCCACCTTTGCTCGCAAGCTCCCTCCAACAGCTTAAAAGATGAAGTGGTCTATGTAACAGACGTTTCGCTGATCAGCAATGGTAATTCACAATCCAAAATGATTAGTCTCTCTCTATGAAGATGGGATGTTCTCCTGCTGCATATCACAGCTAAGAACTGCCATAAAGAACCCAATTTGGTTCATCTATCAGTGAAAGATAGAATTCAAGCATAATTTGTAGTTGGAGCTTGGGGATAAGGAAGAGAAAAAAGATGTGTTGCAAAGGTTGCAAGTCCAGTGCTGCATTGATACAGGCAAGAGACTCATTTCCCAAAGACAAAATCTATCCAAACTCAAAGTGAATTCCCACTTTCTGGAAAGCTAAACTAAATGCTATCCACGTAACGAAGATAAGTTAGCTATAGACATACATGTACGGATGGACTGGGATATTGAAACAACCAGTCCCTAAAATAATTAAAAATCTATTCCATGGTGGACTAGAATTGTAAAAAATTTATGTAACCAGTCTTCAATACAAAAACATCAATAGTACTGCATGCTAATCCCCATGCTGACCTAACATAACTAATTATATATTCTTCAGCTGACAATGTAAACAACATCATCAACCATTCTTCAATGTGGATTGTGTTTTCAGCTTACAAAGCAGTTTTTTGTCTTGAAATACAATAAAGACATGAATTAAAAGAGATAATTTATTTCTCCAAAATAAAACAAAGAGGCTATTATCTTGTTTTAATCTATTAAAATAGTAATTGTATTGCATATTTTATGTACAGTGACCCTGTGTTCCTTAAAGTAGAAGCGGCAGCTCCTAAAAGAGGTTTAATATTACAATTCAGGACAAACAGAATTGTTCTAATACCAACTTCATCCACACGATATGCAACTTTATTGGTTTTTAATGATTAAATTCTTATTGTACATGAACATTAGGTTCAAAGTAATTCAAATCAAAGAGATAAATGATGTATTATTCCAATTGCACAAGCAAAGTTTCTAGTTTCAGGTCCATCACAGACTATTAATACTGATTTTCTGGAAGAATAAATCTATTAAAATAATCATTGTCTGTATAGTGTACGATAGATTCTCTCATATGATGTCATGGATGCATTGAGTCATATACATTGCACGTTCACACACACACAACACAGACAACACACAGACAATACACACACACACACAACACAGACAACACACAGACAATACACACACACAAACACAGACAACACACAGACAATACACACACACACACAACACAGACAACACACAGACAATACACACACACACACAACACAAACACACAGACAATACACACACACACAACACAGACAATACACAGACAATACACACACACACAACAAACACAGACAATACACACACACACAACACAGACAACACACAGACAATACACACACACACACAACACAGACAATACACACACACACAACAGACAACACATAGACAATACACACACACACACCACAAACAACACACAGACAATACACACACACACAACAGACAACACACAGACAATACACACACACACAACACAGACAACACACAGACAATACACACACACACACACAGACAGACAACACACAGACAATACACACACACACACACACACACACAACAGACAACACACAGACAATACACACACACACAACAGACAACACACAGACAATACACACACACACACAACACAGACAACACACACACACACACAACACAGACAACACACAGACAATACACACACACACACAACACAGACAATACACACACACACACACAGACAGACAACACACTCTCTAGCAGGGATCTCGGCACAGTGATCAGGGACAGAAACACTCGGCAATTCTTCCCCTCACGAGTGTTTTCTAATTCCACTCTTACAGGTCAATAAAATGGACAACAATCCCGAGCCTTTTGTTAACCATATCATTTGTATGACTTCAATAATATAAAATACCGAATTGCAATTGAGTGTTCATTTTGAATACATCACATCAGATATTTGAAAAAACGCTTGTGCAAATTGTGGTTAGGTGAAAAGTCATCCAAACATAACATGTTTTAGGGAATCATCAAAGTGATGTGTGAAAGCTGCAAAGATGATGGAACAAACGACCAGTGGCATCAAACAAAAACAAAGTGTGTGTAGAAGATACATGATACCAATCAATGATAAAGCACCTACTTGGGCATTTCAACAATCCTTAGAGACTAACGCGACAGAAGTTATCTGTAAAGACATAACATCTGGTGAATACTGTCTTGAAAATTCTTTTCAAACAGTAACTATGTCAAATATATAAAACAGAAGGTTCTGAACTGTATGCACAGGCAGCTGGAGCTGAGGGAGATTGTGAATATATTTTGACACATGGTTTTCCATCTGTCCGAAATCTCACTGTGCAAAAATGTTTTGTATGAACCTGACACAGAGGAACTTGTTTAGATTTCTCAGTTATAAAGATTTTCTGAAGTACAAATTATGGAGAAAGGATTCGGACATACTAAATAAAATTTAACACTGGGTCAATACTGTATGAACAATTCAAAATCACCAAAAATATAAACATTAAATACGACTGGAAAAGACTGGAGGCATTATAAAACAACAACATAATCAAACACTTAAGATACAAGTGTTTTATGGATGTTCTACTGACTAACATTTATCCCTCAATCAACACCTCCAAATGCATCTAATTTCTGTGGGATCTTTCTGCACTCATATTGGCTGCCACGCCTGCCTACAAAACAACATTGACTCCCCTTCAAATGCATTCCGTCGGCTCTGAAGCACGTTGGGATGTGCTGAGGACGTGAAAAGCGCTATATAAAAGCAAGTACTTAAAAAAAATATTCTCAAAGGTATACCATGACCGTTACTTCAGCCTACATTTTTTGATAATAGAGTAGAGCTTCTCATAACATAGCCGTTGGGGACCATGTAAATTACATTACAGCAGGGCTCTGTTATATTGTTTCTCCCTCAATAAGGAAACCATAAATAATTTCTGCTGTTTCAGAGTTCATAGTATCCTAAACTGCTTCAATATTGTTTCCCTGCTGTATTGGTGCCAGGGGCTCCTGACATGCATCCAGTGACAGCTCTGAAGTAAACCTGCTGGATTTGCTAAAACTGGAAGTCTGTGTGTTGAGGGCAAGTGGCACTAACGTGACGAAAAACCCAATGCAGAAGCAGCTTTAGACTGCGGTTCTAAAATGCAGGAATTTCAATATGCACAGTTTCTTTATTTATCACTGGGAGTTGTGATTTGCCAAAATCTTACTTGTGTTCAGCACTGCCCTCAAACCCTTTGACATAAAATTAATATAATTCACTTCAGTATAAGGCGATTAAACACATCCCTGTCGTACAACACTTTACAGAAATAAACATCAAAGGATTGAATTTCCACGAGAGTTCTTTTGATTGTCTGCAGCATTTGGCCGAAAATCCGCAGATATCCTGAAGTAAGAACGTTGTTCCTCCTAGGTTTCAAACAGAACTTCTACCGAAGTTATCGCAGATCTTTGGGAGAACCCTCATGGAAATTCAACCCCTGCATATTTTATTTGCACTGGTTGTTGCATCAGGCAGTGCTACAATATTAATTTACCATATTTGTGAATGGCTAGATTGTAAGAGGAATTGGTGCCGGTGGAAGGGGGGGTGAGAAGGGGCGAAGGAAGTGTGGTACAAAACAGTCCAGAATAACTATAGGAGGAATAGTAGAGTGCAAATAATTTGAACACCAGAACGAACTAGAAAATGGCAGTAGTTCAGTGAAAACTTAATGCCGTGGTCCACTAAAACGATTTGCTGTGTACACTAAGATAATATAAAAAATACCAAGTAAATAAGGGTCAAAATTGCCCCTTTTTGCGACGCCTGTAAATGCTTCTGGGGGCCGCTAACAGGGCACGAAACACCTTTCGCCCGGTAGGGGTGGCAGCACTACCGACTCCCACAAAATTACATTGGCGGTTAGCGGAGGCACAGGAAGTCCTGCCCAGAGTGGGTTGCCACCCCCAATCGGGGCACTGGGAATTTCTCCCCCATAATGCTTATGAATTGAGACAATAGTTAGCCACAAGAAGCCAAACAGCAACTTGCATTTATATTGCCATTTTAACATAGAAAAATGTCCCAAGGTGCTTCACAATGACGCCACCGTCATGCACGGCGACCCCATAGCGCCGCACAGCGACCCATTTTCGCCCCACAGCAGATAGTGCCCTGCGCCACGCGAGGATGCCACAAGCAATGTCAGCGCTAGCCTCGCGGGTCGTGAACTGGGCCGACATCCGCTCAGGGGTGGAAGTTAAAGGGAAGGTCGCCGTCTTACCTTTTCGCCTGACTCATTGGTCAGCCTGACGACATCCTCTGTTGTGTGGTCCGGGCCGCCATCGTGCAGCCCAGCACTCCGTTTTGGGTGCTGGCCGATGACCTTGGTAACACGTTGCACTGGTGGCCGAGTGGAGGCCATCAGAGGCCGGGCAGAGTGCGCAGTGGTCCTCCCCTTTAAGTGAAACGCTTCAGCACTACATGGAGCATCACTGCTGATCGCGCCTCAGTAGCCGCCGCTGGACCAATCCCGAGAGGAAGTGGCGTGCGCGGGATTGCGCTCCACTTCCTCTGAGGGGCGGTAAGGGCAATTTCCCGCCCGGAGCGGGACATCTGTGCCAGGCACAGGAAGACCCGCCCCAAACAGGTTACAGCCTCCAATCAGGACATTGGGGAATTTCTCTCACATAATGTTTATGAATTGAGATAATAGTTAGCCATAACAGGCCAAACAGCAATTTGCATTTATATTGCTGTTTTAACATAGACATTCTGAAAAGGGTGGGAGAACAGCCAGTTGTCGTGGTGCACATTGATACCAACGACATAGGTTAAAAAAAGGGATGAGGTCCTACGAGACGAATTTAAGGAGCTAGGAGCTAAATTAAAACGTAGGATCTCAAAAGTAGTAATCTCAGGATTGCTACCAGTGCCACGAGCTAGTCACAGTAGGAATCGCAGGATAGCGCAGATGAATACGTGGCTTGAGCAGTGGTGCAGCAGGGAGGGATTCAAATTCCTGGGGCATTGGATCCGGTTCTGGGGGAGGTGGGACCAATACAAACCGGACGGTCTGCACCTGGGCAGGAACGGAACCAATGTCCCAAGGGGAGCATTTGCTATTGCTGTTGGGGAAGAGTTAAATTAATATGGCAGGGGGATGGGAACCAATGCAGGGAGACAGAGGGAAACAAAATGGAGACAGAAGCAAAAGACAGAAAGGAGATGAGTAAAAGTGGAGGGCAGAGAAACCCAAGGCAAAAAACAAAAAGGGCCAATGTACAGCAAAATTCGAAAGGGTCAAAGTGTAATAAAAAGGCAAGCCTGAAAGCTTGGTGCCTCAAGGCGAGGAGTATTCGGAACCCAGGAGAGAGCTCTGAACTAGTTAGAGTGGGTGAGAGCGCAGATGAACAGAACCCCAAGAAAGAATGCAAAAGGCAGAATGCAACAGAGCAGAGTAGCACTGGGGTAAGTGTAAACCAGTGGGACAAAGAAGGGACAATATGTATGAATATAAAGGGGCTGCAGGAGGGGTCAAAACTAAAAATCATGATTTAAAAACTAGTATTAAAACACTTTACCTAAACGCATGCAGCATTCGAAATAAAGTAAATGAGTTGATGGCACAAATCATTACAAATGGGTATGATTTGGTGGCCATTACGGAAACGTGGTTGCAGGGTGGCCAAGACTGGGAATTAAACATACAGGGGTATCTGACAATTCGGAAGGATAGACAAGAAGGGAAAGGAGGTGGGGTAGCTCTGTTAATAAAGGATGATATCAGGGGAGTTGTGAGAAATGATATTGGTTCTAATGAACAAAATATTGAATCATTGTGGGTGGAGCTTAGAGATAGTAAGGGGGAAAAAGTCACTGGTGGGCGTAGTTTATAGGCCCCCAAATATTAACTTCACGGTGGGGCGGACAATAATCAAGGGAATAATAGAGGCATGTGAAAAAGGAATGGCAGTAATCATGGGGGATTTTAACCTACATATCGATTGGTCAAATCAAATCGTACGGGGTAGCCTTGAGGAGGAATTCATAGAATGCATACGGGATTGTTTCTTAGAACAGTATGTTACAGAACCTACAAGGGAGCAAGCTATCTTAGATCTGGTCCTGTGTAATGAGACAGGAATAATAAACGACCTCCTAGTAAAAGATCCTCTCGGAATGAGTGGTCACAGTATGGTTGAATTTGTAATACAGATTGAGGGTGAGGAAGTAGTGTCTCAAACGAGCATATTATGCTTAAACAAAGGGGACTACAGTGGGATGAGGGCAGAGTTAGCTAAAGTAGTATGGGAACACAGATTAAACGGTGGCACAATTGAGGAACAGTGGAGGACTTTTAAGGAGCTCTTTCACAGTGCTCAACAAAAATATATTCCAGTGAAAAAGAACGGCGGTAAGAGAAGGTATAACCAGCCGTGGATAACCAAGGAAATAAAGGAGAGTATCAAATTAAAAACCAATGCGTATAAGGTGGCCAAGGTTAGTGGGAAACTAGAAGATAGGGAAAATTTTAAACGACAGCAAAGAAACACTAAGAAAGCAATAAAGAAACGAAAGATAGATTACGAAAGTAAACTTGCGCAAAACATAAAAACAGATAGTAAAAGCTTTTACCGATATATAAAATGGAAGAGATTGACTAAAGTAAATGTTGGTCCCTTAGAAGATGAGAAGGGGGATTTAATAATGGGAAATGCGGAAATGGCTGAGACTTTAAACAATTATTTTGCTTCGGTCTTCACAGTGGAAGACACAAAAACCATGCCAAAAATTGCTGGTCACGGGAATGTGGGAAGGGAGGACCTTGAGACAATCAATGTCACTTGAGAGGTAATGCTGGACAGGCTAAAGGGACTCAAGGTAGACAAGTCCCCTGGTCCTGATGAAATGCATCCCAGGGTATTAAAAGAGATGGAGGAAGTTATAGCAGATGCATTCGTTATAATTTACCAAAATTCTCTGGATTCTGGGGAGGTACCAGCGGATTGGAAAGCAGCTAATGTAATGTCTCTGTTTAAAAAAGGGGGCAGACAAAAGGCAGGTAACTATAGGCCGGTTAGTTTAACATCTGGAGTGGGGAAAATGCTTGAAGCTGTCATTAAGGAAGAAATAGCAGGACACCTAGATAGGAATAGTGCAATCAAGCAGACGCAACATGGATTCATGAAGGGGAAATCATGTTTAACTAATTTACTGGAATTCTTTGAGGATAAGTGTGCGGGAAGTGTATCCGCCTCCAGCTCCTGACGGTCCATGTTGCGGAATTGGAGCTGAGGGTGGATTCACTCTGGAGCATCCACGATGCTGAGAATGACGTGAGTAGCACGTGTAGCGAGTTGGTCTTACCGCAGGAGAAGGGTCCACAGCCAGATAGGGAGGGAAGACCAGCAGGAAGAGTAGTGCAAGGAAGGTAGTGCAGGGGTCCCCTGTGGTCATCCCCCTGCAAAACAGATACACTGCTTTGAGTGCTGTTGGGGGGGATGACTCATCAGGGGAGGGCAGCAGCAGCCAAGTTCATGGCACCGTGGCTGGCTCTGTTGCACAGGAGGGCAGAAAAAAGAGTGGGGGAGCGATAGTGATAGGGGATTCAATGGTGAGGGGAATAGATAGGCGTTTCTGCGGCCGCAATCGAGACTCCAGGATGGTATGTTGCCTCCCTGGTGCAAGGGTCAAGGATGTCTCGGAGCGGGTGCAGGACATTCTAAAAAGGGAGGGAGAACAGCCAGTTGTCGTGGTGCACATTGGTACCAACGATATAGGTAAAAAAAGGGATGAGGTCCTACGAGACAAATTTAAGGAGCTAGGAGCTAAATTAAAAAGTAGGACCTCAAAAGTAGTAATCTCGGGATTGCTACCAGTGCCACGTGCTAGTCAGAGTAGGAATCGCAGGATAGCGCAGATGAACACGTGGCTTGAGCAGTGGTGCAGCAGGGAGGGATTCAAATTCCTGGGGCATTGGAACCGGTTCTGGGGGAGGTGGGACCAGGTGGGACCGGACGGTCTGCACTGGGCAGGACCGGAACCAATGTCCGAGGGGGAGTGTTTGCTAGTGCTGTTGGGAAGGAGTTAAACTAATATGGCAGGGGGATGGGAACCAATGCAGGGAGACAGAGGGAAACAAAAAGGAGGCAAAAGCAAAAGACAGAAAGGAGACGAGGAAAAGTGGAGGGCAGAGAAACCCAAGGCAAAGAACAAAAAGGGCCACTGTACAGCAAAATTCTAAAAGGACAAAGGGTGTTAAAAAAACAAGCCTGAAGGCTTTGTGTCTTAATGCAAGGAGTATCCGCAATAAAGTGGATGAATTAACTGTGCAAATAGATGTTAACAAATATGATGTGATTGGGATTACGGAGACTTGGCTCCAGGATGATCAGGGCTGGGAACTCAACATCCAGGGGTATTTAACATTCAGGAAGGATAGAATAAAAGGAAAAGGAGGTGGGGTAGCATTGCTGGTTAAGGAGGAGATTAATGCAATAGTTAGGAAAGACATTAGCTTGGATGATGTGGATTCTATATGGGTAGAGCTGCAGAACATCAAAGGGCAAAAAACGTTAGTGGGAGTTGTGTACAGACCTCCAAACAGTAGTAGTGATGTTGGGCAGGGCATCAAACAGGAAATTAGGGGTGCATGCAATAAAGTTGCAGCAGTTATAATGGGTGACTTTAATATGCACATAGATTGGGCTTGCCAAACTGGAAGCAATACGGTGGAGGAGGATTTCCTGGAGTGCATAAGGGATGGTTTTCCAGACCAATATGTCGAGGAACCAACTAGGGGGGAGGCCATCTTAGACTGGGTGTTGTGTAATGAGAGAGGATTAATTAGCAATCTCATTGTGCGAGGCCCCTTGGGGAAGAGTGACCATAATATGGTGGAATTCTACATTAGGATGGAGAATGAAACAGTTAATTTAGAGACCATGGTCCAGAACTTAAAGAAGGGTAACTTTGAAGGTATGAGGCGTGAATTGGCTAGGATAGATTGGCAAATGATACTTAAGGGGTTGCCTGTGGATGGGCAATGGCAGACATTTAGAGACCGCATGGATGAACTACAACAATTGTACATTCCTGTCTGCCTTAAAAATAAAAATGGGAAGGTGGCTCAACCGTGGCTATCAAGGGAAATCAGGGATAGTGTTAAAGCCAAGGAAGTGGCATACAAATTGACCAGAAATAGCAGTGAACCCGGGGACTGGGAGAAATTTAGAACTCAGCAGAGGAGGACAAAGGGTTTGATTAGGGCAGGGAAAATGGAGTACGAGAAGAAGCTTGCAGGGAACATTAAGGCGGATTGCCAAAGTTTCTATAGATATGTAAAGAGAAAAAGGTTAGTCAAGACAAACGGATGTCTCCTGCAGTCAGAATCAGGGGAAGTCATAACGGGGAACAAAGAAATGGCAGACCAATTGAACAAGTACTTTGGTTCGGTATTCACTAAGGAGGACACAAACAACCTTCCGGATATAAAAGGGGTCAGAGGGTCTAGTGAGGAGGAGGAACTGAGGGAAATCTTTATTCGTCGGGAAATTGTGTTGGGAAAATTGATGGGATTGAAGGCTGATAAATCCCCAGGGCCTGATGGACTGCATCCCAGAGTACTTAAGGAGGTGGCCTTGGAAATAGCGGATGCATTGACAGTCATTTTCCAACATTCTATTGACTCTGGATCAGTTCCTATGGAGTGGAGGGTAGCCAATGTAACCCCACTTTTTAAAAAAGGAGGGAGAGAAAACAGGGAATTATAGACCGGTCAGCCTGACCTCAGTAGTGGGTAAAATGATGGAATCAATTATTAAGGATGTCATAGCAGCGCACTTGGAAAAAGGTGACATGATAGGTCCAAGTCAGCATGGATTTGTGAAAGGGAAATCATGCTTGACAAATCTTCTGGAATTTTTTGAAGATGTTTCCAGTAAAGTGGACAAGGGAGAACCAATTGATGTGGTATATTTGGACTTTCAGAAGGCTTTCAACTAAGTCCCACACAAGAGATTAATGTGCAAAGTTAAAGCACATGGGATTGGGGATAGTGTGCTGACGTGGATTGAGAACTGGTTGTCATACAGGAAGCAAAGAGTAGGAGTAAATGGGTACTTTTCAGAATGGCAGGCAGTGACTAGTGGGGTACCGCAAGGTTCTGTGCTGGGGCCCCAGCTGTTTACATTGTACATTAATGATTTAGACGAGGGGATTAAATGTAGTATCTCCAAATTTGCGGATGACACTAAGTTGGGTGGCAGTGTGAGCTGCGAGGAGGATGCTATGAGGCTGCAGAGTGACTTGGATAGGTTAGGTGAGTGGGCAAATGCATGGCAGATGAAGTATAATGTGGATAAATGTGATGTTATCCACTTTGGTGGTAAAAACAGAGAGACAGACTATTATCTGAATGGTGACAGATTAGGAAAAGGGGAGGTGCAACGAGACCTGGGTGTCATGATACGTCAGTCATTGAAGGTTGGCATGCAGGTACAGCAGGCGGTTAAGAAAGCAAATGGCATGTTGGCCTTCATAGCGAGGGGATTTGAGTACAGGGGCAGGGAGGTGTTGCTACAGTTGTACAGGGCCTTGGTGAGGCCACACCTGGAGTATTGTGCACAGTTTTGGTCTCCTAACCTGAGGAAGGACATTCTTGCTATTGAGGGAGTGCAGCGAAGATTCACCAGTCTGATTCCCGAGATGGCAGGACTGACCTATCAAGAAAGACCGGATCAACTGGGCTTGTATTCACTGGAGTTCAGAAGAATGAGAGGGAACCTCATAGAAACATTTAAAATTCTGACGGGTTTAGACAGGTTAGATGCAGGAAGAATGTTCCCAATGTTGGGGAAGTCCAGAACCAGGGGTCATAGTCTAAGGATAAGGGGTAAGCCATTTAGGACCGAGATGAGGAGAAACTTCTTCACCCAGAGAGTGGTGAACCTGTGGAATTCTCTACCACAGAAAGTAGTTGAGGCCAATTCACTAAATATATTCGAAAGGGAGTTAGATGAAGTCCTTACTACTCGGGGGATCAAGGGGTATGGCGAGAAAGCAGGAAGCGGGTACTGAAGTTGCATGTTCAGCCATGAACTCATTGAATGGCGGTGCAGGCTAGAAGGGCTGAATGGCCTACTCCTGCACCTATTTTCTATCTTTCTATATAACGAGCATGGTGGACAGAGGTGGACCGATGGATGTGGTGTATTTAGATTTCCAAAAGGCATTCGATAAGGTGCCACACAAAAGGTTACTGCAGAAGATAAAGGTACGTGGAGTCAGAGGAAATGTCTTAGCATGGATCGAGAATTGGCTGGCTAACAGAAAGCAGAGAGTCGGGATAAATGGGTCCTTTTCGGGTTGGAAATCGGTGGTTAGTGGTGTGCCACAGGGATCCGTGCTGGGACCACAACTGTTTACAATATACATAGATGACCTGGAAGAGGGGACAGAGTGTAGTGTAACAAAATTTGCAGATGACACAAAGATTAGTGGGAAAGCGGGTTGTGTAGAGGACAGAGAGAGGTTGCAAAGAGATTTAGATAGGTTAAGCGAATGGGCTAAGGTTTGGCAGATGGAATACAATGTCGGAAAATGTGAGGTTATCCACCTTGGGAAAAAAAACAGTAAAAGGGAATATTATTTGAATGGGGAGAAATTACAACCTGGGGGTCCTTGTGCATGAATCCCAAAAAGTTCGTTTACAGGTGCAGCAGGTAATCAGGAAGGCGAATGGAATATTCGCCTTCATTGCGAGAGGGATGGAGTACAAAAGCAGGGAGGTACTGCTGCAACTGTACAGGTTATTGGTGAGGCCGCACCTGGAGTACTGCGTGCAGTTTTGGTCACCTTACTTGAGGAAGGATATACTAGCTTTAGAGCGGGTACAGAGACGATTCACTAGGCTGATTCCGGAGATGAGGGGGCTACCTTATGATTATAGATTGAGTAGACTGGGTCTTTACTCGTTGGAGTTCAGAAGGATGAGGGGTGATCTTATAGAAACATTTAAAATAATGAAAGGGATAGACAAGCTAGAGGCAGAGAGGTTGTTTCCACTGGTCGGGGAGACTAGAACTAGGGGGGCACAGCCTCAAAATACGGGGGAGCCAATTTAAAACCGAGTTGAGAAGGAATTTCTTCTCCCACAGGGTTGTGAATCTGTGGAATTCTCTGCTCAAGGAAGCAGTTGAAGCTAGCTCATTAAATGTATTCAAATCACAGAGAGATAGATTTTTAACCAATAAGGGAATTAAGGGTTATGGGGAGCGGGCGGGTAAGTGGAGCTGAGTCCACGGCCAGATCAGCCATGATCTTTTTGAATGGCAGAGCAGGCTCAAGGGGCTAGATGGCCTACTCCTGTTCCTAATTCTTATGTTCTTATGAAGTATATCCCAAGGTGCTTCACAGAGGCGTAATCAGAAATAAATGGACACCATTCCAAAGAAGGAGCTATTGGAAGGGCGGCCTAAAGCTTAGTCAAAGAGGTGAGTTTTATGAAGAGTCTTAAAAAGTTAAGGGAAGTTTAGGGCAGGAATTACAAAGTGTGGGGCCTAGGTGGATGAATGCTCGGCCACCAATGGTGGGGCAAATGGAGTGTGAGATGCACAAAAAGCCAGAGTTGGGGAAACAGAGAGTTTGGGATGGGTGGTTGTCGGGTAGAGAGATAGGCATGGGCAAGGCCACAGAGACAGGCACAGGCGAGGCCATGAATGGATTTAAACACAACGAGGAGTATTTTATTTTGAAGGCATTGGGAGCCAAATTAAGTCAGTAAGGATAGAAGTTATAGGTGAACAGGACTTGGTATAGGATAGGATACAGGCAGCAGAACTGTGGATGAGCTGAAGTTTACAGAGGGAAAAGGACAGGAAGCCAGTCAGGAGAATTTCTAGAATCGAATCTAGAAGTTACAAAGTCTTAAATGAGGGCTTCAGCAGCAGATGGGCTTAGAAGGGGAAGACGTGTACAATTTTGCATCTAGGGATTGAATCAGTGACTTTGGAGCAGTATAATAGTTTCTGCAAACAACATTCAGTGTCCAAAATCATGACTTGGCTTCCGGTGATGGCATAAATGCTCTCAAGTCACCGCTAATCCCTTGCCAGCATCTAATTCTTTGCAAGTAAAGGAAAAGCACTCCAAACAATGCAGTTCCTCACAGTTTGAATAAGATGGCTATTCCAGATACACCTACTCATTTAAATACTGCATTACTTATGAGAAAGAACACACTGCCATGGCTCATTTAAAAAAGGAGGCAGACAAAAAGCAAGCAACTATAGACCATTTAGCCTAACATCTGTCGTTGGGAAAATGCTGGAGTCCATTATTAAGGAAGCAGTAGCGGGACATTTGGAAAAGCATGATTCAATCAAGCAGAGGCAGCATGGTTTTATGAAAGGGAAATCATGTTTGACAAATTTGCTGGAGTTCTTTGAGGATGTAACGAGCAGGGTGGATAAGGGGGAACCAATGGATGTGGTGTATTTTGATTTGCAGAAGGCATTCGATAAGGTGCCACATAAAAGGTTACTGCACAAGATAAAAGTTCACGGGATTGGGGATGATATATGAGCATGGATAGAGGATTGGCTAACTAATAGAAAACAGAGAGCTGGGATAAATGGGTCATTTTCCGGATGGCAAACATTAACTAGTGGGGTGCCGCAGGGATCGGTCCTCAACTATTTACAATCTATATTAATGACTTGGATAAAGGGACCGAGTGTAATGCAACCAAGTTTGCTGATGATAGAAAGATGGGTGGGAAAAGCAAACTATGAGGAGGACACAAAAAATCTGCAAAAGATATAGATAGTCTGTGTGAGTGGGCAAATATTTGGCAGATGGAGTATAATGTGGGAAAATGTGAGATTATCCACTTTGGCAGAAAAAATAGAAAAGCAAATTATAATTTAAATGGAGAAAAATTGAAAATTTTGCAGTACAGAGAGACCTGGGGGTCCTTGTGCATGAAACACAAAAAGTTAATATGCAGGTACAACAAGTAATCAGGAAGACACATGGAATGTTGGCCTTTATTGCAAGAGGGATAGAGTATAAAAGCAGAGAAGTCCTGCTACAACTGTACAGGGTATTGGTGAGGCCACACCTGGAGTACTACGTACAGTTTTGGTCTCCATATTTAAGGAAGGATATACTTGCATTGGAGGCTGTTCAGAGAAGGTTCACTTGGTTGATTCCGGAGATGAGGGGGTTGACTTACGAGGATAGGTTGAGTCGACTGGGCCTATACACATTGGAGTTCAGAAGAATGAGAGGTGATCTTATTAAAACGTATATGATGATGAGGGGGCTCAACAAGGTGGATGCAGAGAGGATATTTCCACTCATAGGGGAAACTAAAACTAGAGGACATACGGCTAGAACCTCCACTTTTGAGCTTATCGCCCAAAAATGGTCGTTATTTCCGGCGTGGGCGGTAAAAAAGGGTTTTCAGATCGCCGGCTTCTCGCCCATTCTTAAAACACCTTGTGTACATTTTTGAAAATGGGCGTTACCATGAGCGTTATCAATTGGACGGTGGCGTAAAATTTTTTTTGACCTTCTGCCGTTAAGTGTGGCCGTCCTTAGCAATGGTATGGCAATGCTCGATTCCCGCGATTCTGGAGGCCAAGGGTCACCATGACATGCACGGAAGAGGAGACAGAGAGAGAGGGAGCTCAGAGGGACTGAAGGCATGGCTGGGTGTGGTGTGGCTGTTTTGGGAGGAAGGAGGGAGGCTTTAGAGCTTCACAGCAAGTAGGCAAACAAAAAGTAGGTATTACCAGCCACATATTTGACCAAATTTGCCCCAGAATGGAGGAGGAGGAGGCATCACAGCACTCTATGGAGACTGACGCTGGAGAGAGCAGGGAGGTGGGAGAGGAGCACATTGGAGGGCACAAAAGAGCCAGGAGGATCTCGGACAAGGCAAATGACTCCCTCCTGCAGGAGGTCGAGTCACACTGGGGTGATTTGACACAGGGAGGGCGTGGAAAGCCCACCCCAAAGGCCTACTAGAGGATATGGACCGAGATAGCAGAGGTGGTCTTGTCGGCGACCAATGAGGTATGTGAGGGCAACCAATGCTGCAAACGATGGAATGACCTTGTGGGATCCGCAAGAGTAAGTATTACATTGATTTACATGTACTTATGTATTTATATAATTTGATTTGTAACAGTCATGAGTGACTATCAGCAGATGTGAGGTCTTGCATTTTTACCGGGAATGTTTTACTCAAAGCCTGCGGTCACAGTGCACATCTTTAGGTAAAGAATGATAATTATCATAATAATCATGATTACATCTGTCAGTTATGTGTTATATCAGTCTCTGTGACAGTTCCTAGCAATGATATCACGCAATGATCTCATGCCATGTTGTCCTGTTATCTTTTACAGAAGAAGCTATCGCCGATGAGGTCCGTGCAGAGGCGAACGGGTGGGGAGGCCACCAGTCCCCAGCGACGTCACAGAGAGAGAGGAGCGAGTGCTAGCACTCATGAAGAAGCACCCCCGGACAGCCATGGACGCATCTGCAGACCCTGAAGTGATGCCACGTGAGTAAAGCTTACACCATTGCGTGATGTAAAGTCAATAGATACCATACCCACTCATATCCGAACAATGATAAATGATTTCTAAAAGAAATAATGCTGGCCTAATGAAAATCGTGCAATGCACAATGTGTTGATGGTCATGAAATGTGATGTCTGTATGATTGTGAGAGCGGTGGTGCTTTTGTCGTGCATATGCTGTGTGTAGCGCTGGACTCACCTTGTCACTCTAGCACCCACTTCTCCTCTAACAACCTCATTTGTGTCTTGCAGTTCAGCCAGCAGCGCGGCCCCAGGCAAGATCACAGAGGCCAGAAGGTGGGGGCGCGGGGCAGGGAGTCGATGGGCGATCCTCCTACATCTGGTGCTGAGGAGCTCCGATTGTCGCCCGTCAATCCGCTGGGTCTGTTCTCGACGGATGAGAACGCGGACTTCGAAGAACCTGCATCGCCACGCTCTCGAACCCATTCCATCCCAAAGCCATCTGTTGGTCCTCCAGTCATTCCCGCCTCCACTCTGGAGGTATCGGCCCCAAGCACCTCTCCACAGGGCATCCCTTTTGTCTCCAGGATGCCACCGACCCCGCGGAGGTCTCGTGGACGCGGCTGGTCTGTTCCACGAGCGCGACATGACAGCGGAGAGATGGTACAGTTGTCCAGGAGGACTGCAGACATTGGTGACCAGCTCATCGAAGCTTTGGGGGGCATATCCTGACAGCTGGCCACCATGACCGAGTACATTCCGCGGATGGCGGAGGCCCTGGATGCGATAGCCAGGAACACTGCTGCCACAGGCCTCCCAGTGGTCCCCGAGCGCGGCACTCCACCCCTAGGTTCCGCACCACCGCTGCGAACGACAGATGAGAGCAAGGACCAAGGTCCTGCTTCTGCATCAGAGAACGTTGCCCCCTCGGCAGCCGCCCCCCCCCGATACCTGTGCAACGACCGCATCTGCCTTCATCCCCCCCCCCAATGAGGCACCACCTGAGGCGGTGGGGAGAAGGAGAGGGGAGAAGGAAAGTGAGGTGTATGTGCGCAGGTGATGGCTGTGTTTTCACTCCATCTGGGTGTATGCAATTTGTTGCAATGTATGGGGGCTGGGGACCACGCTCCTGCTTTGCCTTTGTATTCTGTGTTGCTGGACTTGTTGAACATGTGATTGATGTCAATGGTGGAAAAAGTGGGATGTGGGCGGGGGTTGGGTGTTCTTGGCTGTGATTATGATTTCGGACCAATGTTGGTAGTAAACTTTTGTTATTGAACATAACCTTGTTGCGCATTGTCTCAGATAGCTGGACCGTTACACTCTGGTGATTCCTTCCCATGAAAGGGTTAAATACAACTTTACATCAATCAATGTAAACTTTAACTAACTGGCATCAAGGTGATGGGCAACATTGATGTCTGAGCTGCACACACACAGCAGTGTGTCAGTGTTGTCACTCATCAACGCTCTTTCAGTCAAATCTTTCCGATATCAGCTCCTCATGTAAGAGTGGGATTTAACAAATGCCAGCCACACCGCTGGAGTTCGTTCCGGTTAGTTCTACTTTTCGTGGGCGGTTTTTTGAGCGAGCGATATTGTGGGCGCTATGTGTGCAAGGTGGTGAAATTGAAGTTGGGCGATCTTCATGACCGCTAGTTTGGGTAAATAGGCTCTTTACAACAAAAAACAGTTGCCGGGCTTTAATATTGAGTCTCGCGTTAATTCCGTGCGGAAAGGAAAGCTGGGCGATATTATGGTTGTTGAATTCGACCATTCTGCTGATTCCGCCCCAAAAAGGTTGGGTGGGCGGTGATATTTTTTCTCAGCATAAGTCCATTGAGAAAATAACGCTCGATGATAAGCCTCCTAAAAAAGCCCGTCAGTTTCCATTTTGTGCCAAAATAGGCGATATATGGGCGTTATACATCAATTCAGCGGTAAAATGGGGTTTAAGTGGGCGTTAAGCATGCAAAAAAAGTGGAGGTTCTAGCCCATAGTCTTAGAATCAGGGGCCGTCCATTTAAAACGGAGATGAGGAGAAATTTCTTCTCTCAGAGGGTTGTAAATCTATGGAATTCTCTGCCCCAGAGAGCTGTGGAGGCTGGGTCATTGAATATATTTAAGCGGTAAGCGAGTACAGGATTATGGGGAGCAGGAAGTGAAGTGGAGCTGAGTCCATGATCCGGTCAGCCATGATCTTATTGAATGGCGGACCAGGCTCGAGGGGCCAAATGGCCTACTCCTGCTCCTATTTCTTCTGTTCTTATGTTCTCACAAAGAAAAAAAAACTGCATAAAGAACTATATTGTACACATGTATTTTACATGAATAAAAGCAACTATTTTAACATAATTAAATTCACAGTATATACTGAATATATTACACCACCTGGACTGCAGCAGTTCAAGACGGCGGCTCACCGACACCTTCTCAAGGGCAGCCAAGGATGGGCAATAAATGCTGGTCTTGCTGGCGATGCCCGTACCCGAAGAATGAATTAAAACAACAGTGACTACACTTTAAAAGTACTTCATTGGCTGTAAAGTGCTTTGGGATGTCCTGAGGTTGTGAGAGGTGCTATATAAATGCACGTTCTTTGTTTATCTATTACATAAAATTAATGCAAAAAAAAAAAATGATTTTGCATGTAAAAGTGAAGGCAAAACAAACTGGGCAACTCCAGTTAAAAAGTTCTACCTTCTGACTTATTTACAGAAAGGGTTCTGTGCATATCATAGAAAAATAAAAATCACTGATCAGTTCCCCTCACACCTCCAGTGGTGAACCTCATGTTCCTTCTTCCCAAAGCCCCACCCCATTCTTTCCCTGATCTGTCTTGCTTTTACTGACAGTAACGTGAAGCATCCAACATATTGCAATTATTTTGCCCCAGAATAGTTCAAACATTGTCTTAAGAGACCTCAGCTCTATTCTACTGTACTTCTGCCTCACCAATATGCATCATTATGGGATTAGGGAGTCCAATAGAGATGATGGCCCAGATTTTGCCAGGCCTCTGACGGCGTGTGCGTACACAGTCGTAACTGCCCCGCATGTTCCGGGTTTCCGCATGTGCTACGCTGTGTATGGTGATGATAAACACGGAACTTGAGATCTGTCAAGTTTGGGCTTCACATATCATCTGTATGTGCAAGATATGGACATTCGCTAGCTATTTGCCCAATTATTGCCCAGCGAATGTCCACAAACCTCTTACACCTGGTAAAAGCAGGCATTGGGCCTTCTTTTACCAGCATAAGAGTTTAAATAAATATTAAAATAAATGTTTAAAAATCATTTAAACATTCAAAGACCTTTACAATTAATTTAGGTTATTTTTGGCCCCTTTAAAAATGTTGACATTTATTTTTCAAAAAATTAAATTTTTGTTTTAAATGTTCAAATTAAATTGTATTTCAATTAATTTTATACATGTGATGATGTATTCTTATTTAGGTTGTGTGAAAATGTATTTTTTATGCCATTCCTATAATGCTTATGTGGATCCCATACATAAATGGAATCCCCTTAAGCATAATGGAAATTCCGCTTTGTGATTGGTTGCACTGGCCCACGTGATCCCAGGGACGCTTGCAAACCGCATGCGCCCCTGGGATACATAGGCCTTTATGCCTATAGGCCCAGGACCTCACGAGTCTGAAGATGTGGAGGCACCAACTGGTGGGTACTTTTCTTGTGAATCGGAGGCATTCGCCCGCGGGAAACTTCTGAACGCAATTTCAGGTCCATTATGAAGGTTGCAAGAGATTATGAAGGTTGCAATGTTATATTTTTAGTCTGGTACAGCGTGAACAATTCCTCCCCCAAGCAGACCTATGAACCAGAGTATTATCTTAACTGTCCAACAGCGAGACAAATATTAGAGGTACTCAGAGATTCTTATGTTCTTATTTATGGGGAGCGGGCAGGGAAATGGACCCGAGTCCATGATTGGATCAGCCATGATCTTATTAAATGGCGGAGCAGGCTCGAGGGGCCAAATGGCCTACTCCTGCTCCTATTTCTTATGTTCGTAGAACCTTTCCCATTGTACATCAGCTTAATGGAATGTATCAGGTGTAGCGCGTGATCCTCGCGTCTTCAGTAGGCAGATGACTATATCCTCTCTACCAGGCAGAAACTCGAACTATAAACTGTACTGTATGCATCTGTGAGTATACTCACAGGTTTGTAGAGCTGTTGAGCTTTTGCCATGACGTGCTCCTCATGGTCAAGGATCCCCTTGCCTTGCGGAGGATGCCTGAGTGGGGAGAAAATTGCGGTCGAAGGCTTCCTTCGTTCGAATGCATCCGACTCGAAAAAAATCTGCAAAACTATCTGTTGGTCCCAGAGAAACGTACGATTCCAGTTTGAGGCCTTCATTTGCTGCACAGCTTACGGGAATCTGTCTTTCACGTACGGACATCTATGTTGCAATCACGTGTGCCTGGACCACCAATCACTATCTGGTATTCTCATTGATAATAATGGGAACCTGTTTGTACGCGTTCCCATTACTATCAATGAGAATAACCCCCTAAAACACCAAAACACAGCACAATAAATAAAAAAACACCTCACATATTTAAAATTTATTGAAATTAAATGTAATTAAATGTTTTAGAAAAAAATATTTTTTTTGGATTTTTTTTTAATGTGTTTTAATAAGGTTAAAAATGAACTTATCTTATTGGACAGGGTTTTTAAACATAAAAATGAGTGATTAAATTTAATTTTTCTATTTTATTTTTAAAAATTGTTACGCTGATAAAAGTAAGCTACGTGCCTGCTTTTACCACGGGTAAAAGTTTGAAGGACATTCGCTGGGCATGAGTTGGGCAAATAGCCCAATCTCTCTCGCGCGGATGTCCTTCTCCCAGGGATGTGGAGGATCTGTCTGAAGAAATTTTAACAGATCGGAAAAGCCGATTTTCGGCGCATGTGCATCGCGCCCTTGGAACCGGCTTTTGCACAGCCTCGCCGGGTGTGTGCGCACTTCATACGGACCCGGCGAGGCCGCTATTTTCAGCCCAGTGGCTTAATGAATTTGTTAACCCCAAGACATTCTCAGACATACTACAGAGATTAGAGAATCATTCTGATCTGCAACTTTTAGAAATAGTGGAGAGCAATGAGAAACGAAAGACCTGTGAGTACACTGTTGCCATAAAAAAATGATCACTACACTGCAATTTTGGAGGATTCCTAGATAGGGCTCTTCGAGATAAATTTGTATGTGGACTAACGGATGAACCCATCCAATCAAAATTGTTAGATATGATCTCTCTTTTGAGAAAGCTTGCAAGATAGCCACCTCCATGGAGATGGCAGAGAAAAATATTAAGGAATTTCACCCATTACCGGCAGTAGTAGCAGTTCACAGTCACAGGCTGTAGAAACACAGAAGGTGAGCCCTAGTCTGAGGAAGAGTTATGAAACCAAAAAGAATAGATGTCATGGCAACCACACCGCACAAGTGTCGGTTCAAGTGGGCAAGATGCTACCTGTGCCAAGTAAGGGGACACACTGCAGTCGCATATAAATCCAAGGACAGGCCCAACGATAATCAAAGACTTCACTGGGTGGAAGCTGATCAGTAGGTTTTGGTGCATATGCAGTGAAGGGCAAGGCAGTACATTCCTTATGTCAGGATTTCAGAACGTTGGTAGTGATTAATATTCAATGGATTAATATGATAATAGATACAGTGGCTGATTGCTCAAATTGAGTCAGGATGTGTATTACAAGAATTTCAGGGCATACCACTCTAAGGCGAGCTGAGCAGAGCTGAAAACATTCAGGGGAAAAACTGCAGACACTTGGACAAATGGAGTGTATAGTACAATACCAGGGGCAACAAGCAAGATTACCTATTATTATTATTATAACGAAATACATCAATGGGCAAAGATTGGCTAAGAGTGCTTCGTTTGGATTGGTACAGCGTCTGTAGTACAGAAATGGTTAAGTCTCGGCTAGATACTCTGCTGGAGAAATATGCTAACACGTTTGAGGACTCATACAAGGGCATCAAGGGATACAATGCACATATTCGGATTAGGTTGGATGTCAAACCTATTTTTTGTAGACCAAGACTGGTACAATAGGAATTAAAATTGCAGGTAGAGCGAGAGCGTGATAACTTGGAGAAAAACACAGTTTTAGTAAAGACTGATAGGAGTGACTGGGCCATTCCATTAGGTATAGTTCCAAAGGCAGACAAAATGGTACGGCTCTGTGGGGATGATAAAGTTACCCTGAATTGAGCAGTTGATGATGAACATTACCCTTCACTGACATCACAGGACCTGTTTGTAGAACTGGCAGGAGCCAAATTCTTCATGAAAATGAACCTCTCCCATGCCTATGCTCAACACAACATTGACAAGGATAGTCAGTAGTATCTGAGAGTCAACACACACACAGGTTTATATTCATATACTAAGTTGCCCTATGGTATCAAATCCTCACCAAAGATATTTCAGGCTATCATGGATCAGATCTTACAGGGAATTAATCACCGTTTGTGCAATCAAGATGATATGTTGATAGTCACCGGCACAGAGAAGGAAAACCTGGAAATCTTAGAAGATGTATTCAGACAGCTTAATGACCATAATATGAAGCTGAAGAGGAGTAAATGTGCAGTCATACAGCGTGAGGTGGTTTATGTAGGATTGCGGGTTGATGAAAATGATCTCCAATCAGTTAAGGAGAAAGTGCAAGCCATCATGACGGCTCCAGAACTGAAAACCATTACTGAGTTATGATCCTTTTTAGGCATGGTCCAATATTATGCTCATTTTCTTCCTAGACTAGCAACAGTGCTCACACCACTCCCATTATTTATTAAAGAAAGGTGTGCGTTGGATATGGGACAATAACCAACAGAATGCATACGACATGCAAGCGACGCTTGAGCAGTAGTGCCTTCTCGTCCATTATAATCTGACTCGTGAACTAAGACTAGCATGTGATGCCTCCCGGGTATGGTGTAGGAGCCATGTTATGAATGATGCGCAGGAAAAAAAATGTTTGTCTTGGCATTGCGTACACTCAACAAAAGCAAACAAAATTATGCCCAGATTGAGAAAGAGGCTTTGGCAGTTATATTTGGTATTAAAAAGTTTCACCAGTTTCTTTTGGGATGCCAATTCACGCCAGTAACCATCACAAACCGTTACTAGCTATCCGAGACTCAAAGGCGGCAATTCCATCTATGGCGGCTTCTGGAATGCAAAGATGGACTATTTTATTGTCTCAGTATGATTGCAAAATCGAGTATCGTACGTCGAAGCAGAATGCAGTAGCGGATGCCCTTTCAAGGTTCTGAACAGTCAATCTTCACTCTAGATGTCGTTGATGAGGACTTTCCGGTCACCGCCTCTGTTATTGCCGAGCGCACACAGAAAGATGCCACGTTACAGCGGGCCTATGAGCACACCCTACGAGGGTGGTCTGAAGATCAGATGCATTTAGACAAGGGGATTAAAGCCCTTTCATCATGTCGGCACAAATTATTTTATGAGCGGGGATGTCTAAAATGGGGCCTGAGAGTAATCATTCCCAGTGCACTACGTGTCCAAAATCTTGACGGAACTTCACAGTGAGCATACTGGCATCGTAGGCATGAAAGTGGTGGTCCGAAGTTTTGTTTATTGGCCTGGGTTGGATAAAGATTTAGAAGTGAGTGTACAATCTGTCAAGACTGCAGGATCATGCCAGCTAAAACGCCGCTGCAAACATGGACTTGGCCAACGAGATCATTCCAAAGAATACACATTGATTTTTGCGAGAGGGGCAGTGATAATTTTCTGGTTCTAGTCGATAGCCATTCAAAACGGCTGGAGGTACGGCATATGGTGGCATCTACGACTACAGAGCATACATTGGATGAATTGCAGGCTATTTTCGCATGCCTGAAGAAATGGTGTCAGATATTGGGCCGCAATTTCGGTCCATGCAATTTGCAAATTTTGCCAGACACAACAGTATCAAACATGGGTTGTTAGCACCGTATCATCCTACTTTGAACAGTGCAACTGAAAGGTCAGTCAGGATTGTCAAGGAGGCTTTGCGGAAACAAGTTCAACAGACTGGATCATCAGTGAGCATGAAGCCCAGGTTAGCGAATTTTTTTTTCAAATACAGAATTACACCTCATTCTACAACAGGGTACACACCTGCTGAATTATTGATGAAGTGTAGGCTGAGGACGCGTCTCAGTTTATTGCAACTTGTCTGATAAGGTAGAGAAGGCACAATCAGTGCAGAAACATCATTATCTTTCCGGTATTAAAGAGCGGTGCTTTCAGAAAGGTGATGAGGTCAGAGTTCTCAGTTTGTCGATAAGGGCAAGTTCAAGTAAATGGGACATTGGAACAATTATTTGGGTATGTGGCACCAAGCAGTGCTTGGTCAAAATTGGTGAATACATCAGGAAGGTTCATGTGGATCAAATGTTTCTAGCGAGTGATGCACCTTCAGTACCACGAGTAGATGATTATGCACCTGACTTGGACTATGATCAGAGTTAGTTGGTCCAAGTACTTCAACCGACACAACGTCCATATCCCCACCAACTTCGATGCAGCCGACTGAAGGCGGTTCTGCGGATATGGACAATCTCGCAGAGACTCTGTATCTTCTGAGGGAGGAGGTGGAGTTGGGTTTCAGTTGAGAAGATCAATGAGGAAACACAAACCATCTAGACAGGATACTGATAACTGGGAATATCAAGATCTCAGGAAGAAAGCTAACACTAGGACTGATGTAAGGGTTCCAAGGAAACTCAAGAGGACACAGGAAGACAGAGGTCAGGAATCCTGAGCTACACGTCCTGAAAACAGAAATTCCCCAAGATGGTCTCCGGAGTCAAATAAGAATATAGAAACGGAAATCGCCAGCCAACTGCAAAGAAATGGAGGTCGGGGCAGGAGGAAGCTAAAAGCTTACAACAAGATACTCAGGCTCAGCAGTTGCATTTGTAAAATTGTAATCATGATAAGTAATCTTTTGAAATATTGTATAAATACCTTGCTTCTAAAAAAAGGGGAAGCAGTGTAATGTTCACAGAATGTTCATAGGTTTGTAGAGCTGTTGAATTGTGAGTGGCTCAGCCAGTCACGTGAAACATATAAGAGGTTGAGGGGGGTTGACAGGGTAGATGCAGAGAGGATGTTTCCCCTCATGGGGGAATCTAGAACAAGGGGACAGAGTTTCAGAATAAGGGGTCGCCCATTTAAGACAGAAATAAGGAGGAATTTCTTCTTTCAGAGGGTCATGATTTTTTTGAATTCTCTACCCTCAGGAGCAGTGGAGGCTGTGTCTTTGAATATATTTAAGGTGGAGATAGACAGATTTTTGAATGATAAGGGAGTCAAAGGTTATGTGGAGCGGTGGGGAAGTGGAGTTGAGGCCAGGATCAAATCAGCCATCACCTTATTGAATGGTGGAGCAGGCTCAAGGGGCCAAATGGCCTACTTCTGCTCCAATTCTTCTGTTCTTCTGTTCACCCGTTCACAAGACTCAATAAAACTCCAGCCAGTTGGATTTAGGGGAGCTACGATGAGGCATGTGGTTGTGAGCCTGGTAGATGATCTGGTAATGTATAGTGTGATTGTTAAACCTTTGCTAATAAACCAACTAGTTATTAATAGCAATGTGACTCCATGAATTCTAAAGCAAAGAACCCATGAAGCAAATACATTACATAAACCAACAGACAGATGTATTTAGCACTAACTGATAAATAAATACTATTCAGCACAGTGTTCTTACATTAATTACAACCTTTGCTATTCTCCTCCAAAAATGTGCTGTCAACATAAAAAACGGTTGCTCATTTTTTACATGGCAAAATGCAGCCCCAGAGCCAGAGACTTAGCTCAATCTTTCTGCTGGCTTCAGAACAATTGCTGACTGGCACAAAATCCACCACAAATATATACATTTCTTCAAAAGTCAATTCATCTCAGAGATTCCAATATTGCTGCGTCTCATGGTTAGCCTGGAAATCCTTCCACCGCTTCTCTACGGACAGATCTTGTTCAGCTTTGGTTATTATCTTGCCAGATCTTACTTGTGACAATAGAAGCCAGTACAGTATGCACACAGTCTTTTTGTCAGTTTGAGGAAGGTAGCTTCAACTCAATGTGTCAGTTATATTTGTCTGCCTTTTTTGTATTGTACTGTCAAACTGTATGCTCCGTAACTGCTAAAAATAAAGCCTGCCTCATCAGCATGCCCTTGTTGAACTTGATGTATGCTGATGTCTGGTAAAAAGGGATGCAGCAGTGAACTGATGATCCAACTTCTCCTATTGGTGCTTTGTTTTCACCAACAGGGCTCTGTGATTGCATGTCTGGTTCTGGAGCTGACACAGGTTGGAGATCGTATCGTCGCTCCAGGTTCGATCGGGAAGTAGTGAGTCCTGTGAATCTGCCTCCTGTGGCCTCAAACCCTCTGCTATGACTCTCTTCCGTCTGACAGTATGATGCAATACCTATGCTGCAGGATTTAATGAAAGACTCTTCCTTAAGGCAATAGCTTCGACTCGGTTCACCACTGGAACTCTAATGTTCCCACTGGTACTTCAATAATGGATAAACTGACGCAATGTAATAATTAAGTAAATGCTGTGTGAATTTGGACATTTCACATAAATTGCTACTTAACAAGTAGTTTACAAGCAAAAAAATGCAGTAAGAGCATTAGAAATGGTTACTCCCAGGCAAAAGTGTAGCACCCTGGGCATAAGTTAACAGGCACTCAGTGAACACCATATCATGAAATTACTGTTACCCAATTACACGCAATTACCAAATGTGCTAGCTCTAAAATACACAGCAAATTAAACACTGCAGTAGGGTTTTTCTCAGTAAGCCACAAAGTCTCATTGCACATCTTCTGAGGTGCTTTGAGGTAAAAAGTTTACTTTCTTGTCTGACCTACAGTTCAACACTGAGAAATTAGCCAACGTAACCTGAAGCACTTATTTCCATGCGCTTTGACAAATCTTGACACCAGAATGTGAAATTCCTCAGTTATCCTTAACTTTCACTGGACCTATCTGTATTTTTAAAAAGTCTAGCCAGTACAGAGCATTATTTCTTGCAAACTTATTTTTTTGATATAGATCAGATCTATTTTATAAAATTACATTAGTATGTCATAATAATTAACAATTAAGGATACAATACAAATCTTGGTAATAGGGCCATGGCTTAGCTTTGAAATCGAGGCGATCATTAAGGTAGCAAAGAAAAATAAATTGTCCTATTAAAGATCAGTACAACTGGTAAAATAAAAAATGTTCATACATAAAGGGCCTTTACAAAATAATCACAGTAATACTAACAAAGGAACTCATTTTACAACTGTCTCAGCACTAAGCAAAAAAACATAGGTGCTGGAAGTCAGAAACAAAAACAGAAAATACTGGAAAAATACAGTAGGCCAGGCAGCATCTGGGGAGAGAACGGGTCATTTAGCTTCTCATTTGTAGACTTGTAATCAGAACTGGAAAAATTACAGTTGAGCAGCATTCAAAAATGAACATAACAAAAAGAAAGTGGATGGAAAGAAGAGTTTTTTAAAATCTCTCCTCTCCCTCTTACCTTTGATCCATTCCTTTTTAAATGTTGCTAATCTGTAATGTCTTTGACTACTGCGAAAGATTCCACACCACAAACATTGGCCTCAATATTTATGTGGGAGGCCGGGGCGGGTGTGTTTGCGACCGGGAAACCGGGAACTACTAGGAAGGCGGAGGTTAAATTTAACAGCAGGGCCTCATTAAGAAGGATTTTATTCTGCTAACTTTTATATTGAGAGGCTAGCCACCTGCCGGCGGGGGCGAAAGTCAGCGGGCACAAGACAGTAGCCGGGGACCACTGGGGTCGGTCCCTCCCCATTGAGAATATCACGGTTTGTGGGAGTAGCTACTGGGAGTATGACAGCAAGGACTGAGGGAGCAAGAGGGATCGTGGTGGGGGGGGGGGGGGAAAGATCGTGGGGAAAAGAGATCGCGGCAGGTTTGCTTGAGGTATGTACATATTTAGAAACAGGGATTCCATGTTCTCTTTATTTTACACTTACCAACTGTTGTGGATCTTTCCACTTGGTCTAACCCCACCTGCCTGAGCCATACCAACCTACTTGATGAGTTTTAGACATAAATACTATCCTATTGAACTGCTCAGCATCAAGCTAATCTACCTTAAACACCACAGGTCTTGTCTTTAGCCTTAGGCGACATTGCCTTGGCAAAATGAGGTCGGTTTTATTAAGAAAAATGCACTTAATTGATCACATTAATAGATTAGGATTGCCATATACTACAATAAAATTCAAGTTGACTAAATACCCAGGCAGATACGAAGGCATTGCTGTAGTTTTATCCATTCCATGTTCATGAATTGTACTTTATAAATGCAAAATGTGAGATATTTTGTGAAATCTTACAGTTCTTCAAGTGTGCTTAGGTACTTATTGCCTTTAAGAACCTCAACAATTGTGTCTCACAGTAACACAGTTATTCCAGAAATGTTTTTATTTAAGGCTGTATTTTTTGTCATTTTCTGCAGTTGGAAACAAAATTGTGCCATTGCACCAGAAGGATTCAGAAATGTTACAGCAGACTTAAAACTAAATTTATGATTTATGAAGGGTTGGTGCAACGAGACCTGGGTGTCATGGTACATCAGTCACTGAAAGTAGTCATGCAGGTACAGCAGGCAGTAAAGAAAGCAACTGGCATGTTGGCCTTCATAGCGAGAGATTTTGAGTATAAGAGCAGGGAGGTCTTACTGCAGTTGTACAGGGCCTTGGTGAGGCCACATCTTGAGTATTGTGTGCAGTTTTGGTCTCCTAATCTGAGGAAGGACATTCTTGCTATTGAGGGAGTGCAGCGAAGGTACACCAGACTGATTCCCGGGATGGCAGGACTGACATATGAAGAAAGACTGGATCGACTAGGCTTATATTCACTGGAATTTAGAAGAATGAGAGGGGATCTCAGAGAAGCATATAAAATTCTGACGGGATTGGACAGGTTAGATGCAGGAAGAATGTTCCCGATGTTGGGGAAGTCCAGAACCAGGGGTCACAGTCTAAGGATAAGGGGTAAGCCATAGAGGACAGAGATGAGGAGAAACTTTTTCACCCAGAGAGTGGTGAACCTGTGGAATTCTCTACCACAGAAAGTTATTGAGTCCAGTTTGTTGGATATATTCAAAAGGGAGTTGGAATGGATAAAACTAAAGGGATCAAGGGATATGGAGAGAAGGCAGGAGTCGGGTACTGAAGTTGCATGATCAGCCATGATCATATTGAATGGTGCTGCAGGCTCGAAGGGCCAAATGGCCTTCTCCTGCACCTATTTTCTATGTTTCTATGATGATTTATCATCATAAAACAGATAGCACTGAATTAATCACATTAATTTCTCATGAAAAAAATATTAAACATTAATGACAGGGATCTTTATGATGACTGTAATTACAACTATATACTTAATGTATGTACAAAATATTTAAACTTTAACAATGTTAATAAAATGATGAAATGTGCACATTTAGATTTTCTTGCACACTGGGTAAATATCCCAACGGTGAAGGACATAATTGCAACCAATCTCTTTTTTCTATAAAAGGAACTCTTAAGCAGCTTACTCACCATGATGCACGACTCGCTTCAGCCCCCTGATAATAGGAACCAGTGCAAGGTTGTCCTGGCGGGTGACCTATGTGTAAAGGATATGCATTCTGTTAAATCCTTCCTGGCAACAGATAAAATGATCTTCAATTTTAATCTTAAAAGAAAAGATGCTATCTGGTCACCAGCTTTGCTTTCAAAGTTATCCATGGAGATTACACCTAAACACAGAAGATTAAAAGTATAAGGAACTGACACTAAACAAATCTTGCAAAAAAATAATTACATTCTGGAGGACCAACTACTTTTCTGGGAGATAGGTGAAGTTCTATCTGACCTCATTAAAACTCAAGATGATAGAACCTTAAAACATGTGCAGCAGGATCGCTCCACAATATTTATTATTTTGTTAAAAGGGATTGTTACTGTGTTTCTCAACATCCATTCGTCTCAGAAAAAGCACAAAAATCGATAGTACATAGATAGTGCTTAAACATTTAGGTACTGTACATGGCTTTCTAACTCAGATGCCATAAGCAATACTACATCATCAAAAACATTTTGCAAATATTTACAACCAGAACTTGTCTTTAACCCAAAGATTGCAATCTTTGCCAGTTCTGTTGCTGACCAATACAAGTCTTCAAACTGGTTTACTTATTGTGATGATCTATAAATCTCAGAACTAATGCTTTTGACTTGTATTTTTCTCATGTGGTTCAGTTGATTAGGGCAGGAAAGATTCAGGATTGAGCAGTGGTCTGTGTTCACTTAGACGATCTGCACTGCACCACCCTTAGCACTCTTGGCTGAAAGGGGAACAAAACTATTGAGGGTTCCCACTCCTGTGGAGACTGTAATTTTCTTTGTAGCTAATAACCAATCTTGATATTTTCAGTTGCTTATTTAATAGTAAAATCACAACACCTAGAAAATATAAACATGTCTTTAATGCACCTCCTGTTACAAACGCAGTTAAATAACACTCAGAAAAGGTTTTGAGCATGTAATGATTCAGAGGGGTCGGACTGTGGAAAAGAAGGGAGAGCGAGATATATAAGACCTGGAATATTCAATGGAGAGCATAAAGGAGAACCACAGAGAGAACGTGAATAAGGTGAAAGCAGTTGCTGACTTGCATCATAGGGCTTAAATTTGGCCCACTTCTTTTTTCGGCGCACTCACCAGAGATGCGGCGACTTTGTGGGCTGAAAATGGTGCCAAAAAAATCTCCCCCGATTCTGGCGGCTGTGTTGCCTCTCCCGAGGCTTGGTGCGGCATGGCCAGTCGATTTGGGGGCGGAACTAGGGCCCTGCGCCAAAAACAGTGCCAGCAGCTCTGCACATGCGCGTTGGAGTGTGCGTGCATGCGCAGTAGCTCCTGCCCCCAGCCTCTGTGTGCGTGCTGCAGCGTGGGACCCGATGTGTCCCACCCCTATCCCAGGCTGAGTGACCTGCCACACAGGCCAGCCAGCTGCCTTCCTGGGCTAGAAGGCCACAACAAACAGGTTGGTGCGGGGCCCAAGCCGGGGCGGTGGGGATGTACAGCGGTGGGGAAAGAGTTTTAATATGGGGGGGGTGGGGAGGGGGGGGCGATTTTTGATCCGGGGGTGGGAGGAGTGGGGGGCTGATAACTGTGTAGCCAATAATTTTAATGAGCTTACTCAAGACTTTTCTTAACCCTGTTGATGAAAATACTTTCCTAAATCAAGTTAATAGAAAATACTTTCAAATACATCATAATCAATTCTTGAACATTAGATTTGGTGGAATAATTTTGCTTGAATTTTCAAAATATTTAAAAGCATAAAACAAACAGTAAATTTCCTGGCGATATGGTATAAAATATTTCTATGATGGTGGGTGAGCTTAGGCGGCTGGGAGAACATAAGAATTACGAGCAGGAGGTACTTCTATTTTTTATTTGGATATTTTGAAAAAATTATGTAAATATGTTTTGTCTCTTTACTTTTTATTTTTGTAGTTTAAGCTTCCATGAATGCTTCTGTTGTATAGTAAATTAACTTTGCGAAGTTTGTCATATGATGTCCTATATAGCTGTTTGATCCTATTCACATTCTTTAGTCAAGTCATTAAGTTCTGCTGGCCTCTGATGTACCTACCTGCGCTGATTTCTTAACTCTCCGCAAGGGTTTTCTGTGCGGCCACAAGTGGTCACATACGCTGGCCTAAGTTAGTTTGGATTAACTATTAGCTGTCCAAAGTGGCCTAAATGACCAAAACGAGCATAGGTGGCTGGTAACACCCACTTTTGAAAAAAACTAAACTAAACTAAAAAAATCCTAACTAACTCACAACTCCTGGGCAATTTTGAGCCCATACTTACTAGTTATTATCAAATACACTTTGTGCCTGGTATCGATATATTTTCACGCACGCACGCACACACAGTCGCCACCCTACCTCAGCCTATATTATGCTGATACCAACAGATCCGACTATTCCAATGCTCTCCTGATCATGCTTCCATCTTCCACCCTTCATGAACGTTTTACATAATTTCTCTGGGGGTTCCGTTGACCTGCCGCCCAAGTTACGGCACTTGATCAGTTGAACCACTAAAAGTTTGGACAATGGGCTCAGGAGAAGGAAGCAAATAATTTGAATAAAGCTTGAGAGATGCTGCAAACTGTCTCTTGTGATAAGTTGTTCAATGAGGCTACAGATTTTTGCAAAGTATTGGAACTGGGAATGAAATGTCAGATTTAAAATTCCTAGATCATGTGAGACTTGAAGAGAATGTTGTGCAAGTTAAAAAAATGGAAACAATGCTTTGATTTCTTTGCAACAGTAATAGGCTTTGGCAAGTATCAAACTGCATTAGAGCGCTGTACTTTATTCGATGGGCAGGTGAGGAAACATTAGAGATGTATGTTTATGTATGGTAAGGTGGAAGAGATATGGAATCTGAAGGTATTAATAAGAAATAGGAGCAGGAGTAGGCCATTTGGGCCCTCGAGCCTGCTCCGCCATTTAATAAGATCATGCCTGATCTGATCATGGACTTGGCTCCACTTCCCCGTCCTCTCCCCATAACCCTTCACTCGCTTATCGTTCAAAAATCTGTCTATCTCCACCTTAAATGTATTCAATGACCCAGCCTCCATAGCTCTCTGGGGCAGAGAATTCCAAAGATTTACGACCCTCTGCGGGAATGGGCGATCCCTTATTCTGAAACTATACCCCCGAGTTCTAGATTCGCCCACGAGTGGAAACATCCTCTCTGCATCTACCTTGTCAAGCTCCCTCAGTATCTTATATGTTTCATTGAGATCACGTCTCATTCTTCTAAACTGCAATGAGTACAGGCTCAACCTTTCTTCATAAGTCAACCCCTTCATCTCAGGAATCAAGCTAGTGAACCTGCTCTGAACTGACTCCAATGCAAGTATATCCTTCCTTAAATAAAGAGACCAAAACTGTATGCAGTACTCTGGATGTGGTCTCACCAATACCCTGTACAGCTGTAGCAGGACCTTTCTGCTTTTATAGTGCATACCCCTTGCAATAAAGGCCAACATTCCATTTGCCTTCCTGATTACTTGCTGTACCTGCATACTAACTTTTTGTGTTTCATGCACAAGGAACCCTCAGGTCCCTCTGTACTGCAGCATTTTGTAATCTCTCTCTTTTTAAATAATAATTTTGCTTTTTTATTTTTCCTGCCAAAGTGGATAACCTCACACTTTCCCACATTATACTCCATCGACCAAATGTTTGCCCACTCGCTTAGTCTGTCCATATCCCTTTGCAGATTATTTGTGTCCTCCTCACAATTTGCTTTCCCACCCATCTTTGTATCAGCAACAAACTTGGCTACATTACACTCGGTCCCTTCATCCAAGTCATTAATATAGATTGTAAATAGTTGAGGCCCCAGCACCGATCCCTGTGGTACCCCACTAGTTACCGTTTGCCAACCAAAAATGACCCATTTATCCCGACTCGCTGTTTTCTGTTAGTTAGCCAATCGTCTATCCATGCTATTACCCCCAACCCCGTGAGCTCATAATGGACAAGATTGTGGAATAGTTCACACCACAGAGAACATTACGAATTAAAGACTTGTGTTTAAAACCACCAGACTCATCTATTCTAAGGTTTAAAGTTCAAAAAGCATTGATCAATGGCCCTGAAATTCCGGCCTTCCTGGGTCCATACGAAGTTTCTACGGAACCGGGAAGGCATCGGAAAAGCCGGTTTTCAGCGCACAATACGCACGCGCTGAAAACTGGCTTTCCCAATCTGTCAAGCTAGACAGACCCTCCACATCTCGGGAGCCAGGACATTCGCCAAGATTGTGGTATTTACCCGTATCTTACCCAGCAAATGTCCTCAAAATTCTTGTGCCTGATAAAAGCAGGCACATAGCCTACTTTTACTGGCATAAGAGTTTAAAAACATACAAAAATATAATTAAATTAAATTTAAAAAACACTTCTTTTAAAGCCCTGCCCACTATGTTACATTTATTTTTAACCATAATTAAAAAACTTTTTAAAAACTCAGAAAAAATGTTCTCGCAGATACTTATTATCTTTAATTTCAATTAATTTTAATTATGTGAGGTGTGTTTTATTTTGTATTATGTGTTTAGTGTCTTTGTTTTTTTTCTCATTAATACCAATGAGAACTCGTAGATACGGAGTTCCCATTGCTACCCTTTCCCTGAACGACTATCCCAGCAGTGACAGAGTCTGTGGCTCTCGTATTGGACTGTTCAGCCATCAAAAAACTCACTTCAGGAGTGGAAGCAAGTTTTCCTCGATTCTGAGGGACTGCCTATGATGATGATGATGATGATGATGATGATGATGATATTGAGAAAGCTGTGGAACACAGTACCTGATTGGCTGAGCAGTCACATATGACTGTACCTTCTGCGTGGGAACCTGGAGGACGGAGTGTGATTCACAGCACGGGAAGAGAAGGACTCCCCACCGGAATCGCAAGCTCCTCTTGGACCACCAGGTACTTTCGTAGCAATGTTTCAGGTCGGAGGCAATTGCCCGCGGGAAGTCTCCGACCAGAATTTCAGGGCCATTATGTAATAAGATTTACATAAAAAGTCAACTCTTGAGAGTACAAAGCCCTCGTGTCTAGCCTCTTTAAAGACAGAATTGTAGTTTGCTCAATCGAAAATAAGGTCGGCTAGATTGCCAAGAGAAAAAAAAAACAATCTGCAGGAAGCAGTTGATTTGTGCAGAGCAGCTGAAGCCAGCATGACATAGTTAGAACCAGCAATGTCGTAAGTAATGTGAGTGGAGGGGAGGTGTCAATGGAAAAAAAAAATCAGACTTGTTGGTCAACATCAGGTCATGAATTGTAAGTACTGTGGTAAATTTCATGAGAGAAAAAAAGACCAGCAAATGGCCAAATGTTTAAGAATTGTAAAAAATGTTTTTGCAAAAATATGCAAAATCAAATCAAAACCATCTTCGTCAAAGACTAAAAATAGTTCATAGAGTGGAAGAGCAGCACGAAAGTAAGAGAATTATTTTTTATGGATACAATTCAGACAGATGACGTTGAATGTGTAGTCAGCCTGAAGATGAGCACCACAACTGATTTTTTAAGCTAAACACAGCAGCTGAATTTATATCATGCCACTGTCAACGTACAAGAAGCTAAGTACAAAACTGACAAAGTCTAATGCAAATTTAATGGATAGAGTCAATTACCAAAGATCTGAAACAATGATTTCAGCCAGTGCATGAACTCTGAGGATACAAACAGCTGGCTTGTCCAAAAGAATTGATACACTCACTAACAACAGATGCTTAAAAGTGACAGAGAAATGTGTTGTCACATTTGAAGACTCGGAATAGATAGCAAAAAAGCACAGTATGAATGAAGCCAGATATATAAACACTGAGACGTCCACCAAGAAAAGTGCCAGTCGCACTTGGTGATCAAGTTCATAACAACATAAGAAGATAAGAAATAGGAGTAGGAGTAAGCCATACGACCCTTCGAGCCTGCTCCGCCATTTTATACGATCTTGGCAGATTTGATCATGGACTCAGGTCCACTTCCCTGCCCACTCCCCATAACCCCTTATTCCCTTATCGGTTAAGAAACTGCCTATCTCTGGCTTAAATTTATTCAATGTACCAGCTTCCATAGCTCTCTGAGGCAGCGCATTCCACAGATTTACAACCCTCAGAAGAAATTTCTCTTCATCTCAGTTTTAAATGGGCAGCCCCTTATTCTAAGATAATGCCCCCGAGTTCTAGTCTCCCCCATCAGTAGAAACATCCTCTCTGCATCCACCTAGTCAAGCCCCTTCATAATCTTATACGTTTCGATATGATCACCTCTCAGTCTTCTGAATTCCAATGAGTAGAGGCCCAAGCTACTCAACCTTTCCTCATAGGTCAACCCCCTCATCTCTGGAATCAACCTAGTGAACCTTCTCTGAACTGCCTCCAAAGCAAGTATATCCTTTCGTAAATATGGAAACCAAAACTGCACGCAGTATTCCAGGTGTGACCTCACCAATACCCTGTATAACTATAACAAGACTTCCCTGCTTTTAAATTCCATACCCTTTGCTATAAAGGCCATGATTCCATTGGCCTTCCTGATCACTTGATGTACGTGCATACTAACCTTTTGTGTTTTATGCACAAGTACCCCCAGGTCCCGCTGTACTGCAGTACTTTGCAATCTTTCTCCATTTAAATAATAACTTGCTCTTTGATTTTTTTTCTGCCAAAGTGCATGACCTCACACTTTCCAACTTTATACTCCATCTGCCAAATTTTTGCCCACTCACTTAGCCTGTCTATGTCCTTTTGCAGATTTTCTTGTCCTCCTCACACACTGCTTTTCCTCCCATCTTTGTATCGTCAGCAAACTTGGCTTTGTTGCACTCAGTCCCTTCTTTCAAGTCATTAATATAGATTGTAAATAGTTAGGGTCCCAGCACTGATCCCTGTGGCACCCCACTAGTTACTGATTACCAACCCGAGAATGAACCATTTTTGTCCCCACTCTCTGTTTTCTGTTCGTTAGCCAATCCTCTATCCATGCTAATATATTACCCCCAACCCCTTGAACTTTTATCTTGTGCAGTAACCTTTTATGTGGCACCTTGTCAAATGCCTTCTGGAACTCCAAATACACCAGATCCACTGGTTCCCCTTTATCCACCCTGTGTGGTATATCCTCAAAGAATTCCAGCAAATTTGTTAAACATGACTTCCCCTTCATAAATCCATGCTGACTCTACCTGACCAAGTTACGCTTTTCCAAATGTCCTGCTGCTGCTTCTTTAATAATGGACTCCAACATTTTCCCAACCACAGATGGTGAGCTAAATAAAATGGAGAAACTTAGTGGGTGAATTTCCTTATGGCTTCTTCTGCTCCACTGGTGCCAAAGTTACATCAGCAAAAAAAAGAAAGACATGCATTTATAAAGCGCTTTTCATGACCTCAGGACATCTCAAAGCACTTTACAGACAATTAAGTACTTTTGAAGTGTAGTCACTGTTGTAACAACATCTCCACCGTAACCTGGGAGTCGTTGGCCAAAGACCGCCCTGATAGAGGAAGTGCATCCGGGAGGGCGCTGAGCACCTCGAGTCTCGTCGCCGAGAGCATGCAGAAAACAAATGCAGACAGCAGAAGGAGCGTGCGGCAAACCAGACTCCCCACCCACCCTTCAACGGCTGTCTGTCCCACCTGTGACAGAGACTGTAATTCCCGTATTGGACTATACAGTCACCTGAGAACTCACTTTTAGAATGCAAGCAAGTCTTCCTCGATTTCAAGGGACTGCCTATGATGATGATGACTGACTGTTGTAATCATCTCCTTGGTCCAAGAATCAAACTGATGTTGTACTATGCCAATAGACAAGCCAAGCAATGAAAGAGTGAGAATATGTTGGGATCCTTTAGATTTAAGTGCCCCCCTTAGCTCAGTGATACAACTCTTGCCTCTGATTCAGAAGGATATGGGTTCAAGTCCCACTCCAGAGACTTGAGTGCACAATCTAGGCTGAAACCTTAGTGCAGTCCTGAGGGAGTGCTGCACTGTTGAATGTGAGGTCTTGTCTGCCCTGTCAGGTTGTGTTTGTGTTTGTGTGTGTGTTTGTGTAAGGGGTGGGAAATTAGGCATAAATGAGCCACGTAAGGGCAGCCAGAAACACAGGTGCACTCTGGCTGCAGACAGCAGGAAAGACTCAGAAAGGTGTAAAATGACTGAAAGAGATCCAGAGAAAGCACTCAGGTTCTCCGATGCAGCAATGGAGGCCCTGATCCAGGTGGGCAGGCTCACCCACCCCAGGGAATAGAAAGTCCTCAAGGCAATATCTGTAATAATCAGTGGGAAGAGGATGCTGACAAAGCCAATTCAACAAACTTAGCTCCCAGGACATGGCTGCAATGCTTAAAGTTTAATGACCTCTCCAGAGATTTAAAGATAAGAATCCTATATCTCACCTCAATTACTCTCTCCTCACACCTCGTCAGTGCCACTCAGCCAGCTGGGCAAAATTTTGAGGGATGGCTAAGCCAGCTGTGTTCCAAATATGCTCATGTGCATGGAGTGAAGATACAGGCCATACCGGGAAAATGATCGCGATCGAGACAGTACAGGTTTTGCTGAAGACAAGTGAATCAAAGGTGGAGGCAAGGGAATGATTGAGCAAATCGACAGATCAGAAGAAACATGGCAAATGAACATCAAGAGGTTTGGCTGTTTTTTTGCCTGGGGTAATAAAGAACAATGCCCTCAAATTTGCCTGTTAAAAAGTGAATCATTTTCCCCAAATAGCTTGGGTAGTTAGACAGAGAGCAGCTAAGCCAAATAGACCATAAGAGAAAAAAATCAAGGGCACAAATGCCACATGGCCCATCCAGCTCACTCCTCGAATATTTCAACTCAGCCCAGCATCAAACATTTTTGATTCCATTAACTTATGCGATGGATCATTCCAAAGGCACTTGGGAGTTCAGATATTTTTCTCTAAAATCTGTCTTATTTTGACTTTTCACACATTTAAATTTACAAAATAACTATTTGTACTAACGATTTCTGCGCATGCATCCGCCCGACTCCTCCGCCCCCTGCCGTGCAACTAGAAGTGGGGCCCTGAACATGTTCATTCTGAACTGACCACGTTGTCCGAATGAGACACAAGCCGCCAAGCCCCGAGCCTCTTGCTGAGCCGCGGGTGGGGGGCGGGGGGAGGTAGAAGAGCGGTGGTGGTGGTGGGTGGGCGGCGGCAGCGGGGGGAGAGAGAGAGCGAGAGTGTGTTTTGGGGGGCAGGCGGGAAGAGAGAGAGAGCTTAAAAGGGGGGTAGAGAGAGAGAGAGAGAGAGAGAGAGAGAGCAAGAGCTTGCAGCGGGGGAGGGGGGGGGGGAAAGAAGACAGAGAGAGAGCCTGGGCGGGGGGGGGTGAGAGAGAAAGCTGCGTGGGGGGTGGAGAGAGAGAGCGAGAGAGAGAGCCTGGGGGTGGGGAGAGAGGGGTTTGGGGGTGGGGGGGTGGAGGAGGGAGAGCGCCTGGGGGGATGAGGTCAGGGGGAGGAGAGAGAGAGCCTGGGGGAGATGGGGTTGGGGGGGGGGGGAAGGATACAGAGAGCCTGGGGGCATGGGGGGATGGCGGGGAGGAGAGAGAGAAAGAGCCTGGGGGTTGGAGAGCGAGAGAGGGGGGACAAAGGCAAAATACTGTGGATGCTGGAATCTGAAATAAAGACAGAAAATGCTGGAAATAGCAGGTCAAGCAGCATTTGTGGATAGAGAAACAGCGTTAACTTTTCAGGTCAAAGACCCTTCGTCAGAGAGAGACGGACGGGATGGGGGGCGGGGCGGCGGGGAAGAAAGAGACGTGGGTGGGGGACATCGGAGGGGAGAGGGGAACTCAGGGAAGACGGATCACGTTCTTCCAACCCACTTTACACCCACACCTGATTTCTCAGAAAGCACGGTGCGTGTGTTACAAGGGACATCGTTGGAGTGGATAAAATCCAGAAGTCACAACACTGTCACTATTCACATCCCCAATAAACCTGTTCACAATCCGCACACAATGTCCCAACTATGGCCGGGGGCGGGGGGGGGGGCAGGGGGGTAAGGGACTTTGGCAGGGGGAGGGATGCACTTGAGTTGGGGACTTCAGCTGGAACTTAGTGGCTTTTGCTGGATTGTTCAAGATGTGTCCTTTTTGGCTTCGGAAGTCAGAAAGGATCATATTACAATTTGCAAAGTCAGTCAGATCTTAGGCTGGGTGGTTCCATTTACACATTCCAGAGAAACTTCAGGGTGTAACTTATCTTCCAATGGGACCAATCAGCAATGGGTCATGTGATAATGGAGAGCCAGAGAAACGGTGGCCATACAGTTAGTACAAATAGTTGGGTCCTTAAATTTATGTCCTTTTGTTCTACTGGCCTGACAGAAAGTTGTATTCTTGTTCACCTTATCTATGTCTCTGCAATCACACTGCACTGTTGATAGGTGCCCAGCATTTTATTTGCTTTTTTAATTGCTTCTTCACATTGTTTCAACAGTGAAAGCATCGAGTCATCGAGTCTACCGCCAGCTCCAGATTCTGTTTCTTTAATTGTATACATTCTTCTTTCCAATATCCAAAAGTTTGCATTTTGTCAATATTGAACTTAATGTTATTTGTGTCCCCAATCGCAAAGTCCTTAATTTTAACCCTCGAACTGAATTGCTCTCCTATTTTAGAAATGTCTACACATTTAACGGTACGCAGATCATTTATTTAAATAAGGAACAACGAGGGTCGAATTGTCCAGCCCTGCAGTACTTTACTCAACATCTGCCCCCAATCTGACATAGAACTCTCACGGGTACTTTATTTTCTATTTTTTTAATTGAATTTCTTACTCAGTCCCACATTCTATCCTGGATTGCGACGGATTTTAGTTTAATTAGCAGTCTTTTACAAAGGTCCCAAGTTCAAACTCTGCTGAGTTAGCAGATCTCAGCAGTGGTGATTGGAGCGCTATAATTGGCCTCAGCACCAGGAAAATTGGCCAAGTTGCCCACTTCTGATCTCTATCCTGCAACCTTCATGGGAAGTGCATGTGAAGATTAATTGAGTGCAGGGGTGGGGTTGGCTACAATGCCTGTTGTGGTTGAACATTTTGCCAAAACTTCATTGTCTGGGTTTACAAATAAATATTGACCAATCGGACGAGGTACCAGAGGATGACTAGAAACTGGAGAATTGTACTTCAACGAATGAACCATAATCTTCGAGAGGGGGAAATCTTGGTGGAAAAAAAAATCTATAGTTAATCCCATCCAGCGATATTCCAATAACACCTGGTATGCAGAAATTACAATCATGCTACTACAAGTTCTCAAGTGTTGTCAAGTTCTTAAAGTGTAAATTATTTTTTTAAAATCTAGAAAACTATTCTCTAGCCAGCTGAAAAGAGAATTCAGGATGTGCCTCGGCTAGGACTGAGAAGGCACACACTGTTAAGCAGCAGCAGTTCACCTAAAGCAGCATAGATCTATGGAAGATACACAGAGGGTTGTTGAAAGCCAAACAGACAGAATCACAGCCCTATGATTATGTGCAATCTTGTGACCAAACCTGTAAGTATGTATAGAAATATGATGGCTTTTTTCCCCACAATATAATAACAGGAAATTTGCTTGCAAGAGGTCCACTATTCTGTGAGGTAGAGTTCTGCTCGGAGAAATTGAGAGATTTCTATATGGACAATAGTCAGTCTACGACAACAACAGCAGGCTAGTTCTCTCCTGCTGACCAAAAAAAGCAATTGGGCTTACGCTACAACAAAAAAGTATAATTTTCTCAAATATATGCCAAATGACATCTTTGTGAGACACAATGGAAAGAAAATACTCTAATTGCACACAAATTAAAGTGCCTACAACTTAGGAACAGAGCAACAGCAGCAGGCCATTCATCCCCTTGGATCTGTTCCACCATTCCATGAGATCATGGCTGATCTGTATCTTAACTCCATCCACCTGCCTTGGGTCCATATCCTGTTATGCCCTTTGTCTTGCAAAAATCTATTGATCTATGCTTTAAAATTATTACTTGAGCTAGAATCTACTACTTTTCATGGGAGAGAGTTCCGCACTTCTACAATCTATATATAATATATAATTATACAATCTACATTCATGACTTAGATGAAGGGACCAAGTGTAATGTAGCCAAATTTGCTGCTGATAGAAAGATAGGTGGGAAAGCAAGTTGTGAGGAGGACGCAAAGAATCTGCAAAGGGATATAGATAGGCTAAGTGAGTGGGCAAAAATTTGGCAGATGGAATATAATGTGGGAAAATGTGAGGTTATCCACTTTGGCAGGAGAAATAAAAAAGCAAATTATTATTTAAATAGAGAGAGATTACAAAATGCTGAGGTACAAAGGGAGTTAGAGGTCCTTGTACATGAAACACAAAAGTTAGTATGCAGGTACAGCAAGTAATTAGGAAGGCAAATGGAATGTTGGCCTTTATTGTAAGGGGGATAGATATAAGAGTAGGGAAGTCCTGCTACAACTGTACAGAACGTTGGTGAGACCAGACCTGGAGTGCTGCGTACAGTTTTGGTCTCCTTATTTAAGGAGGGATATACTTGCATTGGAGACAGTTCAGAGAACGTTCACTAGGTTGATTCCTGAGATGAGAGGGTTGACTTATTAAAAAAGGTTGAGCAGGTTGGGCCTATACTCATTGGAGTTTACAAGAACGAGAGGTGATCTTATTGAAATGTATAAGATTCTGAGGGGGCTTGACAGGGTAGATGCAGAGAGGATGTTTCCCCTCGTGGGGGAATCTAGAACTAGGGGGAAATGAGAAGGAATTTCATCTCTGAGGGTCGTGAATCTTTGGAATTCTCTACCCCAGAGAGCAGTGGAGGCTGGGTCATTGAATATATTTAAGATGGAGATAGACAGATTTTTGAATGATAAGAGAATCGAGGATTATGGGGAGCGGGCGGGGAAATGGAGTTGAGGCCAAGATCAAATCAGCCATAATTTTATTGAATGGCGGAGCAGGCTCGAGGGGTCAAATGGCCTACTCCTGCTCCTATTTCTTATGTTCTTATGCTCGACCACCCTTTGTGTGAAGAAGTATTTTCCAACTACTCCCCTGAATGACCTGGCTCTGATTTTAAGGTTATGACTCCTTGTCCTAGACTCCCCCACCAATGGAAAAACTGTACAAGATTACATACAATGATATTCTGCACTAGAAGCTGTCCTTATGTATCTGAAGCCATCAATGTTAATACCCTTCAGACAATGTTTATGATTAATACATAGGTACTAGAATAGAGTGTCTTCGTGTTGCCCAACATTTAAAAAAAACAGCATTTTCTGATTTTATTTCAGATTTCCAGCATCCACTGTATTTTGCTTTTGTTTAAATTATCTAATCTCTTTAGAATAATTTTTAAAATATTCTGGAGTGGCACAATGATGCACAATGCTGGATCTCCAATGCAACTCACTATGAAATGATGTATGCGGTTCCCTACAAATGGAGTTCCTGTTCTCAACTGTGTTAGAACAGGAAAGCACAGAGGTACAAATGGAGTTCCTGTTCTCAACTGTGTTACAACAGGAAAGCACAGAGGTACAAATGGAGTTCCTGTTCTCAACTGTGTTACAACAGGAAAGCACAGAGGTACAAAGGTATTTTGCTTTTGACATACCAGAACCAGCATCCAGAAGCAGGAAGGATGGTGATGCTCATCTCATTAACAGCCAACTGGAAGGGAACTCAATGGATACATCCTCCAATTAGCGTTTCTTCCAATTCAGAGGCTCAGGTGCACTGCATTGAAGCACAAATCTCTTCCAACAGGCTTTATGAAGGGAAGTACCTTGCTGTCAAGGTACCACTCAGCACCATCACCACCAAACCCTCCTTCCCCCGAGCAGCAATGTACCCTTTCAAATAAATTACCTCCTGGAGCTGCACAGTAATAACTCATCGGCACAAAGGATAAGTACAGCATGAAGCACAGATAGGTTTAAGATACACCATCAGAATAAATGCATACCCATGTTCCACAGCAGTTCAGTGCCAGTGTGCAGATAACATAAATAAGATTTTCTCTGATCACCATTGCCCAAGCACACAATCATAGAACCTTACAGAGCAGGAGGAGCCCATTCAGCCTCTCATGCCTGCACCAGTGAATTAATTCTGACAGTGTTTTGACTAATGAGACTGGCCAATCTCAGGTCTGGATACCCAACCCCAGATTTAGAAGATTGTTGAGATGGTTTCAGTTTGTTTAGTAAAACAATGGTTCGCAAGAGTAAAATTCTGCTCCTAGGTAAAGAGCTAGGCAATATGAATGGCAGTTGTAGTGTAATGACATCATACAACAAGTTCGCACCGTATGCATGTAAGGCATCTATTATTCTAATGTCTAAATGCTATGTTAAAGAAATACCATCATTGTAATCCAAATGGAACAATGGAAGGTATTCACTTGACCACATGTCACATGATTAATAAATCATTTAAACAAAGTGGACCCATCATGCAGAAAGAATGGTATTGTGCAGAAAGAATGGTTCAATCAGCAAAAGAGACATTTTCCTTTTGTGGCTTCTTTCAGCGAAGTGCCACAGCCTTGACAACATGTCACTTACAAGATTCCCTTTCACCAGTGATCATCTCACAACAAAACAAATACATCGTTTTCTTTTAACTTGAGGTATTTTTAATTTTATATTTAACAAGAGGAAAAACATAATTTTCCTTAAAATCAATAGAGAATATAGCCACTAGCTTCTACAGCAAATATATCTATACAGGCAACACTGGATTATCCGCACACGGATGCAACGGGAAACCGTTGAAACGGCATTTCAAATTCCGCGTGTGCGCGCGCTGCTGCAGCCGCTATCTCTCGCGGCTGCCGCTGACGTCGGAGTCCTTTTGGCCCGGGAAGACAGCGCGCTCCTCCTCGAGGCCACCTGCATGCATGCTGGTAATGTCCATACTTAACGGCCTGGTTACTGTTTGTAGCTGATTGCACGGTATTTATTCATTGAAGTTTTAACTTTATAATGTCAACTCGCTCGAACTGAGAAATCGTTTACCCGGCATAGCCCAATCCCCGAGGGACCCGGATAGTCGAGAGCTGCTCGTACTTGCAACTTTCCTGTAAATTTGGGTCTGCTGTCGAGACCTTCTTGGGTTCAGTGCCATGAGCTGGTCCTGTAAGCAGCTTACTTTCATGGCAATTGAAATAAATAGCCTTTTATCTACTTGTACAAGAGGGTAACTCAGAGGTGCAACAATAGTAACTTCTTGCAACCTGATGTGCACTTCTTCATTTGCTTTGAAGGTGGACCAAGCAAACACTTGGTGAGATAAGGCCCAAGATGAATCGATAAACTGCTTTATTTTACAGTGAACATACAGAACAGTAATAACAATTGGACTCACATAATTCATTGGTACTATACATCAGTCTCCTTGTTTTATTCTTCACAGCCAGACAGGGATCAAAGATTTTACAAAACAATGACCCTGAAATTCCGACGTCCCGGGTCTGTACAAAGTTTCTACGGACCCGGGAAGGCATCGGAAAAGTCGTTTTTTAGCGCACAATGCGCAGGCGCTGAAAACCGGCTTTTCCAATCTGTCAAGTTTCTGGCTTGACAGATCTCGCGCATATCGGGAGCGAGGACACTTGCAGGGCAAGATTTGCGATATTTACGCATATCTTTCCCAACAAATGCCTCAAAAATCTTGCACCTGGAAAAGCAGGCACAAGTGTTTAAAAACATACATAAACATTAAAATTAAATTAAATAAACACATATGAAAACATATTTTATGTTTAAAAACCCTCCCAACTGTGGTAAAAAAAATATTTTCCCAACTCTTTTTAAAGAACTTTAATTTAAATGAGTTTTAAATATATAGTGTATTTTTCTATTTTTTAATAGTGTTTTGTGTGTTTGGGGCTGTTTCTCATTCATAATAATGGGAACTCCAACTTATAGAGTTCCCATTATTATGAATGAGAAAATACTGTACCTTGATTGGCTGCCCAGAGCTATGTGACTCCAGCTCCAGCATACGGATGTCCCAATGGGCACGCGCTCCGATGTGCAGTAAGTGAAGGCCTCAGGATCGGAAGTTCGAGCAAGCGCAGCACCTTCAGGTAAGTGCGCATTTTTTTTCTTTTTTTCAGCAGTTTGCCCACGGCTAACAAATTGATTATTACTTACAATCTACGGGGAAACAACATCAACTTATATTTATAAAGTACCTTTAACATAGTAAAACGTCCATAGGTGCTTTATAGCATAAGAACATAAGAATTAGGAACAGGAGTAGGCCATCTAACCCCTCGAGCCTGCTCCGCCATTCAACAAGATCATGGCTGATCTGGCCGTGGACTCAGCTCCACTTACCCGCCCGCTCCCCATAACCCTTAATTCCTTTATTGGTTAAAAATCTATCTATCTGTGATTTGAATACATTCAATGAGCTAGACTCAACTGCTTCCTTGGGCAGAGAATTCCACAGATTCACAACCCTCTGGGAGAAGAAATTCCTTCTCAACTCATATAAAACAAAATTTGACATCAAGCCATATAAGGAGAAATTAGGGCAGATGACCAAAAGCTTGGTAAAGGAGTTAAGTTTTAAGGACCATCTTCGAGGAGGAAAGAGAGGTTGAGAGGAAGAGAGGTTGAGGGAGGGAATTTCAGAGCTTAGGGCCTTGGCATCTGAAGGCACGGCCACTAATGGTGGAGTGATTAAAATCAGGGATGCTCAAGAGACCAGAATTAGAAGAGCAGATATCTCGGGGGTTGTGGGGCCTGAGATATGGAGGGCATGCAGTGATTTGAAAACAAGGATGAGAATTTTAAAATTAAAGTGTTGCTTAACCGGGAGCCAATGTAAGTCAGCGAGCACAGGGGTGATGGGTGAACGGGACTTGGTGCAAGTTGGGACACGGTCAGCGGGGTTTTGGATGACCTCAACTTTACATAGGGAAGAACGTGGGAGGTCAGCCAGGAGTGCGTTGGAATAAAGTCTAGAGGTAACAAAGGCATGGTGAGGGTTTCAGCAGCAGATGAGCTGAGGCGGGGTGGAGTCGGGCGATGTTATGGAGGTGGAAATAGGTGGTCTTAGTTATGGTGGATTTGTGGTCAAAAGCTCATTTCAGATGCCAGGGAGAGGAATGGAGCCATAACTAGGGAACGGAGTTTGTGGCGGGAACCGAAGACAATGGCTTCAGGCTTCCCAATATTAGTTAGAGAAAATTTCTGCTCATCCAGTACTGGATGTCAGACAAGAAGTCTGACAATTTAGAGACCGTGGAGGGGTCAAGAGGAATGGTGGTGAAGTAGAGCTCAGTGTTTTCAGCGTACATGTGAAAACTGACACTGTGTTTTTGGATGATGTCGCCGAGGGTCAGCATGGAGATGAGAAATAGGAGGGGGCCAAAGTTAGAACCTTGGGGGATTCCAGAGATAGTGATGCGGGAGTGGAAGGAAAAGCCATTGCAGTTGATTCTCAGGCTACATTTAAGATAGATAATGGAACCATTAGAATCTTAAACAGCTTGGAGCATTAAAAAAAAACTTACATGAAAACACTATGGTTAAAACACAATTTTTAAGATATCTTTTTTTTTTAAACTTAAACATTTTTGTGGAAACATGGTCAAAAGATCCTGAAATGTGACAGAGTTCAACATGAATAAAAGTTTTAGCTGCAGCTAATTGGACTTTTCTCAGCAACTTTAAAAATCTGTATCCACCACCCCTGCCTCTAAAAATTGGCTATATTATATAACACAGAATGATCAAAGTTGTATAATCCCCTTTCTTGTCTGAAGTAGCTTCCCAAAGGTTGTAATATAATTAGCATAAGCAGCTCATTCAAAGAAAAAATATTTAATTACACCCTTCCAGCTCAATATTCGAGAGGTTTCTTGCAATATGCTCTGGTTGAATTAATCTGATTAGCTGCAGGTAAGCAGCCACCATACCTTTCTGCGCTTAAACAGGGTATCCGCTGAAGTTATGGTGGCCAATTAGGAGAAACCCTGAAGCAATGTCTGGCAAGGATATCTAAGACTTAGAAACAACAGATGCAATATAATGCCTGCACCTTCATTTCATAAGTGGTTACAGGAAATATGCATCAATAACTAATCATCAAAGCAGAATTTGCGGTTTCAAAAAAAACCCCTGAAACTGGAGATATTTCATTACACACCATCAGTGCCTTCCAATTAAGGTCCCCAACCCTCCCAGAATGACCGGATGTTTTCTGGAATTGGGGATTACTCTCCCGAGCTCTGCCTCCAGTATTTATTTTGGAGCACCTTTAACGTAGCAAAACATCTCAAGGCACTTCATAGGAGTGTTATAAGAAATTCACACCGAGCCACAAAAGGAGAAATTAGGTTAGAGGTCCAAAAGCTTGGTCAAAGAGGTAGGTTTTAAGGAGCTTCTTGAAGGATGAAAAAGAGGTAGAGATGCGGTGAGGTTTAGGGAGGGAGTTCCAGAGCTTAGGGACGAGACAGCTGAAGGCACGATCACCAATGGTAGAGTGGTTATAATCAGGAATGCTCAAGAAGCCAGAATTAGAGGGGCACAGATATCTTGAGGGGGTTGTGGGGCTGGAGGCGATTACAGTGACAGGGAGGGACAAGGCCATAGAGGGATTTGAAAACAAGGATGAGAATTTTGAAGTTGAGGCGTTGCTTAACCGGGAGCCAATGTAGGTCAGCGAGCACAGGGGCGATGGATGAGCGGGACTTTGTGCAAGTTAGGACACGAGCAGCCACGTTTTGGATGACCTCAAGTTTACGTAGGATAGAGCATGGGAGGCCAGCCAGGAGTGCATTGGAATAGTCACGTCTAGAGGTAACTAAGGCATGTATGAGGGTTCCGCAGCGGATGGGCTGTGGCAAGGGCGGAGATGGGCTATGTTACAGTGGTGGAAATAGGCGGTCTTAGTTATGGAGCGGATATGGTCAGAAGCTCATTTCAGGGTCAAATATGACACCAAGGTTGCAAACAGTGTAGTTCAGCCTCAGACAGATGTTTGGGAGAGGGATGAAGTCAGTGGCTAGAGAATGAAGTTTGTGGCGGGAACCGAAAACTTTGGTCTTCCTAACATTTAATTGGAGAAAATTTCTGCTCATCCAGAACTGGATGTCAGATAAGCAGTCTGACAATTTAGAGGCAGTGGAGGAGTTGAGAGAAGTGTTAATGAGGTAGAGTTGGGTGTCATCAGCATACATGTGGAAACTGAAGCTGTGTTTTCGGATAATGTGGCCAAGGGGCAGCATGTAGATGAGAAATAGGAAGGGTCAAGGATAAATCCTTGATGGACAATGATGCGGGGACGGGAAGAGAAGCCATTGCCAGTGATTCACTCGCTATGATTAGATAGATAATAATGGAACCAGACGCGTGCAGTCCCACCCAGCTGGACGATGGTGGAGCGGCGTTGGAGGAGGATGGAGTGGTCAACCATGTCAAAGTCTGCAGACAAGTCAAGAAGCATAAGGAGAGATAGTTTACCTTTGTCACAGTCACAAAGGATGTCATTCGTGACTTTGATGAGAGTCATTTCGGCACTGTGGCAGGGGCGGAAACCTGATAAGAGGGATTTAAACATGGAGTTGTGGAAAAGATAGGCACGGATTTGGGAGGCGATAACACTTTCAAGGACTTTGGAGGGGAAAGGGAGGTAGGAGATGGAATGGTAGTTTGCAAGGACGGAGGGGTCCAGGTAGCAGATTTGAGGGAAAGTGTAATAGTACCGGAGGAGAGAGAACCGTTAACAATGTCTGCTAACATGGGAGCCAGAAAAGGAAGTTGGGTGGTCAGTAGTTTCGTGGGAATAGGGTCGAGAGAACAGGAAGATTAGCAAGGAGAGATCATAAGGGGAGATTGAAGAGAAACTGGAGAAAGATGCGAGTTCAGGGCTAGGGCAGGGCGAGCCTTTGAGAAAGTTTGGCCCGGTGGGCTAGGGAAAGGAAGTGGCAAAGGCAGCTGAATGGATGGTCTCAATCTTAGAGAAAAAAAAGTCCATGAGCTCCTCATACTTGTCAGAGGTGAGGGTGGAGGAGACAGGGGAGAAGGGTTTAAGAAGATGGTTAGAAGTTGAGAATAGAAGCTGGGTTTTATCTTTGCATTCCAGAATGATTCTGGAATAGTGAGCAGTTTTGGCAGACAAGAGTAGGATCCGATAATGCTTCATGTGGTCCAGCCAGATCTGTCGGTGAATGGCTAAAATTGTTGTCTGCCATATCTGTTCAAGTGGACTTAAAGGAGTGAAGATGAAGGCCGTAACAAGGGGGAATGGACAGGGTGAGGGTGGGTAATTGTTTTAATAGGGACTAGGGCATCAAAGATGGTGGTGAGGGTGTGGTTGAGCAGATCTATAGCTGCAGAAATGTCCTGGTGAATGAAGGGCCAAAGGCTGGACAGTTGGGATTTCCTAAGTGCAGTTGGGAGAGAGTTGAGAGAGTTTTTTTTTCCAGGAGTGACACAGGAGGAGGTAGGGTTGGGGTGGGTGGAAGGGGGATGTGGGTGGACAGCGATAAGAAGAAGTGGTCAGAGATGGCCTTATCTGCGATTGACATGATGGGAGTAGTGAGACCACAAGAAATGGCAAGGTCAATGGGGTGGCCCTGAATATGGGTTGGGGCATTTACATGGAGGGAGAGATTAAGGGAGGATAGGAGGGTAGTGAACTCAGAGCATGATGAACTGAGATGGAGGTTGAAATCTCGGAGGATGAGAAGTCGCTCGGTGCAGAAGCTGAGGGAAGAAAGCAGTGACGATATCTCGGTCATAACTTTTCTATGGTACTTGGGTGAGCGGTAGAGAATGAGAATTTAAAATGAAAGGCGAGAGGGGTGGAACAAGGTGAGATGTTCAAAGGAGGAGAAAGTGTCGGAGGAGCAGGGGGACAGACCAAGGTGTGAGTTGGTGATGAGAGTCACACCGTCACCATGGTGATATGGGCGGGGCAAGGGGTGGAAGGTATCGCTAGGCGGGAAGGCACCATTTAATGATAAGGTGTCATCGTCCCTTAGGTAGGTTTCTGTCAGGGCCATGATGTCAATACAATCATCCACGATAAGCTCATGGATGGCAAGGGCCTTGTTCGCAAGTGAACGTACATTCTGGACAGAGATGCGGAGAGGGTCGGTGATGGCTGAACCACTGCCACGTTCACAGGGTCAGTGCTGGGAGGGGTGAGTTGGACGGGGAGGAGATTGGCGAGATTAGCCCCCAACGGGCACGCTAAGCAGGAAGGTCGGCGAGAGCGTAGGATGGGGCAGTTGGGGTTGCTGCTCATGAGAGGCAGCGACGATTGCCAAGTTGGGCCTTTTGTAGGATGCCGGGAGAGGCAGAGGGAAGCTGTAGGCTTATCTAAGAGGGAGTCAAACCTGGGACAGCAGCAGGAGAGTAAGAAGGTCGAAGAGTAATGAAGGATTGGGGTAGGGATTTAGGAGGGCAGAGTATCCGAGAGGAGGGATGAAAGGAGGCATGACGACAGGAGAGAGCAGTCAGGGAGGGATAGAGAGAAAAGGAAAAGGGTGGGGGGGGGGGGGGCTGGTGGGAGTGGAAATAGAAGTGAACGGCTCTGGTCCAGAGCGACAGCCAAAATGCTCACGCAAATGGACACAGGGGAAAACTCAGGTTTCAAAGGTCTGATTATGTAATTAATGGGATACATATTTTCTGGTTGTAGCAGGGAATAGGTAGGAAGACCAGAGTTAAAGTCAGAGGACCCATGGAGGGATAAAGTTGGCGTAGGTAAGATGGAATTAGCATGGAGCATCACTGAACTGTTGTCCATGTTCGGAGACAGGTGTTGCGGACTAAAGGGCTGAAATTGCTTACCACCCCCAAAGGTAACAGCCGCGAGGCGAGAGTTCCTGCGCCAGGCGCGGAATTCCCACCCCAGGCGCGGAATTCCCACCCCAACACCTATATTTGCCTTATCGCAACCAAGAGCAAGCTCCACTTTCCCTGTGGGGCGCTTGTGGGGCGAAAGGACTCCGGAGTGCCGGGCTGCAAGAACACAGTTTGAACCCCGCAATCCATCAGCAAGAAGGTGCGGCTGGTAAGTTGGACATTTCTTTATAAATTTTGAACTTGGCACTTCCACTTTAATTTTCACTCTTCGAGCAGCCTACACCAATTACTACCAGTTACATTTAGACGATCAGTGAGTTGTTATATTACTGTTTGTTATATGGGGAATCTACTTTAGCACTTTACTATTAATTATCGGCGCAATTGCAGTGAGTTACCATCAGCTACTCGTGGAATCATAGGGCCCAAATTTGGCCCTCCCGTTTTTTCGGCACACTCATGTGAGATGCGCCGACATCCTACGCTCAAAACGGCGCCGAAAAGATATCCCCGTATTCTCCCCGCTCTGTCGACTGTCCTTGTGCTTGGCGCGGCATGGCAATTCCATTGGGGGGCGGAGCTAAAGCCGTGCAGCTGAAAGAGTGCCAGCAGGGGGGCGGAGCTAGGGCCCAGCGCATGTAAGAGTGCCAGCAGCGTTGCGCATGCGCATTGGAGCGTTCGTGCATGCGCAGTACGGAATAACATTGGGAATCGGCCATTTCTAAAGGAAAAGGCTTCTGATTTATTTTTGGTGCCTGAAGGAGTGCTGTGAGGAGTGCTGTGGAAGAAATCAGTTGCTGGAATCAGTGAGTGCTCTGTGTTGCTGCTAAAGTTCCAGAAGGAGTGCTGCATAGGTGAAAATCATTGCTGCATGCAAAATATGGACTGTGTGTTTGGAAAAATCACTGAGTGTCAATTCAATACAGCAATGCAACAACTTGCACCAAAAACAAAGAATTTCTTGCATGACGAAGTGGAGATACTAGTTAATGTCATTGAGAACAGATGGCAGGAGCTGAATACCAGCAATAGAGGTCGCACAAAAGTGCCACCCAAAGAAATGAAGAAACACTGGAACCAAGTTGCAGAAGATTACTGCGCAGTGGTGCATACCACGAGATCTGGAAGCCAGTGTAAAAAGAAATGGCAGGACCTTGGTCAAGTAGTTAGTGTAAGTAATATTTTCATTTATTCAATGCAATTGCAATTGTAAATGTGACCAGCTGTATATGTCCCACTCAGTAGAAAGACACCCTCTCTAAAAGGTTGCATTTTCATCTTTGCAGAAGAAATTGTCCCACAACAAAAGGGAACGAACTTGAATAGGAGGAGGCTCCTCATGCACAGCAAATCGGCAAATCTGCACCAACTGACACCCTTGGAAGAGAGGGTCACTGCATTGATGAGTCCTACCTGGAGAAAAACAATCAGTACTGCCCAAACTGGGCCCACACATGAGGAAGAGGGTAAGTCCTGAAAATTTATCGTGCCCTTCAAACTTGCTGCCTGGTCTGCTACGTGTGAGCCTACTCATGCCACCCATCCTGGCCCCTCCTGTGCTACTAACCATTTGACTGTTCTGTTATATTTTGCAGAACCTGCTGCCAATCCTGAAGGTCCAGAAGAAGATTCAGACGCATACGAGCCGAACCCTGCAGACCAACTTGGTGGGGGCAGGGAGAGAGGGGGTGGGCATGGAGATGTATGAAGGGGACAATGCTGAAATGAATGTGGTGAGGCCACGGTAACGGACTTTGCGTTGCCAAACACTTCCATGAGTTCTGGTGCGACATTCTTTGGTTTCAGCCCGTCCCCATCCATGTATAGTGCTTTAAGTTCTGATGTGACATTCCATGGTTTCCCAAGTTCCGAGGTTGCAGGTCCCAGTGCTGGTGGGATGCAGCATGGAAAACCCAGGGCCCTACCGTCCGAGGTTGCGGGTCCCAGTGCTGGTGGGATGCAGTATGGAACACCCAGGGCCCACCATCCCAGCCTGTGCCTCCCACTGGGGGGGTGCCGTGAGGCAGACCCAGGGCGAGGGGAAGGAGAAATCGACAACGCTCTCCTGAGATGCAGGATGCAACAGATGTGGTTCAGATGATGGCATTGAGTGGGGAGAACATTGACCTTACCCGATCACTCGTGCACACCATCAGTGAGGTGGGTGATGAGGTAACGGGACTGTCGGGAGAAATAACAGTAATGGCACGGGAAATGGGAACGATTTCCGGGAACATCAGTGAGGGAATAGTGTCCCTGAGGGAGGAAATGTCAGAGACACAGGCCATCAGGGAGGGCATGTGTGAGGTAGCTGCTGTAATAAGGGAACACAGCCAGGCCATGCGCCATTGACAGAATCAACTGCCACTCCCACAGCAATCCCCACACCAGCCTCTGAAAAGACCCAAGCCAGGCCCTCCACATTAACACCTGACCCCCCCACCCCATGAAGAAGTGGATGAGAGATGGGTGCAGCCTTTCTTTGCTGTTGATGTTACTGTTGTAACTGTTTTCAAATTGAAAGTTTTTTGTAAGTTATGTAAATTTACAACTTTATAAGTGATCTTAAAGTTTTTAAGTGATCTTAAAGAGTCATATTAAAGTAAAGTTTGATACAAGAATTATTTTATTACACTAAAGTGAAGTACATTGCAAACTTTTCAATAAAATATATTTTACATTAAAACTGAATCATGTTCCATTAACACAACACAATATTTAGGAACAACTGCAAAAAATAAACATGTCCATGCGGAATAGTTGTCGCTGAGCCCTCAGGCATCAGTAAAGCGTTCACGGATGAGCTGCTGGCGCAAGGCTCGAGCAATCGTTAAAGGGGCACAATGGCTCGCCCTCCTCCGACGTCATGCTCCAGCCTCAGGCACTTGCATGGTTTCCTCATCCTCGTCATCATCCTCCTCCACCACCACCTCCTGCTCGTCACCTGCATCTTCCTCATCATTATCATCAGTGACTCTCATTGCAAGTGGGCCTTCTTCTTCCACGACCAGCTGCTGCTGCCTCAAGATGGCTAAGTTATGCAGCATGCAGCACACAATAGTGAACTGACTGACAATCTCAGGGGAATATTGCAAGTAGCCTCTGGAATGGTCCAGGCATCGGAAACACTGTTTCAATATGCCAATGGTCCTCTCTATGATGCTGCGTGTCATAATGTGCGACATGTTGTATTCCCGGTCAGCTTCCATCCGGGTTACGCGTAGGGGCGTCATGAGCCAGGTGGCCAGGCCGTACCCTTTGTCTTCCAGTAGCCAGCTCTGCCCTTCTGGCTGCTGCTCAAACATGTCAGATATAACGCTGTCACGTAGGATGAATGCATCACGGATGCTGCTAGGGTATCTTGCATCGACTGACATGATGCGATGCATGTTGTCACACACGAGCTACACATTAATGGAGTGGAAGCCTTTTCTATTCCTGAACTGCTCGGCATTCTCCACAGGTGGTCGCAAGGCGATGTGGGTACTATCAATGCAGCCCTGTATCTTTCGGAAGGCAGCAACCGTTGAGAACCCCACAGTCCTGTCTCGCATTGCATGGGCGGTCATTGGGAACTTGATGAAGTCATTCCTCCGCGCATACAGTCCTGGCGAATGGAGACATTATTCCATGTTGAGAGATGGCGCACACATCTCCAGTTTTAGCTTGAAACAATCCCGATGCATAGAAGGAAAGTGCAGCTGTAACCTTCACTTCAACTGACTACAGATTCTCGGCTGTTAATCTGGTCTCAGCAACTCACAGATCGCACGGACAACTTTGTTGCAGGAACGTAGCCTTCTGACACAGTCTGCATCACTCAGGCGCAGGTACGAACGCCTGACTCGAAATTGCCGAGGTGGGCAAGGCCTCCTGCCAATCAGCCTACGGCCCTGATGTTCCTGATGTGATCAGCTCTAATCAATTCTCTCCTACGTAGAACAATAATGCAGAACCATTGCAAAATTCGTGGCACTCATATTGCTGCACCCATACTTAAAGTAAAAGTTAAACTTTCAAAGGTCAAAGGTGGTGAAAAATGGCAGCACAGCAGAGTTTTGCACTCCTCCCTCCCCCCAAGGTATGTATATGGACCACAAAAGGTCTTTTGTTCTCTCCCCCTCCAGTCATGTGACTTCTCTCTCCTTTCTCATCCACCATCCACCACCCAACGTGTTGCAGCCTGGTTCATTCCTGCAGCCTGTGTGTTCTGCCGCGCCCGGCCCCCCTTTAAGTTGATTCCTGCAGCCTCTGTGTTCTGCGAGCCCACCCTGCTGTGTGTTGTGTGTGGCCAGTTCCCTGTGCTCTCTCTCCCGCCCGGCCGTCCCACCCACCTGCATCTATCCCCAGCCGAGTGGCCTCTCACACCGGCAGGCCCGCTGACTTCCCAGGCCGAGTTATGAAGGTAGGACTTAAGTTCTATTTTTTTTATTTATCACTGATGGTTTTTTATGTTTCTTGAATGTTGTTGTGAAGGTGTTTAGTGCTTTGCAAGGTCCTCTCCGCTTCCCTTCCCCCCCACCCAACTCTGGCTACTTGCGTTGATTTCTTAACTCTCCACAAGGGTTTTCTGTGCAGCCACAAGTGGCCACATACGCTGGCCTGTTAGTTTGAAGCAACTATTAGCTGTCCAAACTGGCTTAAATGGGCAAAATGGGCGTAGGTGGCTGGTAATGGCCACTTTTGAAAAAAAACGAAACAAAAAAAAAAATCCCAACGAACTCACTTACACTGGCACAAATTAAATGTGCAGAATGCGGATTTTTAAGATATTCCAGAAAAATCAAGTTGCTCCAAAAAAAGAGCAACTCCTGGGCAAATTTGGGCCCATAGTTCCTTCCACCTCTGGTTTTCCCTCTGTGAATCACTCCCCCACATTTAGATTCCCCTCTTCCCTGCCTTCGCTTTCCCCATCTTCACCTACTCATGGTTGGCCGCCTGGTTCTTGGAACTTGTCACACCTTAGCGACTGGTGCGAAACCACGAACAAAAATACTCAACTCCAGGAAACCCAACCGTTACAAGGTAAATGCAATAACATATGTAGAAGACATGTGATCAGATGTCATTTGATCGGGCACCACACGGTCAGATGTCAAGTGGTCAGAATGTCACGTGATCAAACATCCAGCAACGGCTCCAACCAGAGTTGGCAACCCTACTCGTAAGTCACCCATTTTCCTAGAGTGTTGATCATCATCATAGGCGGTTCCTCGTATCGAGGATGACTTGCTTCCACGCCAAAAAGGGATGTGTTTGCAGGTGTTTCAATGGAGGACCTGATATGCCAGGTCCCAAACTCCATATTGAAGGGTGGAAGGTGCCTGTGCATAGATTTATTTTAATGTGTGGTGGCCGTTGCACACCAGCCGCCACACGGGCTTGACAGAGCTAGATCTTGGTCCAGTAGCAAGGATTAACCAAGACGACCGGAGACCAGCTCTGCTGCACAGACCTAGTGCGCACACATATTGCAGTGTGGACTGGCCCGTGTTGCCCCTGGGTCTCGCCTCTTCTGGCCCCGAACTCACACCCCTCCTGGGCCCCGATCACGTCGCTCTACAATCTCTCACCGCTCTTCACCGCGATCTCGCTTTGTCAACCTCCCTCTCCTCACTCTCTCTCTTTTTACCATTTGCCTCCGCCCCCCCCCCCCCCCTTCAGCGTGTTAAATACTGGAGTTGAGATCGCGGCACATGGGTCCTTGTCACGCCCGCTGCTGCGCAATCGATGCCAAATCCAGAAATAAAATGATAATGAGGTGGCTGTGTTTGGAAAGCTACTGACAGACGCGCTGAACTTACTTCCAGGTTTCCCATACAATGTTGAACTCCCTGCTCCTAACGCAATCAGAGTTTATATCAGGGCCAATGTGTCTGATCCTCGACTGATATTCTCAATTTAATATTACTGTGGGTCTTGCATAGCCAGCAGCAGCTGATCCACAGGGGAGGAAAGAGATGCAGAAGTAAGTCATCCCAAGACTTTCCTAAGACTCATATAGCCTGTGGATCAAGAATAACATTGATAGGGGTGACCTATAGATTGAGCCAAGAGACTTAAGTGTCACATTAATGATCTAGTGTGCCCAAAGGCCCAGGTATAATAGGATTTTTTTAAAGTTAGCCAATATGAACTGAATCAAAGAAATCAATTTCTGGTGAACTGGTAACAGAACCAGTGACCATTATTGAGGTGCCCCTGTTTGTGGATTGACAATTAGATTGAAGCAGAACAAAGCTCAACGCTTGTATTGCAGAGATTTAAAAAAAAACTTTTCCTGTGACACAGAACCATAATATGAATATAGAATATAAATCAAGCTAAAAAAATGATTACAAATTATAGGTATATTGCGGTCATTAATTTCCTCATCGGTACCTAAATTCCATTTTAAAATACAGTATCAACATCATCAATCCAAATTAGAATGTCAGGAAGTCCAATTATCCATCATCTCTAATTCTACTTTTATGTTTTTTCTCTTTCACACAGTCAAACTTATTTCAGGATGTTGTTGATCTCTTTAAATAAAAGTTTCATAATTTCATATAAACTGATAAATGAGAGCAATTTGAATAATCTGTAATGAGGCTACTTTTATACAAATATTGTAGCCATTCACAATTCACTTCATAAAGTTCATGGTCTACAGGGCTGTAGTAATACCCGCCCTCCTGTATGGCTCTGAGACAGGGACCATGTACAGTAGACACCTCAAGTCGTTGGAGAAATACCACCAACGATGTCTCCGTAAGATCCTACAAATCCCCTGGGAGGACAGACGCACTAACATTAGCGTCCTCGATCAGGCCAACATCCCCAGCATTGAAGCACTGACCACACTTGATCAGCTCTGCTGGGCAGGCCACATTGTCTGCATACCAGACACGAGACTCCCAAAGCAAGTGCTCTACTCGGAACTCCTTCACAGCAAACCAGCCAAAGGTGGGCAGAGGAAACGTTACAAGGACACCCTCAAAGCCTCCCTGATAAAGTACAACATCCCCACTGACACCTGGGAGTCCCAGGTCAAGACCGCTCTAAATGGAGGAAGCGCATTCGGGAGGGCGCTGAGCACCTCGAGTCTCATCACTGAGAGCATGCAGAAACCAAGCGCAGGCAGCGGCAAGAGCGTGCGGCAAATCTGTCCCACCCATCCTTACCCTCAACCACTATCTGTCCCACCTGTGACAGGGACTGTGGCTCTCGTATTGGACTGCATAGTGACAGGTAATGGCACAAGCCTCGACAATATTGCAATTTTGCATCAGACATACAAGTGCTTGTGAGAGAAGCATGCTCATGAAGCAGCCAATGCATATATTGCTGGATTCTGCCATTTTCCTAATGTCACTTCATTGCCAAACAGCAAACCCGTTTGTTTTTAAAAGTTGTTGAACAATCAGTTTCTGCTTTGTCAGCTTAATAAGAAGCAGTTAATAAAGTAAAACTTCTGCCACTAACTGCATATTTAGTCATTAACTTCTTTCACATTATGTGAGATATATGCTGCTGCTCCTAATTCCCAGAGTGTACTTTTCATGTAGCTGGCTGCAACCCCAATATAAACTATCAAGATTCAGGAAGACTTATTTTCAGATAACAGTCAATTTGGGCTGGATTTTCGGGTCCTTTGCACTCCGGGTCTCGCCCCAGAGCGGCGGAAAATGGGACAGCAAGATCTTTTGCATCTCGTCGGGAGCTTCGGATCGGATTTTGCTGCAGCGCTTAAATGCACCGCCGGGAAGAGCCACACCGGGTGTGTAACACCTCTTGTTGAGACACCGGCGCAAATTTTGACTACACCTGACTCGTATGCCCGAAAGGCATCCCGCAATGACCGCCAGAGAAACCAGAGCGGTCCGGCCACGTCAGCGACAGTGAGGTAGGTAAAGTGCAGAAAAGGTAAGTTCAAATGTTTATTCTTTTATTTTTTTGAGCAAATTTGTGTTGTGGGCAATGTATTTGGAATGTTTGTGATTTTGTTAATTTCTCTCTCCCCCACCCCCCGCCCCGCCCAAAGCCTCTCTCGGGGCGCTCCCGGCTCCGCACTTTAGTTAGCGAGGTTCCCATTCTTGCACCACAAGAGTTGTACAATGCCTCCCTGCACGTTGCGTATGGTCCAGATGGCAGACGACTCCTGGGGGTAATTTTTCTGCCCACCTCCGTTTTTGCCCCGAGCACAGCAAAACGGAAAATCCAGCCCTTTTTTAACTGCAGCATGGGCCTCAGAATAGTGAGTTATGCTTTTTTAATTCATTCTCTGCCTGCAATTATATAGGGCCCTGGTGAGACCGCACCTGGAGTATTGTGTACAGTTTTGGTCTCCTTACCCAAGGAAGGATATACTTGCCATAGAGGGAGTGCAACGAAGGTTCACCAGACTGATTTCTGGGATGGGGGGGGGGAGCGGAGGGGGGATTGTCCCATGAGGTGAGATTGAGTAGACTAGGCCTATATTCTCTAGAGTTTAGAAGAATGAGAGGTGACCTCATTGAAACATACAAAATTCTTGCAGGGCTTGACAGGGTAGATGCAGGGAGGATGTTTCCCCTGGCTGGGGAGTCTAGAACCAGGGGTCACAGTCTCAAAATAAGGGGTCGGCCATTTAGGACTGAGATGAGCAGAAACTCCTTCATTCAGAACGTAGTGAATCTTTGGAATTCCCTATCCCAGAGGGCTGTGGAGGTTCAGTCTTTGAGTATATTCAAGACAGATTTTTGGATACTAAGGGAATCAAAGGACATGGGGACAGAGCAGGCAAGTGGAGTTGAGGTAGATCATCATATAAAATGACTTTGAAAAGTCTTAAGACAGTTTCTAGTGGATCCACAGCAAAAAAACTGCTCAAAATTCAGCCCATATCATTCCTAATTTGGAAAATTCACAGTGAAAACACAAGGTTGACTATCAGAGGAATTATTAAAAAAAGGATACAGTTGCAGCAGGTGCAGTTCTTCAGGGAATGAAGTTCAGGCACATCATTCGGCCAGAATAAAAAGCTATTCTTACCCTGAGCGTGGTTAATGCTAACACTAGGTGTAAAAAATAAGGCAGCTTCTTTTTTTTCATCGTTTCCGAGTGAGAGATAAAAGTGAATTGTACAACTCTATTTGTCAGCTATGCGATCGGAAAAACTGCTGTGTGCATGCAGCAGTACGGGCTTTCCTGCATCGGCCGAGTGAAGAATTTCTATCACTTTGCTGTTCAATGGGATTAGTTAATTGGCATGAATGTCCATACACCCTGAAATCTGGTGAATAAAACACAGCATTATTACGATTTCAGTATCAATGAATAATTGAATGAAATGTTAGGCTCTTCTCTGACTGTTTTGCTTCACTGAACAAAACATAAACTACATTGACTTGTTTCCTACTGTTGTTGTACGAGGTGCTTTTTCTGTCTGGCCTTCCCATCGGAGTCATTATTGGAAGTTTCTGTAAGATGTTTTTATCCTGTTTTCAATTCCTACTCCAGGAGCCTGAGGGGCCGTCAGCCAGTTCCTGGCATTTCTGCTGTTAAATTCATTTTCGGCAGATATTAGCAGACTCACAGAGCCATGTAACCTGGATCTGTGATTCTGCCATCAGTCTACACTAAACTGATTTAACATCACGAGCCAACTCCCAGACTTTTAATGAAAAGAACATTTTAAAACAGCCATAATATGAATCTATTACACTACTGTTTTTGTACAATGGTCAGGCTTAAAAAATTAATATAAACCTTTATAAATAAAAGGAAATGCTGGTAGTCAATAAGAAAAAAGAAAAAACTGGGAATAAATTGCAATGTCAGTAATGTCCACCCCTCCTTTATCTTTACATGATTTACCTTTGCCTCCTTTGTTCCCTTCCTGGATTCTCCATGAATCTTTAGGGATAGGCTGTCCGCTTGTATTAGTGAACCAATTCAGTTTTTATGATAGTCCAACAGCTTTATGGTCACTTTTGCTGAGGCTGATACAAACCCGACTCTCCCATCTGGATTATACTTGTCCCCATCCAGATTCCTGTAAGGACTCCTTTGTCTTCTCCCACTTTCTCCATCTCCAATTCATCTGCATTGATCCTACCACTTTCCACACCAGAGTTTCTGAAATAGCCTCCTGTTTCATCGGCCGAGGATTCTGACCTCCCCCACTACCATGGTTGATAAGATTCTCGACCGAGTCTATCGCCGTTTCTGTGCTTCGGGCCTCACCCATTCTTCCCCCGTCTCAGAAATGTAATAGGTACCCCTACAGCCTCCATGTTCAACACGTCATCTATCACCATGTCTGCAAATGCCAATGAGATCCCACTACCACATATATCTGCCCTCCTCTCCTCTCAGCATTCTGAATGGACCAATCTTTCCCGATTAAGAACATAAGAAATAGGAGGAGTAGGCCATTCGGCCCCTCGAGCCTGCTCCGCCATTCAATAAGATCATGGCTGAACTTCTACATCAACTCCACTTTCCGACACTAGCCCCATGTTCCTTGATTCCCTTAATATTCAAAAATCTATCGATCTCTGTTGAATATACTCAACGACTGAGCATCCACAGCTCTCTCGGATAGAGAATTCCAAAGATTCACCACGTTCTGAGTGAAGAACTTTCTCCTCATCTCTGTCCTAAATGGCCGAACCCTAATTCGAAGACTGTGACCCCTGGTTCTAGACTGCCCAGCCAGGGGAAACATCCTCTCGGCATCTACCCTGTCGAGCCCTATAAGAATTTTGTATGTTTCAATGAGATCACCTCTTATTCTTCTAAACTCCAGAGAATATAGGCCTAGTCTACTCAATCTTTCCTCATTGGACAATTTCCCCATTCCAGGAATCAGTCTGGTGTACCTTTGTTACACTCGCTCGATGGCAAGTGTATCCTTCCTTAGGTAAGGAGACCAAAACTCCATTTGCAGTCTCACCAGGGCCCTATATAATTGCAGTAAGACATCTTGGGTCCGAAATTTAGCCTCCCGATAAGGCCTCGCAAAATTCTCCTCAGTGGTTTTTCCGGTGGTCCCCACTTCCGCCCCACTGCTGATGAACCCTCCTAAGTGCATCATCAAAGTGCGCAGCAATCATCTCCCGCCCCGCAAGCAAAATTCACCGAAAAAAAGCCTACACCCGCCGCGTGGTGCCCCCAACAGTCTTTTCTGTCAGTACACTGTGTTTGCAATGTGTGTAAAATGGCGGTGCGGCCACCATTAAAGGGGAGGGCGCACTGCCGCGGCCGCCATCTTATTTTTTTTTTTGTCAGCCAACTGCCAGGTCAGCCCGACAATTATGCCCACGGGTTCAGCCGGTCCGCCAACAGGCAGCCTGACACCCCCTCTTGGGTGCCCGGCCGAAACCCTCCCTGGTGGCCCAGTGGACCTAACTAAAATAAGCGCAGAGCTCGCAGTGGCTCGCCCCTTTAAGTGAAGGGGGGAAGACATGACGACGCGCTAGCGTGATGACATCATCAGTGCTGGTGACCGACAGCGGTGGTCACTTCACTTGCCCCCACTTGCACCCCTCTTATGACCGATCTTCTGCTCTCCGCCCCCACTTCCGCCCCCATTATGACCGACTTCCGCTCTGCTCGAAAAAAAGACAAAGAATGAATTTTGCGCAAGAGTGTACCGCATCCACCGCGGTGGTGAAAGCACAGGAAAAACGATTCCGGTGAGGGTGAATTTCTGCCATTGCTCATACTCAAATGCTCTTGTAATAAAGGCCAACATACCACTTGCTTTCTTAATTGCTTGCTGTACCTGCATGTTAACTTTCAGTGATTGGTGTACAAGGACACCCAGATCCCTCTGAACACCAACATTTCCCAATCTCTCACCATTTAAAATACTCTGCTTTTCTATTTTTTTTACCAAAGTGAATAACTTCACATTTCTCCACATTACATTCCATTTGCCATGTTCTTGCCAGTCACTTACCCTGTCTATATCCCTCTGAAGCCTATTTGCATCCTCCTCACAACTTACATTCCCACCGAGCTTTGTATCAGCAAACTTGGATTATACAGGTTGAGCGGCCGAAATCCGGAAACCTCGGGACCGAGGCCGTTCCGGGTATTTCCGGATTTTGGAACGTCTTTGCCTGGGCCAAGGTAGGTGGGGTCGGACAGCCAAGGTAAGGGGGCGAGGTCAGCCCACCGAGGTAAGGGGGAGAGGGGGGAGCTGGGGCCGGGGCCAAGGCGAAGTCGCAGCGAAGTCTGGGCGGGCGAAGTCGGGCCGCTGAGGGCTGGGGCGAGGTCAGGCCACTGAGGGCCGGAGCGAGGTAGGGCCAGGGTGAGGTCAGGCCAGAGAGAAGTCAGGTCGCCGAGGGCCAGGGAGAAGTCAGGTCGCCGAGGTGTGAGGCGGGGGGGCCGGATTTCGGAACATTTTCCGGATGACCCCGCCACGGATCGGCTCGGTGTCCGGATTCCGGAACGTTCCAAATTTTGGAACTCCGGATTTCAGACGCTCAAACTATATTACATTGGGTCCCCTCATCCAAATCATTGATATAGATTGTGAATCGCTGAGGCCCAAGCACTGAGCCTGACGATACTCCACTGGTTACAGTCTGCCAACCTGAAAATGTTTATTCCTACTCTCTTGTTCACTCTTGCATCTCCTGCCCCTAGCACATTTCCATGCAGCGTAAGATGGGTGTGCCAGTGTTTCCAAGGTTGAGGCAGGGGAGCAAGTTGGGGCTGAGGCTGAGGCCTTCCCCTACCCTTCCCTTCCTCCACACGCTGTCAGAATACTTTGCTGGTAGGATGGTCTGCATCCTTGTGTCTTATCCCAATTAAGAGCAGCATTGTTGATTACTATGGAGGTTCACCAGCTGGTGCTGATCCTTTGATTCCCAGAAAAAAACTGAAGAAGAAAAACACCAGACTGGCTGCTTGGAAACAGTGCAGAACTAATTGAACGTGCTCTGGAGGAGGGTTTCCATCAACGATAGGTGTGACGTAAGAAGCAAATAGCACCTTTTTAGTTGAGGATAAATAAACTGGCAATATGTTGCTGGTCCTGGGAATTTGTATGACACAGAAGTTGGAGACGACATGCTGTACCACCAATCTACAACAACAGATGTTGACATTTTTATGATCAAGTCTGGCTCATGGTTTCCTCAGAACTAATCAATCCAGCAAATCTCTCAGCAGTAATTTACGCTGGAAAGAAAAACTCTCCAGAAAAATAAGAAATGGAGCCAAATTTCTGCAGTCCCTTAAAGTGGCATTCCCGCAAAGTAATGTTTTTTAAAATCTCTGAACAGCAATTACACTTTGAATAAAGTCACCAAGCATTTAGTTAACAATTAGAATTTGCAGTTGTTGGTGTAAAAGAAAGACTTCACTCCCTCGGGACGGACTACCTGATCGACACCTCTCCCTTCGCCCTCCGTATAACGACCACGGAATCAAACAAACGAAACCTTAGGTTCAACCAGCTTTATTTCGAGCAAATGCAAGGGAAGGTTCAATCGTGGAATTGGTGAAAGGTGACCATGTAGATTTGATTAAGATACAAACTGGAAAAGAAAGATGAGTCTGGAGCACTATTCCAAGCTTAACCACAACTGCAACATAAGGGACATAGGTACAAGATGATGAAAGGTATTCTTTCTGGATTGATGTCAGTAAGAACTTATCCACGGAAGGCAGGATTTAGTACCTGGATTGCCAGGTGGACAAGTGGGAAACAAAAACTGTGAAAACTGTCAGAAGGCAGTTAGGTTGTTGGGGTAAAAGGAAGACTTCTCTCCCTTGGGGCGGACTACCTGATATAGGTAATTGACATCTCGCCCGTCGCCCTCCGTATAATGACCACGGAATTAAACAAACAAAACCTTAGGTTCAACCGGCTTTATTTTGAGCAAATGCAAGGGAGGATTCAATTGTGGAACCTTTAAAATACAAGAGGTTTCAAGTATAATTTATACAGTTTTCAGAGAGGGACTATTCTCCTACAAAATCATCGATAGGTCTATTGCTTTCAGCAGAGTTACATTGATTTGTCGTCTCGTATCAGACTGGCTCTGAGTGGTACATACAATTGTCCATCTCCCATCATATGTTAATTGTGTTGTTCTGTGATTTGCACTTTGCCATTGTCTATATGATGCCTGAAGTAGTTGTTCCAAAATACTGGCTTTCTTATCTCTTCCTCAGAGACTTCTAATCAAAATTGTAACTGCTGATTGTTATGTGTTACTAAGGTTAAGGATGAATTACCCATACAGTTTTAATTCGTTATAAGTGTGCTATACCTACATAAGTGTTACACACAATAGACAATTATAATCCATACCATCACCGATTCCTCAGACTCTCCTAATAGTGATTAGTTCACCACCTTCAGCATTGTGTTCTGACCAGCTATCTGTCTGCTCTTTGCCTGCTACAACTGTATATCCCTTACACAGTCTTAAAGGGAAACACCTCTTTAGCAACAGACAGTATATAATACTATTTTTCTTGTAAAACATCTTATCAGACTTACTGTAAGCAATACCACAGGAAATCTGCTAGTACTATATTAAACGTGGTACATACAGTGCATACGACAGCATTAAAAGAGAATGGCACCTAAATTGTGAGTGCTTCTCACTAAAATTAACAATCACATTTCCATCTGACATGAGCGTCTGTTTATTTAACTACTAGACTTTGCTGAATTTAACATATATTCCACAATCCTTTTAAAAAGCAAGTCATCCAGCTTGCACTGACCAACTTCATGGGCCCAAGTTTGCCCAGGAGTTGCTCCGTTTTTTTTTGAGCAACTAGATTTATTTGAGTATCTTAAAAATCTAAATTCTGCCCATTTAATTTGCTCCAGTGTAAGTGAGTTAGTTAGGTGTTTTTTTAGTTTCGTTTTTTTTCAAAAGGGGCGTTATCAACCACTTACGCCTGTTTTGGCCATTTAAGCAAGTTTAGACAGCTAAAAGTTACTCCAAACTAAATTAGGCCAGCATATGTGGCCACTTGTGGCCGCACAGAAAAACCTTGCGGTGAGCTAAGAAATCAGCGCAGGTAAGTACATTTAAAGCACCAAGCACTAAACAAAGCATAAAAATAAGCATTCAATAACAAATAAAATATACAAGGTAGCTGAGAGGGCTTTCACCTAGCACCAACATTTACAAAGCACTAAACAACTAGATTAAAAATGAATTGGTAAACTAGCAAATACATTATAGCAAGTCCTGTAAATAAGAGTTTCAGCCAAACTATTTTACAGAATTCCTTTTGAAAGCAGAAGAAGAGTAAACTTGAATATAAATCAAACAAGAATTTAGAACCACATAATCAATCAATCAATAAATAAATAAATAAATAAACAAATAAAAAATAAAAGTCCTACCTTCAGCAAAGCTTTACTGCAGAAAAGCACTAGCAGCTGGCCCATTCGGGAGCCCATTCGGCCAGGGCGGTAAGACGCACACCGGGAGGCTAGGCTCAACACGGCATCGGTAAAGGGGGGGGAGACTGAACGCAGCATTGGTAAAGGGGGGGGGGACTGAACGCAGCATTGGTAAAGGGGGGGGACTGAACGCAGCATTGGTAAAGGGGGGGGGGGGGGGATGAGATTGAACGCGGCATTGGTAAAGGGGGGGGCTGAACACGGCATTGGTAAAGGGGGGGGGGCGAACGCGGCATTGGTAAAGGAGGGGGCTGAACACGGCATTGGTAAAGGAGGGGGCTGAACACGGCATTGGTAAAGGGGGGGGGGCAAACGCGGCATTGGTAAAGGAGGGGGCTGAACACGGCATTGGTAAAGGGGGGGGCGAACGCGGCATTGGTAAAGGGGGGGGCGAACGCAGCATTGGTAAAGGGGGGGGCGAACGCGGCATTGGTAAAGGGGGGGGGACTGAACGCAGCATTGGTAAAGGGGGGGGCGAACGCGGCATTGGTAAAGGGGGGGGGGCTGAACGCAGCATTGGTAAAGGGGGGGGAGACTGAACGCAGCATTGGTAAAGGGGGGGGCGAACGCGGCATTGGTAAAGGGGGGGGGACTGAACGCAGCATTGGTAAAGGGGGGGGAGACTGAACGCAGCATTGGTAAAGGGGGGGGCTGAACGCAGCATTGGTAAAGGGGGGGGAGACTGAACGCAGCATTGGTAAAGGGGGGGGCTGAACGCAGCATTGGTAAAGGGGGGGGAGACTGAACGCAGCATTGGTAAAGGGGGGGGAGACTGAACGCAGCATTGGTAAAGGGGGGGGCGAACGCGGCATTGGTAAAGGGGGGGGCGAACGCGGCATTGGTAAAGGGGGGGGGACTGAACGCAGCATTGGTAAAGGGGGGGGCGAACGCGGCATTGGTAAAGGGGGGGGGGCTGAACGCAGCATTGGTAAAGGGGGGGGCGAACGCGGCATTGGTAAAGGGGGGGGGACTGAACGCAGCATTGGTAAAGGGGGGGGGGACTGAACGCAGCATTGGTAAAGGGGGGGGCGAACGCGGCATTGGTAAAGGGGGGGGGACTGAACGCGGCATTGGTAAAGGGGGGGGACTGAACGCAGCATTGGTAAAGGGGGGGGCGAACGCGGCATTGGTAAAGGGGGGGGGACTGAACGCAGCATTGGTAAAGGGGGGGGCGAACGCGGCATTGGTAAAGGGGGGGGGGACTGAACGCGGCATTGGTAAAGGGGGGGGAGACTGAACGCAGCATTGGTAAAGGGGGGGGCGAACGCGGCATTGGTAAAGGGGGGGGCGAACGCGGCATTGGTAAAGGGGGGGAGACTGAACGCAGCATTGGTAAAGGGGGGGGCGAACGCGGCATTGGTAAAGGGGGGGGCGAACGCGGCATTGGTAAAGGGGGGGAGACTGAACGCAGCATTGGTAAAGGGGGGGGACTGAACGCAGCATTGGTAAAGGGGGGGACTGAACGCAGCATTGGTAAAGGGAGGGGGGACTGAACGCAGCATTGGTAAAGGGGGGGGACTGAACGCAGCATTGGTAAAGGGGGGGGACTGAACGCAGCATTGGTAAAGGGGGGGACTGAACGCAGCATTGGTAAAGGGAGGGGGGACTGAACGCAGCATTGGTAAAGGGGGGGGCGAACGCGGCATTGGTAAAGGGGGGGGACTGAACGCAGCATTGGTAAAGGGAGGGGGGACTGAACGCAGCATTGGTAAAGGGGGGGGGACTGAACGCAGCATTGGTAAAGGGGGGGGCGAACGCGGCATTGGTAAAGGGGGGGGGACTGAACGCAGCATTGGTAAAGGGGGGGGACTGAACGCAGCATTGGTAAAGGGGGGGGCGAACGCGGCATTGGTAAAGGGGGGGGGACTGAACGCGGCATTGGTAAAGGGGGGGGGACTGAACGCAGCATTGGTAAAGGGGGGGGCGAACGCGGCATTGGTAAAGGGGGGGGGACTGAACGCAGCATTGGTAAAGGGGGGGGACTGAACGCAGCATTGGTAAAGGGGGGGGCGAACGCGGCATTGGTAAAGGGGGGGGGGGGGACTGAACGCAGCATTGGTAAAGGGGGGGGGGGGGACTGAACGCAGCATTGGTAAAGGAGGGGAGGGGGAGGAAAGCTGAACGCAGCAGGGAGTGCCGATAAGGGAGCTCATTCAGCCAGGGCTAGGGGCAGCGTGTCTAGGGCCCCTCCAACACAGCCTGCAGAGATTCTGGGGGCGAGGAGACACTGCACCTGCGAGCACACTCTAGCGCGCATGTGCAGAGGTCCCGGCACTGTTTTCAGCGCTGGGACCTGGCTTCACCCCCCCCCCCCACTGCTTGTGCTGCACCACGCCAAGGCCTGCGACATGTCAAGGAGCGGGGAGAAGACCGAGGTAAGTTTTCGGTGCCATTTTTAGTGTAGACTGTCGGCGCACTTCATGGAGGTGCGGGGGAGGGGGGGGGGGGGGCAAACTTGGGCCCCATGAGAAGTCTGTTAAAAAAATTTCTTGGTAAATTGTATGATATACTATACAAGGAACACATTCTACAATGTAATTCAGAAGATATTATTCTGGTGCAAAGATGTCAAAGGTCACAAAATCAGACAGCTACTGTGTAAATGCACGAGACTCCCAAAGCAAGCGCTCTACTCAGAACTCCTTCACAGCAAACGAGCCAAAGGTGGGCAGAGGAAACGTTACAGGGACACCCTCAAAGCCTCCCTGAAAAAGTGCAACATCCCCACTCACACCTGGGAGTCCCTGGCCAAAGACCGTACCAAGTGGAGGAAGTGCATCCGGGAGGGCGCTGAGCACCTCGAGTCTCATAGCCAAGAGCATGCAGAAAGTAAGCGCAGGCAGCGGAAAGAGCGTGCGGCAAACCAGTCCCACCCACCCTTACCCTCAACGACTATCTGTCCCACCTGTGACAGGGACTGTGGTTCTCGTATTGGACTGTTCAGCCACCTAAGGACTCATTTTTAGAGTGGAAGCAAGTCTTCCTTGATTCCAAGGGACTGCCTATGATTAGATGAAATATTAGGTGAAGTCAGAGTTTAATTTTTCTTCAGATTGCAGCTCACAAACCAGATATGCTTTCTTCCCTTTATAAAAGTGTGATTATTGAAGTCACTGAGAGGTTGCAGACATTCTGGCTCTGATATTAATGGGGAGGCTGCCAATCGGCAGGGGGAAGGCCGAAGGCTTCCTTGAGGGGCCGGGGGAAGCGCTCCTGCTCCTTCTGGCCCACAAGGAAAGAGCCACTTATCTTGGTGAGATGGCAGCTCCCACCTCAGTTCGGCTACCAGGAATCCCACAGGTTGGGCCTCCCCTCACTTTTTGGTTACATTTATGTTGCTGCGCCGATTAGGTCATCAGGCCATGACTTTGGTACGTTGATTAAGCCACGCCTGCCTTAAAATTTAAAGGGGTTTCGTGATCCTGTATTTTAACTGCCTCCCTCACACCCATTTGGATTTTTTTGATGGAGGCAGAGGGCCTGGTTGAGGTACTAAATGAGTACTTTGCATCTGTCTTTGCCAAGGAAGAAGATGCTGCCAAAGTCATAGTGAAAGAGGAGGTAGTTGAGATACTGGATGGGATATAAAAATGATAAGGAGGAGGTACTAGAAAGGCTGGCTATACTTAAAAGTAGATAAGTCACCAGGACCGACTGGGATGCATCCCAGGATGTTGAGGGAAGTAAAAGTAGAAATTGCGGAGGTACTGGCCATAATCTTTCAATCCTCCTTGGATACAGGGTTGGTGCCAGAGGACTGGAAATCATAGACAGTTTCTTAAACGATAAGGGGATAAAGGGTTATGGGGAGCGGCAAGGGAAGTGGAGCTGAGTCCAGGATCAAATCAGCCATGATCTTATTGAATGGCGGAGCAGGCTCGAGGGGCCGTATGGCCTACTCCTGTTCCTATTTCTTATGTTCTTATGTTCTTATTATCTGTGCTGCAACCATTCTGATGCTAAGTGTGCCACAGAAATTGAAGTGTGACACTTGAAGGGTGGTGGATGGGAAATGTGTACTTGACATATTGGGGTAGATTTCGGTCTTCACTGCCTGGTTGGTAATCTGGTAGAGTGGGTTGTCCACCCTTTAAAGAACCTGCAGCATCTTCATTCCATTAATTTCAACGGAATGAAATTTGGGCGGATTCTGTAACGGGCAAACAATCCACGACATCAGATTGCCACCCAAGTTGTGAAAACAAAAATCTATTCCTTTTTTTAAATACAGGTTGTATCTCTCTAGTCCGGGACTCTTTAGTCCGGAAACATCCCTGGTCCGGAATCAGTCCTGGCGTGGGTGGTGTCTTGCGCTGTTTGTTGAGGTTAGCAGGCCAGGCAAGGAAAGGGAAGGGAAGGGCAGGCGGCTGACTGAGGCACCAAAGCTAGGCCCGGCCCTAGGCTCTCTCTTTCCCCCTGCCGTTCCCACCGCTCTCCCGCAGCCGCCACTGCTCAGCAGGAGGCTCGGGGCCCACTCAGGGCTCGGCGGCTTGCGGCTCAGCTCTCTCTCTCTCTCCCCACCCCGCCGTGCTGCTTCTCTCTCCAGCCCACTGCTTCTCTCTCTGGCCTGCTGTTTTTCTCGACTTCTGGATGACTAAATGCTGCGCAATAGGCTTCTGCGCAGCGCATGCGTAGAACACGTCTGGGTCGTTGTCACCAGTTGACCTCCGTGGTTCGGAAAATTCTCTGGTCCCAAGGGTGCCGGATATGGAGTGGTACAACCTGTAGTATACAAGCAAACCTCAAATGATGCTATTCACAGATTGGACCTGGGAGTGTAGGGAGTGCACAGAGAGAGCACGGACCTTGACATATGGCAGGGCTGAGAAAGGAGGGCAGTTTTTCGTGCAAGGTTATAAAGAGGCTTACTTATATTTTCCCTCTAAGTAAAGCTCAGGGCTGGGGCTGGGAAATTAAATAAAGACTGGATGAATGTAACAATTTAGAAGAATTAACAAAAAAATACAACTGAGGAAAAGGTTATGATGAAGACAAGGAAACAAAGCAGATTCAACGGGTTAAAATAAAATTAAAGAAGAATGAAGAAAGTTTGTTGCCACCTGTTAGAGTCCGAGAAAAACAAAAAGGCCTACAGATTCATACAAACTGAATGATAGACATAACCAGAAAGGGAGCTAAATAATATGGCCATGATCTCATTGAATGGCAGAACAGACTCGAGGGTCCACTCCTGTTCCTATGTTCCTTTAAGAAAGCAAGGGAATGTCAGACTTACAAAGAGAGTGAGAATGACTCAGAAATACAAATAGAGAAAGCGCAATGGATAGTGCCTCAGTGGTATATAGAGAGGGAGGGGGAACGAAAGTGTAAGAAAAACAGATGGAGGAAGCAGAGAGGGAGTTTTTTTGGAGAGAGAGATGTTTCATTTTCCCTATGAGCAATTCCACAGAAGTTGAACTTGTATTAGCAAAAAATATATAAGCAAAATCTTTCGTAAAAAATAGAATATTTAGGCCATTGGCTCTAAGCATTGCTTTGAAGTTGAATATTCTGCTGTGTTATTGCATTATTAGATCTTTTGTGCACATTTTGTACAATCCATTCACTCTCAGGCAAGTACCAGACGTTCATGGATTTGGATTTATGAGCTTCATGTGCTTTCAGTGTATATTACACTGCTGTCGAGAGCTGATAAGAGAATAGAAAATAGGCGATTAACAGAGGAACTCACCTAAATTTTAAGTGAAAGGAAACAAAAATAGACTTTGAGCTACAGCTATTCTGAAACTACAGCAAAACAATATTATTGCAAAATCACACCCGATATCACTAAAACTGGAAGAGTGAAAGTTGGGCCAAATCTGACTGTCATTCTGCAACTTTGGTTATAGCATAATGAAAATGTCAGCTGAGCACCAGTTTGAAAATGCAGTTCAGGAATCAGTGTTAGCCTTGCAAGACAATCTGCAGTTCAGGTTTGAAGTTACAATGCACTGCCTCAGGGTTAGAGGCAGATTGCTTTTATTCAGTATGCTTTAGATCAGGGGAAACATGGATGACAGGGCTTTTTAACGGATGACAGGGCTTTTTAAAAGTCTGGCTCCAACTTTAAGGGCCTTGTTCAGCAGATTACTTATATTAGAACTGATCCTTTGGCTTGCCTGTACCTGGAATTACACTACTGTAACATTCCCATTTCCCTTCTGAGAAGGACTGCAGATTCTGTTCCAAAATGCCAAACTGTAAGAGCCAACATTATTCACACTTAGGATTCTCAACAGCTATCAGACATTTTATTCAATTCTTCATTATGGGTTGAGTTTGAACTGAAGTTTCAGACGTGACAGCACAGGGCTTGGTGGACAAGAATGCTTAGCACAGTAATGCAATAAAAGCGTAAAACTCATCTTACCTGAAGGAATATAGCCATTGCTCCCGTAACTCCATGTCTTCTAAATGCCAACTCAATGTCATCACTGCCAGGATTTGAAAGATAAATCTGCATCTGTTTTATAAAGGGAAAAAAAAAATATTAGAACACATTTTTGAGTTAATATTGATTTTCTGTACTTTTCTATCTGTATGTAAATCAGAACTGTAATGGTTAAAAAAAATCAACATGAAGCAATTAAAAACCATGTAACTCTTTATTAAAGCATTAATCAGTGAAAATTGCATTAGTTAAGTCACACGCATTCAACAACAATGTCCTAGTACAACATCCAAAATCCCAGCAGAATACCTCACACATGAGAACGAAGAACACTGCATCAAAATGACCTCTGTAAAGTCATACAATTAAGAAGATAATTTCACTGTAGTAATTAAATGTGTTCAGTAATTTACTCCATATAAAAACATATTTTGGTGGTACTAATGCAGATTAGTCAGAGAGAGGACAACTGCAGTATCAAACTATAGTCGCTATCTTAAAAACCCAGTGCCATACATTCTAGTTACAAGTTGCATCTTAATATGTTTTATATCATCCAAACACACCTATACATCAGTGCAAACTTTTTGTTTCTCAAACTATAATGGCACCCATAATGGATGAAAAACGTATAGGCCCAGAAATTCCGGTTGGCTGCTTCCCGCGGGCGATCGGGTAAAAAACGTTTAAAAAATGCGCACTTACCTTATCCTGCTGCACCCACGTGAGTTCCCGGTCCTGAGGCCTCCTCTGACTGCGTGTCGCAGCGCGTGCATGTCAGGATATGCACAGGGCTGGAGCTGCAGTCACATGGCTCTGGGCAGCCAATCAGGTAAAGTATTTTCTCATTCATAATAATGGAAACTCCGTAAGTTGGAGTTCCCATTATTATGAATGAGAAACAGCCTTCAAAACACACAAAACCAATAATAAAAAAAAGGAAAAATACAGCACATATTTTTATTAATTTAAATTAAAGATATTTATGTATTTTAAATATATATATTTTTCCAATTTTTAAAAAAGTTTTAAAAATTATGGTTTAAAATAAACTTACCATAGTGGGGAGAGTTTTTAAACAATAAAATGTGTTTTTATAATTTTATTTAATAATGTTTTTGTGTATTTTAAAACTTTTATGCCTGTAAAAGTAGGCTATGCGCCTAATTTTATCAGGTGCAAGAGTTTCGAGGACATTTGCTGGGCAAGATATGGATAAATACCGCAATCTTGCCCATGCAAATGTCCTCGCTCTCGAGATACGGAAAATCTGTCAAGCTCCAGCCGTTTTTCAGCGCATGCGCATAATGCGCTGAAAACTGCCTTTTTTGTGATGCCTTCCCGAGTCAGTAGGCACTCAGTACGGACCCGAGAGGCCGGAATTTCGGCTCCATAATTTATTCACTATTGTATGTATAATGTGTTATCTAAAACAAAATTGAGTCTTCCTCCATGCATTCAAAAATGCCCTTTTATTTTTCTTGACTGCCACTGTGATGTGTTGCTCAATAATCATAGCCAGCCACCCAGTCATACAATCATGTTTCAAGAAATCATCCATGACATTATACAATTTTCAATTCTTGGTAGAATATGAAATAAGTGGTCTATTTCTCGAGGTTTGAGATTTTTCATATTTTTTTTGTTTTTAACTCCTTGCGCCTGGAGGAAACCAGGTGGGGGAGGCAGTTAAAATGGAATGGCAGACTTACCCGTTCCTTTCCCGCCCCAATCTGGCCAACTGCAATTTTAAATTGCAGGTCACATCCAATAATGTGTTTCTCTTCAGGGGACTTGGCCAATTTTGCCTCGAAGATTTCTGAACTACTTTAGTTCCAATAACAAACTACCATTTCTGTAATATTTCCTTACATCCCATCCTAATCTATGGCCCCGATTCTAACCCCAAATTCATTTTAGACAGGCGGGTAGTGGGGTGAGTTTGAAACATACTGCTGCCCCAGAAAAAAGGCAGAGTGCATTTTCATTTCCATTAGAATATCATCGGCAGGTTTCTCGCCCAATTTCCTGACACAACAGGGAACCCACTTACATTCAGAGTGCATTTTCCGGCGGGTCAGTCAGAGGCCTATTTAAAACAGCAATGTACCTCTTAAAGCATTGTCTTCTGTCTCTAGAATGAACTTTGCTGCATAAAGAAGGGGAACGGGTTGTGGAAACAGGCCCCCAGATTCTCTGAAGCCTCTCCAGAGGTCTTGCTGGAAGAGATCAGAGAGAGGAGGGAAGTTTTCTTTCCAATCAGTGACAAGAGGATCCTGAAAAACCTTGTCCACCAGGCATGGAGTCAATTTACAGGTTTTCAGCTCCATGAACATCATCCCCTGTTCATGGAGATAGTGCAAGATGTGTTTCAATGACCTCAAGAGTAACCAGGGTAAGTACAGCTCTTCATTTCTCCATCTCTCTCAACAACACATGGCAACAGTCCTTTCCCCCTCCCCCAGCACTCCCAACAATTGCCTCCTCTCTGTCACATCCTTAACCAGATACTATTAGCATCAATCATTCTCATTATAAACACACATTTACTTCATGTTTGCTCCCTTCACAGCAGCATTCTCTCCTCACTTGGTAGCTTTTGCAGAATCACCAAGTTTTCTCATGACTCCTTGCTCACTTCACACACCTGCTTTTAATTCAACACCACCCCATCTTGATTGCCTCTTGCTTCAACTCTCTCTCAGCATGTGCACAACAAACAGAAGCCCCACACATCTGTATTCTCCTTTGCAGGAGACACTTGCTAACTCCCGCTCTCTCTCTCTGCAGGACAAGATAGAACATAGCATCAGGGAGAGTAGTACAATAAGGGATGAAACTCTCCGAGCTGGAGCAGCAAGCTCTGGAGATCAATGCCCCTCCAGAGCTCACAGGAGATTTTGAGGCTGGTGGCGTCTGTGAGCAGTGTCTTTGGCCATTACTTGTCCCCCTTCATGATCCTCCAAAAATACACAAACACACATCTTGAACACATCAAGCTGCAGTGTGATGCCTGTCAGCTGCTACTGTCCAGCCTCTCAGTGCCATCCTAACTCTTGCTCCTTCTCTCTTTCCTCGAGGTCCTCCTCAATAGCCACGAGTCACAGAGGAGGAGAATCCTTCTCAGGAGATGCCACCACGCACTGCATCACTCCCAAGCATCTCCAGGGTAGGCCCTCCCAACAGGAGCCCATGTTCACAGTCTTTGCAGCTTTGCTGGAAGCTCAGACTCTGGGCTCAAACCTGTGCTCTGCCTCAGAGAGGAAGATGTCCAGCTTGGACAGATTGATGGAGTAACTATATTGGGACATTCAAGAAGTCACTCATCTTCTGCAGTCTGCTCTCCCACAGATTAGAAAAAGTGATGTGTCCCAATCTCAGGGGAAATGCAGTGGCACAGCACGAATGATGCATGTTGCCCTCTCTCAGGATGTCTGCACGTTTGCTTCCTTGTCAGTGCCAAGCATGGCACCAGAAAGCCAGCTGGGCCTAAGTTCTGGTATCTGCAGCCGTGCCCTCAAAGTCTCGAGCTCCCAGAAGTTGCCAGCCACAAGTATCACAATGATCCCCACATGAGCAACTGCAGCCTTCCATAAGCTCTGCTGAAGCCACTGGGAGAGTACTTTGTAGGAGCAGTTGAGATGGTCAACATTCTTTTAAGAAAAGCACTATCTGTTGATTATTTGGGTGGCAAAAGAATTCACTTCATTATTGTGTTTGTAATTAAAATCAACAATGTGGTCTATTGTTGGGCAATCAAGGCACCTGAATATTTGCTTCAAAATGCCAATCGTTTACTTTATGATGTTTCGGGTGGTCTCATGGCTCTCATGATAACTGTTGTTAAGACATAGTGGAGTTATGGAGGCGTGTTATCATCCATGTGTGGAAGAGGTATCCCTTGTCCCCAAGCAGCCATCCTCTGATATTCCTGGATTGGTGAAAAGTGAGGGGATGGATGATGCTGTCGTGGCAACTATCAGCAAAACTGCTGCAGACTTGTATTATCTTTCTGTGGTGATCACACATCAGTTGAACAGTGATGGAGTGGAAGCCCTACCTGTTCACACAAATTGCTGGTTCATCTTCTGGTACCCTGATAGCTACACGAGTGCAGCCTATTTTGCCCTAATAGACGTAGGAAAATAGGATCAGGAAAAGGCAATTTAGCTGCTCAGGCCAATTCTATTAGATTATTACTGCCCTTTTTTCATACCCATTGCTACCCTTCCCGAACATACATATCGGAACTGATCTTGTACCTGCGAATAATGTTTGTTAGTGGCATCATGCAAAAGAGGGACCAAGGATGGAATTTAGGGATATTCAATGACTAATGGAATCAGCTCAAAATATTAAGCAAAGCACATTTGAAAGGAAAGATGATTCTTAAAATGGGTGAGGAGTAAGTGGAATACATCAACAACATTCTCATAGGAAGGACACTGTTACTACTTTTTCTTTAATAAGTACCTCTGTTTTAATAATACCATACTAGTTAACAGAAGAATAGATCATGTACAATCTACATTGTCCAATCTTCAACATACCACTCGACTTCTAGAGGTAATTGCCAAAACAGAAGTGTCTGCAAAGCTGACTACATGAGAGATGCATTAACAGTACTTATTCTAGAAGTCATCAGACCAGTATCATTGGTTTCATCTGATTTCTGAGTTGAGCACAACGATGGCAGTCACTGATCAATCAATTCATTTACCCTATTTAAAGGGGAGGCCATGACAAACCCCTTTAAAGGAGTGGATAACCCATCCAAACCGAACATTTTCAACAAAAATTAACAAATGAATAACTATTATGTCATCTGAGTGGGCCTTAGGGTGCTAAATTATGAAAGGAAACTCACAGATTGAATCTTTCTTTGGAAAAAAGATTGAGAAAGTCCATGAATAGGTCTTTAAAATGCTGAAAGGCATGGGTAATACAAGTGGAAGCTCGCTATTTAATCCAGGGTGTGAGCACAGAACAAGAGGACACACTAGAAAATGAATAATGCAAAAGCAAAATGAGAGATTAAGACAAATTATTTTCCCCACAGAGTTCTTATCAGGTGAAACAGATGCCCAACAAAAGCAGCTAATTCTATGTCAATTAATTCCTTTGAGAAAGAACTGGAAAATTACCTGCTTGGCAAAAATAAATTTAAGTTTATAACTGTAAGTAAAAGATGAAGATCCAATGTCCCATGTAACAAATTGATCCAAAGTATATTAGTGCATGGAAATCTCATGTTTTAGAAAGCGATCAGTTATAGATGAACATCAGAGGATGCAAGGTTAGATATATTCTGGATTTTCATTGGATTACATTGCAAGAGCAGAGAAAAAAATGTAGCTGTACCTTCCCCGAAAATAATAAATTGGATAGAGATTGTGTGATCAGTGGAAAGTTGGCTAAATGCCCCTTTTTATACCATGCCTGTGCTGTTGTATAAACTAAACTCTTAAGGATGCTCAAGAAGCGAATTCCATTTTAAATCTGCGACTAAAGGTAAGTATAGATGGATCACTGAAGTCAATTAATCAAGTTGCTTTGCCTAAAAAGGTAGGTGCATTTTGAACAATACACAACACAAGATGTAACACAGGCATTTCCTTCTCAAGGTTTAGTGATGTAGATTTGCATGTGCACAAGATAATGTTGTGCACGTGCCACTTACCATTTCTGTATATTCCATTAACTGTGACAGCCAATATGGATCTGTCTATCTTAATAAAGCTGCTTCATGCGGATTTAATTTCAGGGACTGGTCCTATATCAATACATAAGTAAATCATGGGCATAAATGTGATTATTTGGAACGGTCTTGGGGAATAAAACAACATAGGTTTTACCAAACATAGTATAACTGTGGAATATCCCAGCTACATTGTGCAGGTTTCTTGCTTCACAAATTTGTGGATTCGATGTTTAAACAAAGAGATCAATATTTCAAACCAGTGTTTTGACAGTTGTTATTTTTTTTTTAATGAATTGCCTGGAGATGATGGGCCACGGGGCTGAATTTGCAGCCCCTATGGGCATATACAAGGTGTACACACGTCCGTAAGGGCCCCACAAATTCCGTGTTTAGGCATGCACTGCACATGTGCTGAAGCCTCTTGACAGATCACACGAATCCGAAAAAGGGCCTCCGCGGACGGAGAGTTGGGCTATTTGCCCAACTTCTACCCTGCGAATGCCCTTGAAATTTTTACGCCTGGTAAATGCAGTGTAAGAGTTATAAACAAACAGAAAAATAAAATTTAGCACTCATTTATACATTAAAAACCCTGTCCATTAAGGCAAGTTTATTTTTAGCCCTGTTAAAACATATAATTTTTGAATTTGTTTAAAATATTTAATTAAATTGTATTTTAATAAATTTTAAATATGTATGTTTTTTTTTTACTTATTTCATGTGTTTGTGTATTTTTTAAGTGATCACCATTCATACTTATAAGAGTTCCCATGGAACTCCCCAAAAGTATGAATGGAGATTCCCTTCTTTTAGTGGTTGAGCACGCACACGTATCCCAGGGGAGTTGCGAACTGCATGCGCCCTCTATGCAGGCCTACACGTAGAGGCCCAGGAGCGCAAGGCGCTGAATCTCCCGGACCACCAGGTAAATTCGTAGATTTTTTGCAGGTCAGAGGCATCTGCCTGCGGAAGCCTCCGACTGCAAATTTTGGGCCCATGTCTTTTTACTTCATCAGCAGCTAGAAAAGCTTTAATGAATGGGTGCTTTAGCTTCCCTTCTCCAAAATGGGGTGAAAACATCTTGTCTATTGTATATAGATGCTTCTTTCCACAGAGCTATTAACCACAATATCTGTGACGATTCTGTACAGAAAAATGCCAAATGGATTGCCACCAAGATTCTCCTCCCTCCCCCAAACAGAGATTATTTTCTTCATATTGTAGCTCAGTTTACCTATTGCTGTAATCTGTGTACTTTCAAAAAAAAAATTAAAACATTTACAAGGGCATAAGTTGATATGAGTTTATAATTATAACAGTGTGAATTGGTATGGTAATTTTACACACTTCAGGGTCAGGTTAGGGGTGCAGGGGTTTCCTAACCTCTCTGCAGTGTCTGTGGCTTGGGTCCCTAAAGCAGTGTTGGTATGCTCCCATCTGTTTTTTTTACATTAAAGCAATATATGTCATTTGTCTAAATCAGATCCTTCGCATATTTTTAGGGCTGCTTTTTAAAAATGTATTTTGAAAACATGCGAAGAACTACATTCTCATGAATTTGTGTTCCAGTTCTGTAAACCTTATACATGGTTGAGAAAAAGAGCTCTTAAGTGAAAAGGTACCTCAAGTGTCCAGACTGATATATTTCTTGTGTAAAAGTTTCTATTAATCCTGCAAAAAATCTAAGCATTCATCTTCTGAAGTGACAGAACCTATTTGGTGATGCAGCAATTCCTCCCCCCCCCCCAAAACTGTTCTTCGAATAGTCCTTGTTAATAGTCAAACTGAACACAGAATCTTTCATGCAATAAAGCAGTGCATCATACATACTGTCAGCAGATAATATTCTGTGCCTCATATGCAATCCATAAAGCACCCAAGATATATTTATCATCTCACCATTTCCACCTCACTTGACTTTTACTGTGACCAAGAATAGGTACAACATTACCAAACCACTCCCTTGAAACCAAATATTTTACATTTTTCAACCAGTGCCCAGAGGATCATTTTCAAATTGAAGGAAATGCATCTAAACTGATTTTGAAAATATTTAGTTTACAAAATGTATTTTGAATGTTAGAATTATAACTTTGCCTTATCCATTTCTTTCTCAGATAATACAGATATATAATACAGATCCCGAATAAATGTGTATCTCTACATTCTGCGAGGGCAATTAATGAGGAAGGGGAGCAAAGTTTCTGTTCAAGATGTTGTACATACGTGTAATTATCATTCCACCATAATATCCAGATTTAAAAGCAAATTACTACAGGAAATAAAAGGTTTCCAAAATTAAATGCTCACTCAGTTGAAGTATTAAAGGAAGTATTCAGTTGGGAGGAGAGCAATGGTCAATATTGGTCCAGAAACAGGACCTAAATAATTGGGCAAGTTTGATGGGCTGAAAGGCTCTTTTGTACTTTTACTTGCTTAATGGCTCGAATTTTGTGGTCAGCAGTGAAGGGGCGGAGTTCGCCGTTGACCTTGAAACAAGCTGCCCACAAAGATTTAGTGGGGTCTGGGCATCAATTACCCCTATTCCAATGTAACTTGGAATCTAGCACCATCTATAAGGAATGTGTGGGATCCAGCAACGTTAATGTCATCAAGCAGCCAATCAGACTGAAGAATTTCACAGACAGCAAACCAGGAAGTAAAAAACATGGATTTTACATATTACTTTTTAATAATTTTACAGAAAGTGAAATAAAGACTGGGACATAAACCTGGGAGCAAGGTAGCAGCTGAACTATCATAAACAAACTTTGAAATTTAAAAAAATTTATATAATTTGTTATCATGGAATGGAGGAAATGACATCCCACACTTATAAAATTAGTTTTTCAGGGCCAGAGAAGTTGTTTAGCAGTAATTATGATTTAGTAGGCTGTTAAAAGCTCAGTTACACCTCATTCAAGAAGGCTTAACATTTTTAATGGTTTTTACAGTGGGAATAGTGCGATGAAAGTTGAGGTTCCCACCAAATCACTGACTCGGTGCTGATTCCAGCTGAACTGCAACAGTGCACCCTGTGGAGGAGCAGGGGATCACGAACAGCAACTTCCGGATTTCCACGTTTAACTGCGCATGTGTGACTCCAAAGGTTGCTGTCAGTTTTACACACTAATATGTTGACAGTTCCACCGTCATTACATCCGCAAATTCCTGGACATTATCTTCATGATTGGAAATACAACTTAAACATTCTTCTTTTATAACCGCTATCCACCTTTAAGTAAAAAATAAATCAAGATTTGGTGTTCTTGGTGACACCACACGAGCCTCGATTTTAAATTGGGCGCGAATCGGAGAATGATAAACTATCTTGACCTCGACAGCATGAGGCCCAGGTAATTTTAACTTCCGGGCCACATCTGCATGTCTCTGGTCAGTTTCCTGTCTGAAATCGGCAGGGAGCAGAATATCGGGGCGAGGACCAAAGCACGCTGGTAAGTCGGCGCTTCTTTCAGCTAGGTTTACCTGCTGGGAAAGCTACAACCGCTTCCTTGCTTTAGTTAAAACAACAATTGGACCCTGAATACATCATCAGGGCCCAATCAGCATATTTAACGAGCACCCCATTGTTTTCCAGTGAATGTCCTTCCTGCATGCTAAGAAGAGCATGTTAAAATGGAAGCCTGTGGGAAATGAGCAGGACATCGATGATTTTAAGTGACCGCCCAGTTTCTGCCAGATGGCCAGAGTTAAAATCGTCCCTTTTGTTATATGAGTTAGTATATAAGATTCTCCAAAAATTGTCGAAAGCACACAGAGAAAAGGCAAAGGAAAAGTCTAAGATCAGGTCAACATGGGCTGCTCTTTCACAGTTGCTTGTGATAACATATCCCTTTTTCTGTCAGTGGATAATTTGTTCCATGTGAGTTGGGGTGGAGCAGGGGCAGAATAGGATCTGGAAAAGGGGAAGTACACCCAAATCAAAAGTGCAAAGGAAATCTGTGGGAGCTCAGTCTGGTTAAAGTCAAATTCACATTTGCTTTGCACAAACAAATCTCAACAGCTTCTACTGTTTCCCCAGAGAAAAATAACATTTTCGCACTGGTCTATGCTTCATTGTGTTGGCTGTTGTGATACTGAGCCAAAACTCGTGTTTGTTAATCCTGATTGCTATTTAATGATATCTGTAGGAAAGGTGCAATAGTATGGATGTGAGATGAGAACAAATTGGGCTTGGCTATGATGCCTTTCATGGTTAAATCATGACATAAAATTTTATTCAGTCACAGTCTGGGCTTAGGTAAAATAAAAAAGGATGCTAGTGTTTGTGGGTCTGCGCACCAGCATAAGATGTTTTTATGAAAGGCGAAAATTGAAAGGACAATTTGAAAATATTTATTACTCATTAAAAGGCATGGCGTTAAATTCTCACAATTGATTTCCGAACAAAATAGACTGTTTAAGTCATTTTGTACATAAACTAGGTCCCATTAGATAGTAAAAAGTGAATATTTAACATCTGATTCATAATGAATCTGAAATTCAGAATAGCACTGTCACATTTCTGAATTTTTTGATACCTTTACCACCAAAACGAGTTGGAAAAATAATTACTTTTAATGCGGAGCTTTTAAAAGCAACTTGTATGTCATGAGTTTAAAAAAAGAGACAAAAGGTAGTTATATGCCAATAGGAAATTTGTTAAGTAATTTGTTAATTTGTCTGTGTATGCAGAAAAGTATCTCTCACCATTGTTTGACAAACCCTTTAATCAGTCTGCATTAGGGACAGGCTTTTTGACGTAAAATGAGAATTATATGAACTAAACACATACACCGAAGAAAGCAATTGGTATTCCTAGAAGCAGGCAGGCAGCAAAAGGATGTGAAAGACAGGTGATTGCAGGGAGAGTAGTTGTGCCTTGAGCTGTACGACTGAATGCAGAGGGATTATTGTGTTTATGTAATATGACTGTACTGAAGTCGTATTGTATTGTGTGTTCTTTATTTTACATCATTACACAAATAGAAGTCGTGCCAATTGAATTAAGTGACTGATCATGCCTATTGCTCTGCACATTTTAGCTTAACGTGGAAGAAAGCAGCTTACAATTCCTACTGGACTTTGCGGCATCCAATGTTAACTCAGACTGCCTCCGGAAAGATTGAAGAAATAATTATGCAAAATACAGATATCTGGTTCAGGTTACAACAAGATTCTATTGCTACTCCCCCGGGTCCCACAATCCTGTCCGTTGATATAGGGGAGAAAGAGACAACTCCTGTAAACTCAGGACAACTTACAGGATTGACTGATGCCACTGAATCCGAGATGGCATCTACGGCAGACTTCAATTTATAACCAGCACACTTTTTAATAAACATCCACAGAAAATCAACAACTTGCATTTAAATATTGGCCTGGATTTTGCAGTCAGTGACGAAGGATCGACGCTCGCCGTTCACCTCGCTGAAAGCTGCCCACAAACATTTTGCAAGCTTTTAAGTCATCATCATCACAGGCGGTCCCTCGAACGAGGATGACTTGCTTCCACATGAGTTCACAAATGTTTCAATGAAGAACCTGCTATTCCAGTCCTGAACTCCAATTGAAGGGGTGGAAGATGCCTGTGAGTGGATTTTTTTTAACGTGTAGTGACCATTGCACATCAGCCACCACACGGGTTTGAAAGAGCTAGACCTTTATCCAGTGGCAAGGGTTAACCACGACAACTGGAGACCTGCTCTGCTACACTGACAGTGCACACACATATCACACCATGCTGCCCTTTGGCTCTTCTGAGCCCCGTACCCTCATTTGCCGCAGCTCTGCCACGATCTCTCGTCGCTCCTCCGCCACAAGCATTCGCTGCACCTCCGCCACGATCTCTGGACACTTGCTCTAACCTGATGTCTGATCCAGTGCAGCGCCCTCTACAGGGGCTCTGTGGCATGTGTGAACAGAAAAAGAGCAAGGCTCTTCAACCTCACTGAGACATGCAGAGTCTAAAACAGGAAGTATAAATTAGATTTAAATCATGTACAGAAAGCAGAACAAACATTGGGAAAGACAGATGGGATTAAGAGAGAGAGAGAGAGATAAGAGAGAGAGACAGAAAAATTAAAACAAACATTTTAATTTAATTTCCTTTTTAAATCTCCAACACTGATTAACTTCTGAAGGAATGAAACTCCACTTTTTTCATATTAAATTTTATGGGCCAGAGTGATTGTTTGGCAGTAATTGTCACCTGTCACACAGTTAAAAATTAATTTATTCCTGAATTCACCAGCCGTAACTTTTTCTTGCCTGTTTAGTGAGTAACTAGTAGGTGAAAGCAACAACAACTTGTATTTCTATAGCGCCTTTAAAGTAGTAAAACGTCCCAAAGCACATCACAGGTGCTTTATCAAACAAAATTTGACATCGAGCCAGATAAGGGGCTATTAAGGCAGATGAGAAGGAGCATCTTAAAGGACAGGTAGAGAAGTGGAGAGGTTCAGGGAGGGAATTCCAGAGCTTTGGTCCTCGGCAGCTGAATGCATGGCCACCAATGGTGGAGAGATTAAAATCGGGGACACTCAAGAGGCCAGAATTGTAGGTGCGCAGATATCTCGGAGGGTTGTAGAGCTGGAGGTGGTTACAGAGATAGGAAGGGGCGGGGCCATGGAGGAATTTGAAAAAAAAGAGAGAATTTTATGATCAAGGCGTTGCTTAACTGGGACCAATGTAGGTCAGCGAGCACAGGGATGATAGGTGAACAGGACTTGGTGCGAATTAGGATACAGGCAGTAGAGTTGTGGATGACTTCAAGTTTAAGAAAGGTGGAAGTTGGGAGGCCAGCCAGGAGTGCGCTGGAATAGTCAAGTCTAGAGGTAACAAAGGCATGGATGGGGATTTCAGCAGCAGATGAACTGAGGCAGGGGTGGAGTCAGGCGATGTTACGGAGTGGAAATAGGCAACTTTAGTCTCGGGGTCAAATATGGCACCAAGGTTGCGAATATTCTGGTTCAGCCTCCAACAGCTGCAAGGGAGAGGGATGGAGTTAGTGGCTAGAGAACAGTGTTTATGATGGGAACTGAAGACGACGGCTTCTGTCTTTCCATTATTTAGTCGGAGGAAATATTTGCTCATCCATTACCGAATGTCAAACAATCTGAGAATTGAGAGACAGTGGAGGGGTTGAGAGAAGTGGTGGTGAGGTAGAGTTGGGTGTCGTCATCGTACATGTGGAAAGCGTTTTCAGATGATATCACTGAGGGCAGCATGTAGATGAGAAATAGGAAGGGCCCAAGGAGAGATCCTTGGAGGACACCAGAGGCAACAGTGTGGAAAGAGAAGCCATTGCAGGTGATTCTCTGCCTTCGACTGGATAGATAAGAATGGAACTAGGCAAGTGCAGACCCACCCAGCTGGAGGACGGTGGAGAGGCATTGAAGGAGGATGGCATGGTCAACTGTGTCAAAGGCTGCAGACAGGTCGAGAAGAACAAGGAGGGATAGGTTACCACTGTCACGGTCACATAGGATGTCATTTGTGACTTTGACGAGAACCGTTTCGGTACTGTGGCGGGGCGGAAACCTTATTGGAGGGATTGAATCATGTACACCAATTTCATGCCATTGCATGTATTTCAATGTCGATCATATTGGTGAGGTTCTATTATAGCACAGCCTGTGGAGGAGCATGGTGACTCGGACCACAACTCTAGAAGTTGCTGTCCAATTTACTCCATAATCATGGTGAGTGCTGACAGCCTCACTATTATTATTAACACAAAATCCAGAAAACATATACAGAGAAAAATAGTAAAATCAGAACATAAACTGTGTGTGTACTTGACTGTAGAAGAAGCTACTAGAGTGGTAAAAACAAAACTTCTGCAGTAGATAGTTTTACTTTGATTTCTAAATACTAAGTGACATTGGTGGATCATATGGCCAATCTATGATATATTTAATTTACAATGTGCATTGTGTACTTCATACTTGGGCATCACCATTCTGTCATGATTTTAGATGGTACGTTAAAAGGACTTCCCATTATTTAGCTAGCTGTTATGTCACATACATCACAAACTGTCACATCAGCTGTGTATTTCACCAGTAAATGGAGTTTCAAAAGCTCCAGCTCTTAGAATTTTGGAAATTTTCAGAGACTCCATCTACTGTCTTGCTCTCTTTCCAGGTCAGTTCTTCAGGCAACTTTTATTTTTTTCACTCTTAAATTCAACTTAGTATGTTTTCTTAATTTTCAGGCTCTTGCTGTTTTTAGCCTCCTGCCTCTCCTCTCCATTGTAAAAATAATAAATGATCATGAAGTAAAATACAGCAGAAGCTAGAAATCTTAAATAAAAATAGAAAATGCCGAATACTGGAAGTGATCTGGAGGTCAGGCAGCACCTGTGGAGAGAGGAACTTAGGGTTAAAGTTTCAGGTCGATTATTCTCTCCCCGCCACTCCACTTCTCATTGGCTCTATTGATCTAGAACATCTTCCAGTTTCTATGAAGAGTCATCAACCTGAAACGTTAATTCTACCTTCGTCTTTCCACAGGTGCTGCCTGACCCACTGACTGTTGCCAGAATTTTCTGATTTTATATATATTTTTAAATTTGTTTATGGGATGTGGGCATTGCTGGCAAGGCCAGCATTTATTGCCCATCACTAATTGCCCTCGAGAAGATGCTGCTGAGCCCAGTATACGTGGTGAAGGTATTCCCATAGTGCTGGTAAGGAGGGAGTTCCAGGATTTTGACTCAGTGATACTGAAGGAACGGTGATATATTTCCAATTCAGGATGCTGTCTGATTTAGAGGGGAACTTGGAGGTGATGATGTTCCCATGCGCCTGCTGCCCTTGTCCTTCTAGGTGGCAGAGGCCATGGATTTGGGACGGGCTGTCGAAAAAGCCTTGGTGAGTTGCTGCAGTACATCTTGTAGATGGTACACATTGCAGCCACGTTGCGCTGGTGCTGGAGGGAGTGAATGTTTAAGGTGGTGGATGGGGTGCCAATCAAGCGGGCTGCTTTGTCCTTGATGGTGTCAAACTTCTGGAGGGTTAATGGAGCTGCACTCATCCAGGCAAGTGGATAGTATTCCATCATATTGCTGGCTTATGACTTGCAGATGACAGAAAGGCTTTGGAGAGTCAGGGAGTGAGACACTCACCGCAGAATACTCAGCCTCTGACCTGCTGGTTTAGCCACAATATTTATATGACTGATCCAGTTAAGTTTCTGGTCAATGATGAGCCCCCAGGATGTTGATGGTGGGGCATGCGGTGATGGTAATCCTATTGAATGTCAAGGGGAGGTGATTGGATTCTCTCTTGTTGGAGATCGTCATTGCCTGGCACTTGTATGACCCGAATGTTACTTGCTACTTATCAGCCCAAGCCTGAATGTTGTCCAGGTCTTGCTGCATGCAGACATGGATTGCTTCATTATCCGAGGTGTTGTAAATGGGACTAAAAACTGTGCAATCATCAGCAAACATCCCCACTTCTGACCCCATGATGGAGGAAAGGTCATTGGTGAAGCAGCTGAAGATGGTTGGGCCTAGGACACTGCCCTCAGGAACGCCTGCAGCAATGTCCTCAGGCAACAATGACCCACCTGCTCCTCATTGGTACTGACTTCTGTCTTTCCTCTTGCGGTTTCCAGGCACCAACCCTCTCCCAGTTTATGGCCATGATTTATAAATTGACAAATTTATAGACAATGTATGTAATGTATTCAACTGTCATTGTAACCCATGTATAAACTGACCTAAGTTGTACACCATGAGAACACTGACCACTAGGTGGTGAACTTATGGGAGACACTCCTAACCTGGACTTTCAGGTATAAAAGGGGAAGCTCCACCCACCTTCATCACTTCAGTGCTGGCAAATAAAGGTTACTGGTCACAGAGTGACCTTCTCTCTAGTATGGGCCTCGTGTGCATTTGTACTGTATAGTAAGGACATATCATTGGCGACGAGAAATTGGGATTTAAGCCACGTGAGCATGGCCACTAGCAGCACAGACGAGAGGTACTGTGTTGGTGATGATTGGCACGATTTTATTGAGAGACTACAGCAAAGTTTCATCACTAAGGAATGGCTGGGACAGGATTCGGCCGACAAACGCAGGGCTCATCTCCTGACGGTTTGTGGATCCAGGGCTTACTCCCTGATGAAGGACCTTCTAGCGCCAGAGAAGCCGGCGGACAAGACTTTTGAAGAGCGCAGTAAGTTGATCGGGGAACACCTTAAACCGGTGAGCAGCATGCACATGGCGAGACACCGGTTTTACACTAACCGGCGGCGAGAAAGGCAAAGCGTTCCAGACTTCGTGGCAGATCTCCGGCAACTGGCGAGCCTATGTAAGTTCCCAGATGCATGCAGAACGGAGATGCTGTGAGACATTTTTTATTGAGGGCATCAGGCACGCTGGGGTTTTCAGGAAACTGATTGAAACCAAAGACTTGACTCTGGAAACGGCGGCTTTGATGGCCCAGACATTTATCTCAGGGGAGGAAGAGACCAGAATGATGTTTGACAAAAATCTTGGTTTAAATGCAGCAAATGGACAGGGAGTCAACATTGTTAACGAGGCACACAGTTCTCCAGGCAGACAGGGGCAATCGGACATGCCCGAGCATGTAGTCGAACCCAAAGAGGGAATTCAACAGAGACAATGGCTAGCTGAATGGTGATTCATGCCATCGCAAGGGACAATGGAGCCATCAACACCTGTCAATGGTGCGTTTTAGGACAGTTACAGAGACAGTCAGAGACGATTGACTGGTATTGGACCTTTTGTTTCCAACAACGGCTCATGTTGGAGGTGTGGAGGCAAACACATAGCCAGAGTTTGCAGGTATCAGCAATATAACTGCAGAAATTGCAACGTCAGCGGTCACTTGGTGCATACGTGCAGCCAGGTTGATGTACGAGGAGGACGGGCCTGATGTAAGCCCTACGAGGCCAAATGGACAATGGGAGAAATCGCTGGAAGCTGAAGTTCAGCGAGTTCATGTGGAGCACATATACAGTTCATACACCAGGACGCCACCCATAATGATGAAAGTGCTCCTCAATGGCATCCCAGTATCAATGGAGCTAGACACGGGGGCCAGCCAGTCCCTGATGAGTATCAAACAGTTCAACAAGTTGTAAGCATCCAAGGCCAGGAGGCCAAAATTATTGCTGATTGATGCACAGCTCCGGACATATACAAAAGAGATCATTCCGGTGCTAGGCAGCGCCACGGTAGTCATGACCCACAAAGATTCGGAGAACAGGTTGCCACTCTGGATTGTCCCGGGGAACGGTCCCGCACTGCTGGGGAGGAGTTGGCTTGCTGTTATGAACTGGAAATTGGGCGATGTCAATGCAATTTCTTCTGTGGAGCGAATATCATGCTCACAGGTCCTGGACAAATTTGACTCACTATTTCAACCCGGCATTGGAACTTTCATGGGGACCAAGGTAGTGCTTCACATAAACCCAGATGCCAGGCCAGTACACCACAAGGCCAGAGCGGTGCCGTACGTGATGTGGGAAAAGATAGAAGGCGAATTGGACTGCCTGCTGAGGGAAGGCATCATCTAGCCAGTCGAATTCAGTCGGTGCTCAAGGCAGATGGGTCGGTCAAGATATGTGGTGATTACAAGGCCACCATCAATCGGGTGTCACTCCAAGACCAGTACCCGCTACCGAGAGCGGAGGACCTCTTTGCGACGCTATCCGGTGGCAAACTTTTTTCAAAATTGGACCTGACCTCAGCTTACATGACCCAGGAGCTGGCGAGTGAGTCGAAGAAGCTGACCATCACCACGACACACAAGGGGTTATTTGAGTACAACAGATGTCCGTTCGGGATTCGCTCGGCCGCCGCGAACTTTCAGCGAAACATGGAAAGTCTCCTCAAGTCGATTCCAAGGACGGTGGTTTTTCAAGACGACATCCTCATCACAGGTTGCGATACTGAAGAACACCTCCACAACCTGGAGGAGGTGCTACGTAGACTGGACCAGGTAGATCTGCGACTGAAAAAGGCAAAGTGCATCTGCCTAGCTCCAGAGGTAGAATTCCTGGGGATGAGGGTAGCAGCAGACGGGATCAGATCTACTGCGTCCAAACCAGAAGTGATCCAGAGAGCACCCAGACCCCGTAACACGACGGAGCTGCGTTCGTTCCTGGGGCTCCCGAACGATTTTGGTAACTTTCTTCCCAAATTGAGCATGTTGTTAGAGCCGCTACACGTGCTCCGACGCAAAGGTTGCGAATGGGTCTGGGGGGACAGCCAGGAAAGGGCTTTTGACAGAGCACGCAATGTGTTATGCTCCAACAATCTGTTAACGCTATATGACCCATGTAAGAAACTTGTTTTAACGTGCGATGCGTCGTCCTATGGGGTCGGGTGTGTGTTGCAGCATGTTAATGCCAAGGGTCAGTTACAGGCGGTAGCTTATGTCTCCAGAAGTCTGTCCCAGACAAAAAGGGGCTACAGGATGGTAGAAAAGGAAGCGCTTGCATGTGCATATGCAGTAAAAAAAATGCACCAGTACCTGTTTGGCAGGAAATTTGAGCTGGAGACAGATCACAAACCCCTAACGTCCCTTTTGGCCGACAACAAGGCCATAAATGCAAATGCGTCAGCCCGCATACAGAGGTGGGCACTCACGTTAGCCGCCGATGACTATACAATTCGGCACAGGACGGGCACCAAAAACTGCGCCGATGCACTCAGCAGGCTCCCACTAGCCACCACCGAGGGGGCAACCGAGCATGCTGCTGAGATGGTCATGGCTGTTGAAGCTTTCAAAAGCGAAGGCTCACCCGTGACAGTCGGTCAGATCAAAGTCTGGACAGATAGAGACCCGCTACTGTCTTTAGTCAAGAAATATGTCCTGAATGGGGACTGGGCAGCCACATACGGGACATGCCCTGAAGAATTTAAACCATTTCACAGGCGCAAGGATGAACTCTCGATTCAGGCCGATTGCCTACTATGGGGAAACCAAGCAGTCATGCCCCAGATGGGCAGAGAGGCGTTCATCCGAGAACTCCACAATGAGCACCCGGGCATTGTCATGATGAAGGCAATTGCCAGGTCACATGTTTGGTGGCCAGGGATAGATGCAGACCTGGAACTTTGTGTTCGCAGGTGCAACACGTGTGCCCAGCTGGGCAATGCGCCCTGGTCCTGGCCTGCCAAGCGATGGTCACGCATCCATGTGGACTACGCAGGTCTTTTTATGGGAAAAATGTTTTTGGTTGTCGTAGACGTCTACTCCAAATGGATCGAGTGTGACATTCCCAATTCAAGCACATCCTGTGCCACGGTAGAAAGTCTACGGGCAATGTTCGCCGCCCATGGTCTACCGGACGTATTGGTCACCGACAATGGCCCGTGCTTTACAAGCATTGAGTTCCAGGACTTCATGGCAGGAAATGGTATCAACCATGTCAGAACGGCACTGTTCAAGCCGGCCTCAAACGGCCAGGTGGAATGAGCAGTGCAGATAGTCAAACAGGGGATGCTCAGAATCCAAGGGGGTTCCCGATAAAGCCGCTTATAGAAACATAGAAACATAGAAAATAGGTGCAGGAATAGGCCATTCTGCCCTTCGAGCCTGCACCACCATTCAATAAGATCACGGCTGATCATTCTACTCAGTACCCATTTCCTGCTTTCTCTCCATACTCCTTGATCCCTTTAGCCGTAAGGGCCATATCTAATTCCCTCTAACGCCACACAAGTGCCAGGCAATGACTATCTAAAACAATCGAGAGTCTAACCATCGCCCCTTGACATTCACCGGCATTACTATCGCTGAATACTCCACCATCAACATCCTGGGGGTCACCAGTGACCAGAAACTTAACTGGACGAGCCACATAAATACTGTGGCAACAAGAGCAGGTGAGAGGCTGGGTATTCTGCGGCGAGTGTCTCACCTCGTGACTCGCCAAAGCCTTTCCACCATCTACAAGGCACCAAGTCAGGAGTGTGATGGAATACTCTCCACTTGTCTGGATGAGTGCAGCTCCAACAACACTCAAGAAACTCAACACCATCCAGGACAAAGCAGCCCGCTTGATTGGCACCCCATCCACCACCTTAAACATTCACTCCGTCCATCACCGACGTACTGTGGCTGCAGTGTGTACCATCTACAAGATGCGCTGCAGCCGTCTTGGTTAATCCTTGCCACTGGACCAAGACCTACCACGCCTCCTGTTGGCCAATAGATCCCGATCACACTCGCTCACAGGGGTTCCACCCGCAGAGTTGCTAATGAAAAGGACGCTCAAAACCAGGTTATCCCTCATACACCCCACCATGAAAGAAATTGTTGAGAGCAGGCGACGGTCACAATGTGACTACCATGACGGGAATGTGAGGGCGTGATGTATTGATGTCAATGACCCTGTCTTTGTTCTCAACTACGCTGCAGGGCCCAAATGGCTCGCAGGCACTGTGATTGTCAAAGAGGGGAATAGGATTCTGGTAGTTAAACTTACCAATGGACAAATCTGCCGCAAACATGTGGATCAAACAAAAAGGAGGTTCAGCAATCCCATAGAAGAAGCAGAGGAAGAACACGATGTAGAGTTCACTCCACCACAGGTAATCGAACACCCAAACCAAGTGGAGGCGAGCCCAGTCACTGTGTGCATTCGGGACAGGCCTGAGGCACCGCAAACAGCAGACACTCAGGCCAGCGCCCAACAACCGGAGCCCCAAACCAGGCGCTCTACAAGGGAGCGTGAACCATCAGAGAGACTTAACCTGTGATCCCAATAAGACTTTGGAGGGGAGGTGATGTCATGTATTCAACTATCATTGTAATCCATGTATAAACTGACCTAAGTTGTACACCCTGAGAACACTGACCACTAGGTGGTGAACTTGTGGGAAACACTCCTAACCTGGACTCTCAGGTATAAAAGGGGAAGCTCCACCCACCTTCATCACTTCAGTGCTGGCAAATAAAGGTGACTGGTCACAGAGTGACCTTCTCTCTAGTATGGGCCTCGTGTGCATTTGTACTGTACAGTAAGGGCATATTAATGTATATATGACCCACTTAAAACCACATCTCACATTGTGGGTGCCTGGGCCACGCGCACACACCTGTCTCTCTGCTGGTTACCCACTTCATGGAGATGTGGCCCCACTGCTGACAATTGCGGCTGCATACCAGTTCTCAATATTGTTGTCAGCACCATTTCCCGCCCTGCCCCACCCCAGGGTGCAACTTGCTTTGGTCGCAACTGCAACCACTGTCTCTCCTCTAAAACATACACCACCTGCCATCGCCTTGAGCTGCTTTCTCATCTTGTTGGCCCTGACTCCCGATGCCGCAGCCCGAGTCCCAACGCATAATCTAGTGTCCAATCCCTCCTGGCTTTTCAGAATGTATACATTTTTTAAAAATCAATGCCGATTTAAAAATTCTTCCTTTCTATGGCACCTCTAACTTTTTCTATCTTCCTCCCACCCTATAATAGCTCTCTATTAACTTTCTATCCCTATCAATCATCCTCTAGCTTACCTCACACACATGGCATGTAATCTTCCTCTGACACTGCAGAACCTTCCCCCTACTCTCTACCCCACTAAACTCCCCACTTCACTCTATAATCCCCCATACTTTCTTCTAATTTCCAGTGTCACAGTCTTTTATCACCACGGGCCAAACCGCTTTCCAGCCATATTTCAGTTAAGAACATAAGAACATTAGAAATAGGAGCAGGAGTAAGCCATTGGCCCCTCGAGCCTGCTCCACCATTTAATAAGATCATGGCTGATCTGATCATGGAATCTGTGGAATTCTCTGTTCCAGAGAGTTGTGGAGGGTGTATATTTAAGGTGGAGATGGACAGATGTTTGAGCGAGCAGGGAATAAAGGATTATGGGGTGTGGGTAGATCAGAACCGGGCTGTGTTGGAACAGAAGCGAACTGTCTTCTTAGCGGAAGCGGGTCCTGAATTGTATGAAACCCTGGTAAATCTGCTTGTGCCTGACCAACCAAAGAACACAACACTTAGCGATTTTAACGAAGCTGGAGCAACACTATAATCCCAAACCATTAGAAATTGCTGAAAGCTATCATTTCAGTATACAAAATCAAAAGACTGATGAAAGTATCAGTGAGTACATTGTAGAATTAAAAAAGCTATCTATTCACTGTAATTTCGTAAACTTTCAAAACCGAGCATTGCGGGATCATTTTGTCTGTGGGGTAAAAAATGATGTGATCAGAAGAAAGTTATTGACAACGGATGACTTGACTTTTGAGATTGCTTGTCAGACAGCAAGATCGATGGGCATGGCCGACCAATATTCCCAAGAATTTCATAATAACTACGATCATCAGTTAACCGAGTTGAATTGCCTGCAGATTCAAAGTAAAAGGCGGTGGGGGCCCAAAGTTTCAGAAATTGAAAATTCTAACAGAGCATCAAAGTCATGCTATAGGTGCCTGGGACAACATATTGCTCAAAGTTGTCCATATGCAAAGGCAGAGTGTTTCTTTTGCAGAAAGACTGGGCATCTTGCGAAGGCATGCCGACTGAAGGGTAAACCAGCTTTTAAAGCTATGAGTAGAAATCCCCAGAGATGACATAGCATGGAAGAACAACAACAAGACGTAGAGATGTTAGCATTACACGTCATCAGGAGCACAAGGTTAACGGACAGCGAGTCAAAAAGTATCAAAAGCCATATAGATGTTGCGGGATTCAAGATACCAATGGAAATCGACACTGGTGCATCCGTGAGTGTAGTACCGGAGTCGCTATACTGCAACAAATTGCATGATTTCCTATTGGAGAAATCCAAGATGGAGCTGCAAGGCTACTCTGGAAAGAAAATTCCTGTGGTAGGTTGTATCACCGTAGCAGTGAAATACAATGATCAATTTCAGAACTTGCCTTTAATAGTAATGAAAGGAGACAAGCCTGGCTTACTAGGAAGAAATTGGTTGAGATCACTGAAGCTGGATTGGAGTGAGATTTTGTGTGTTGAAACAAGATTTGTATCAACGGATGATGTTATCAAGAGTTAACCGAAGGTGTTCTGCGAAACAGGCAGTCCGATCCAAGGCTTCAAGGCAAGCGTCAGGGTACAGAAGGACGCTAGATCGGTTTACTGCAAGCCACGTTCCGTACCATTGCACTCAAGGAGTAAGTTGAGCAAGAACTCAAAAGACTTGAGACTCAGAACATTATTTGTAAGATAGATCGATGTAATTGGGCTACACCCATTGTTGTACCCAAGTCTGATGGTAAGGTAAGATTGTGTGGTGATTATAAGGTAATCGTAAACCAGGTTCTAGAGGGTAATGTTCCCAATACATTGCCGCATATAGAAGACTTGTTCACAACACTGACAGGTGGTCAGGTTTTCCCAAAACTGGATCTTACGAATGCCTACTTACAACTTGAAGTAGATGAGGAGTCCAAGTCATGTTTGACTATAAATACTCATCAATTTAATAGGCTACCGTTTGGAGTGTCTTCCGCCCCTGCCATATTCCAAGGGGTGATGAATCAGATTTTGCAAGGTATTGAAGGGGTAGTATGTATTTCAGCACTAAATAGGCAAATTCATAACAACACATTGAATAAAGTCCTCAAACGGCTGGAGAAGCACAGAGTATGAGTGTCTGCTCGTAAGTGTGAGTTATTTCAAAACTCAGTGGTGTACTTAGCGTACAGAGTAGACAAAGATGGTTTACATCCAACCATGGGAAAGCTGGATGCAATCAGAAATGCACCCACTCCCAAGAATGTCACTGAACTTCGATCATTTTTGGGTCTTTTGATCTATTATGGGAAGTTCCTACCAAATTTGACTACAGTATTGCATTCACTGAATGAACTTGTGAAAAAACAGGTCATTTGGAAGTAGTCAAAAGAATGCGATACAGCATTCAAGGAGTGTAAAAGCAAATTGGTAGAGAACACCATGTTAGTTCACTATGACATATCTAAGGAGATAAGCTAGCATGTGATGCCTCTCCGTATGGAGTTGGGGCAGTCATCTCTCATGTATCAAGTAGTGGGGAGGAGAGACCAATTGCTTTTGCTTCACGCACTCTCGGTGCCAGTGAGAGTAATTATGCGCAAATCGAAAGGGAAGTTTTGGCAGTAATTTTTGGGGTCAAGAACTTCTACAAATACTTGTTTACTGTCGTAAGTTCACTATCGTTACGGACCATAAGCCCTGATCAACAATCCTCCATTCAAAGTCCCCAGTTCCAACATTAGCTGCAGCCCAAATGCAGAAATGGGCTTTGATTTTGTCAGCATATACATATGATATTGAATAGACGATCAGCTGATCACAGTAATGCTTATGCAATGTTTAGATTGCCTTCCCCAGCAGAAGTTACACCCGATATTTTTCATACATTGATGAACTGCCAGTCACAGCTGAAGAGATTTGTAGAGCAACCAAACATGACCTAGCGATGTCAAAGGTGTATGAGTATATTGCAAATGCATGGCCAAACCAGGTAACAGACAAAGATATTCATCCATTCTTCATTCGTAGGAATGAATTATCAGTCGATAAAAGATTGTATCCTGTGGGGTGCAAGAGTAGTTATACCAAATAAATTCAGGTCCAAATTATTAGGAGACATTTTGCGAAGTTTATTTTCTTCATTTGGCCTCCCAGAAGAAATTGTTTCTGATAATGGATCATAATTTCGTTCAGAAGAATTTGCACAGTTCACGAGCAAAAATGGCGTGAAACATACCAAGGTTACACCGTACCACCCTGCTTCGAATGGTGCAGCAGAGCGCACTGTACACATTGTAAAATGTGCCCTCATAAAACAAAGGTTAGATCCAAATCCAAAGAAATGATAGTTGTCATTGGATCACAAATTGGCTAATTTTCTAACTACGTATCGTAATACTCCTCACACAACTACTGGCAGAACACCAGCAGAGTTGTTTCTCAAACGACAGCCACGAACCAGATTCTTGTTGTTAAAACCAAATTTGCCACAGTCCGTAGAAGAGACCCAATTAAGACAGAAAGAGAATCATGATAGAGGTAGAGTAAAAGAGAGAAGTGTGAAATTAAATCAGAAGGTGAGAGTGAAGAACCATTACCATAAATGGGTAAAGTGGTTACCAGGAAGAGTGGTGAAGATATGTGGTCCTCGCACATATTTGGTTAAGATGTTTGATAATAGACAGGTTAGCTTTGTTCACATTGATCATATTTTACCTGCAGACATGGAAGGTGCTGAAGGTGGGAACGATTCACTTATTTCTGACACATCAGATAGTTTTGATATACCAGTAGCATATCCTACATCTAGTGTACTGGAAACAAATCCAAGAGAAAATCAGAATTTAAGTCTGAATCCAAGTCAGGAAAACAAACAGTCTGAAGTTATAGTGAGTTCAAATGAAAATCAAGGAAATTCCGTGGAGGAAAACATTCCTCAGGATGAGCCTCAAATGAGTGTAAATTCGACACCATGTTTGGAAGGTTCTGTCTCCCTCCTTTTTTAAATAGGGGCTTTACATTTGCGTTTTTCCAATCCGCTAGGACCTCCCCAGAATCCAGGAAATTTTAGTAGATTACAACCAATGCATTCAGTCCCAGTATAAAAAGAGAGGGCTTTGTGCAGACCTGCACGAATTGCAGCAGGAGCTCAGATTGCAAAGGTAAGAGTTTGGTAAGTGGGAGAGTTTGGGCAAGTGGGAGCGGGAGGTGTTGCTTTGTCTTGTTTTCCCCACCAGTACTGACTCCCCGACCCGGGAGGAAAAGAAAACTGAGTGTGACATCACAGCCAAGAGGGTGATTGGCTGGTTGATTGGTGAGTAGTTTTTCTTTTTTCCTTATCTTGTCAGTAAGAACCCTTTGGCATTGTTGCCAAATTAGGTTATTTTAAGGGTTAAGTCATGGCAGGAGAGCCCAGACCCATGTCATGCTCCTCCTGTGCCATGTGGCAAATCAGGGATGCTTCCGGTGTCCCTGACGACGATGTGTGCAGGAAGTGTATCCAGCTGCAGCTCCTGTTAGACCACATGACGGCACTGGAGCTGTGAATGGATTCACTCTGCAGCAGGCTGTGGATGTCGTTGATAGCACATTCAGTGAGTTGGTCACACCACAGGTAAAGGTTACAAAGGCAGATAGGGAAAGGGTGACCATCAGGCAGAGCAGGAGTAGGAAGACAGTGCAGGACTCCCCTGCGGTCATCTCCCTCCAAAACAGATATACCGCTTTGGATATTGTTGGGGGAGATGGCTCACATGGGGAAGGCAGCAGCAGCCAAGTTCATGGCACCGTGGGTGGCTCTGCTGCACAGAAGGGCAGGAAAAAGAGTGGGAGAGCTATAGTGGTAGGGGATTCTATTGTAAGGGGGATAGCTAGGCGTTTCTGCGGTCGCAACCGAGACTCCAGAATGGTATGATGCCCCCCGGTGCAAGGGTCAAGGATGTCTCGGGGCGGCTGCAGGGCATTCTGGAGGGGGAGGGTGAACAGCCAGTTGTCGTGGTGCATATAGGTACCAATGATATAGGTAAAAAGCGGGATGAGGTCCTACAAGCTGAATTTAGGGAGTTAGGAGTTAAATTAAAAAGCAGGACCTCAAAGTTAGTAATCTCAGGATTTCTACCAGTGCCACGTGCTAGTCAGAGTAGAAATAGCAAGATAGCTAAGATGAATACGTGGCTTGAGGAGTGGTGCAAGAGGGAGGGATTCAAATTCCTGGGACATTGGAACCGGTTCTGGGGGAGGTGGGACCAGTACAAACCGGACGGTCTGCCTTGGGCAGGACCGGAACCAATGTCCGAGGGGGAGTGTTTGCTAGTGCTGTTGGGGAGAGGTTAAACTAATATGGCAGGGGGATGGGAACCTCTGCGGGGAGACAGAGGGAAATAAAATGGGGGCAGAAGCAAAAGACAGAAAGGAGAATAGTAAAAGTGAAGGGCAGAGAAAACCAAGGTGAAAATCAAAAAGGGCCACATTACAGCAAAATTCTAAAGGGACAAAGAATGTTAAAAAGATAAGCATCAAGGCTCTGTGCCTCAATGCGAGGAGTATTCGTAATAAGGTGGATGAATTAACTGTGCAGGCAGCTATTAACGATTATGATATAATTGGGATTACGGAGACATGGCTCCAGGGTGACCAAGGCTGGGAACTCAACATCCAGGGTTATTCAACATTCAGGAAGGATAGACAGAAAGGAAAAGGAGGTGGGGTAGCGTTGCTGGTTAAAGAGGAAATTACCGCAAAGTAAGAAAGGACATTAGCTTGGATGATGTGGAATCTGTACGGGTAGAGCTGCGGAATACCAAAGGGCAGAAAATGCTAGTGGGAGTTGTGCACAGACCACCAAACAGTAGTTGTGAGGTTGGGGACAGCATCAAACAAGAAATTAGGGATGCGTGCAATAAAGGTACAGCAGTTATCATGGGCGACTTTAATCGACATATAGATTGGGCTAACCAAGCTGGCAGCAATGCAGTGGAGGAGGATTTCCAGGAGTGTATAAGGGATGGTTTTCTAGACCAGTATGTCGAGGAACCAACTAGAGAGCTGGCCATTCTAGACTGGATGTTGTGTAATGAGAGGACTAATTACCAATCTTGTTGTGCGAAGCCCCCTGGGGAAGTGTAACCATAATATGGCAGAATTCTTAATTAAGATGGAGAGTGACAGTTTTAATTCAGAGACTAGGGTCCTGAACTTAAGGAAAGGTAACTTCGATGGTATGAGACGTGAATTGGCTAGGATAGACTGGCAAATGATACTTAAAGGGTTGACAGTGGATAGGCAATGGCAGATATTTATAGACCACATGGATAAATTTCAGCAATTGTACATCCCTTTCTGAAGTAAAAATAAAACGAGGAAGGTAGCTCAACCATGGCTAACAAGGGAAATTAGGGATAGTGTTAAATCGAAGGAAGAGGCATATAAATTGGCCAGAAAAAGCAGCAAAGCTGAGGACTGGGAGGAATTTAGAATTCAGCAGAGGAGGACAAAGGGTCTAATTAGGAGGGGGAAAATAGAGAATGAGAGGAAGCTTGCAGGGAACATAAAACTGACTGCAAAAGCTTCTATAGATATGTGAAGAGAAAAAGATTCGTGAAGACCAACGTAGTTCCTTTGCAGTCAGAATCAGGTGAATTTATAATGGGGAACAAAGAAATACTTTGGATCTGTCTTCACGAAGGAAGACACAAATAACCTTCCGGACATACTAGGGGATGGAAGGTCTAGCGAAAAGGAGGAACTGAAGGAAATCCTTATTAGTCAGGAAATTGTGCTCGGGAAATTTTGGGGATTGAAGGCCGATAAATCCCCAGGGCCTGATAGGCTGCATCCCAGAGTACTTAAGGAAGTGGCCCTAGAAATAGTGGATGCATTGGTCATCATTTTCCAACATTCTATTGACTCTGGATCAGTTCCTATTGACTGGAGGGTAGTTAGAAACATAGAAACATAGAAAATAGGTGCAGGAGTAGGCCATTCGGCCCTTCTAGCCTGCACCGCCATTCAATGAGTTCATGGTTGAACATGCAACTTCAGTACCCCATTCATGCTTTCTCACCATACCCCTTGATTCCCCTAGTAGTAAGGACTTCATCGAACTCCTTTTTGAATATATTTAGTGAATTGGCCTCAACAACTTTCTGTGGTAGAGAATTCCACAGGTTCACCACTCTCTGGGTGAAGAAATTCCTCCTCATCTCGGTCCTAAATGGCTTCCCCCTTATCCTTAGACTGTGTCCCCTGGTTCTGGACTTCCCCAACATTGGGAACATTCTTCCTGCATCTAACCTGTCTAACCCCGTCAGAATTTTAAACGTTTCTATGAGGTCCCCTCTCATTCTTCTGAACTCCAGTGAATACAAGCCCAGTTGATCCAGTCTTTCTTGATAGGTCAGTCCCGCCATCCCGGGAATCAGTCTGGTGAACCTTCGCTGCACTCCCTCAATAGCAAGAATGTCCTTCCTTAGGTTAGGAGACCAAAACTGTACACAATACTCCAGGTGTTGCCTCACCAAGGCCCTGTACAATTGTAGCAACACCTCCCTGCCCCTGTACTCAAATCTCCTCGCTATGAAGGCCAACATGCCATTTGCTTTCTTAACCGCCTGCTGTACCTGCATGCCAACCTTCAATGACTGATGTACCATGACACCCAGGTCTCTTTGCACCTCCCCTTTTCCTAATCTGTCACCATTCAGATAATAGTCTGTCTCTCTGTTTTTACCACCAAAGTGGATAACCTCACATTTATCCACATTATACTGCATCTGCCATGCATTTGCCCACTCACCTAACCGATCCAAGTCACTCTGCAGCCTCATAGCATCCTCCTTGAAGCTCACACTGCCACCCAACTTAGTGTCATCCGCAAATTTGGAGATACTACATTTAATCCCCTCGTCTAAATCATTAATGTACAGTGTAAACAGCTGGGGCCCCAGCACAGAACCTTGCGGTACCCCACTAGTCACTGCCTGCCATTCTGAAAAGTCCTCATTTACTCCTACTCTTTGCTTCCTGTCTGACAACCAGTTCTCAATCCATGTCAGCACACTACCCCCAATCCCATGTGCTTTAACTTTGCACATTAATCTCTTGTGTGGGACCTTGTCGAAAGCCTTCTGAAAGTCCAAATATACCACATCAACTGGTTCTCCCTTGTCCACTCTACTGGAAACATCCTCAAAAAATTCCAGAAGATTTGTCAAGCATGATTTCCCTTTCACAAATCCATGCTGACTTGGACCTATCATATTACCTCTTTCCAAATGCACTGCTATGACATCCTTAATAATTGATTCCATCATTTTACCCACTACTGAGGTCAGGCTGACCGATCTATAATTCCGTGTTTTCTCTCTCCCTCCTTTTTTAAAAAGTGGGGTTACATTGGCTACCCTCCACTCCATAGGAAGAAACAGTGGATGTGGTGTATTTGGACTTTCAAAAGGCTTTTGACAAGGTCCCACACAAGAGATTAGTGTGCAAAATTAAAGCACATGGTATTGGGGGTAATGTATTGATGTGGACAGAAAACTGGTTGGCAGACAGGAAGCAGAGAGTCGGGACAAATGGGTCCTTTTCAGAATGACAGGCAGTGATCAGTGGGGTACTGCAGGGTTCAGTGCTGGGACACAGCTATTTACAATATACATCAATGATTTAGATGAAGGAATTGAATGTAATATCTCCAAGTTTGCAGATGACACTAAACTAAACTAAACTAAATGGCGGTGTGGGCTGTGAGGAGGATGCTAAGAGGCTGCAGGGTGACTTGGACAGGTTAGGTGAGTGGGCAAATGCATGGCAGATGCAGTATAATGTGGATAAATGTGAGGTTATCCACTTTGGTGGCAAAAACAGGAAGACATTATCTGAATGGTGACAGATTAGGAAAAGGGGAGGTGGAACGAGACCTGGGTGTCATGCTACATAGGTCATTGAAGGTTGGCATGCAGGTGCAGCAGGCGATGAAGGTGGCAAATGGCATGTTGGCCTTCATAGCTAGAGGATTTGAATATAGGAGCAGGGAGGTCTTACTGCAGTTGTACAGCGCCTTGGTTGGGCCACACCTAGAATATTGTGTTCAGTTTTGGTCTCCTAATCTGAGGAAGGACGTTCTTGCTATTGAGGGAGTACAGCGAAGGTTCACCAGACTGATACCTGGGATGGCAGGACTGACATATGAGGAGAGACTGGATCAACTGTGCTTGTATCCACTGGCATTTAGAAGAATGAGAGGTGATCTCATAGAAACATATAAAATTCTGACGGGATTGGACAGGCTAAGAGGCAGGAAGAATGTTCCCGTTGTTGGAGAGTTCCAGAACCAGGGGTCACAGTCTAAGAATAAGGGGTAAGCCATTTAGGACTGAGATGAGGAAAAACGTCTTCACTCAGAGAGTAGTTAACCTGTGGAATTCTCTACCGCAGAAAGTTGTTGAGGCCAGTTCATTAGATATATTCAAAAGGGAGTTAGATATGCCCCTTACGGCCAAAGGGATCAAGGGGTATGGAGAGAAAGCAGGAAAGGGGTTTTGAGCTTGAATGATCAGCCATGATCTTATTGAATGATGGTGCAGGCTCGAAGGGCCGAATGTCCTGTTCCTGCACCTAATTTCTATGTTTCTATGTCTCACTATTTCTGCAGCTACTTCTTTTAAGATCCTAGGATGCAGGCCATCAGATCCAGGGGACTTGTCCACCTTTAGTCCCATTATTTTACTGAGTACTTTTTCTTTAGTGATAGCGATTTTTTAAGTTCCCCCCTCCATATAGCCTCTTGATAATCCATTATTGGGATGTTTTTAGTGTCTTCTACCTGAAGACCGATACAAAATATTTGTTCAAAGTCTCTGCCATTTCCCAGTTCCCCGTTATTAATTCCCCAGTCTCATCCTCGAAGGAACCAACGTTTACTTTAGTTACTCTCTTCCTTTTTATATACCTGTAGAAGCTCTTACTATTTGTTTTTATATTTCTTGCTCGTTTACTCTCATAATCTATCTTCTCTCTATTATTTTTTTAGCCGTCCTTTGCTGGATTAAAAAAAATCCTCAATCCTCTGGCCTCCCACTAATCTTGGCAACATTGTATGCCATTGTTTCAATTTGATACCATCCTTTACTTCCTTAGTTAGCCACGGATGGTTCTCCCGTCTCTTAAAGTCTTTCCTTCTCACCAAGATATATTTTTGTTGAGAATTTTGAAATATCTCCTTAAATGTATGCCACTGCTTATCATCTGTCTTACTCATACCTTTGTAATCGCCTTTATTTAAGATCAGGACACTAGTTTGAGATCCAACTTTCTAATCTTCCAACTGAATTTGAAATTCAACCATGCTATGATCACTCTTTCCGAGAGGATCCTTTACTATGAGATCATTTATTAATCCTGTCTCATTACACAGTACCAGATCTAAGATAGCATATACTCCCTGGTTTATTTCACAATGTACTGTTCAAGGAAACCATCTCAGATACACTCTATGAGCTCGTCCTCAAGGCTATCTTGGCCAATTTGATTGTCCAATAAATATAAAGATTAAAATCACCCATGATTATTGCCGTACCTTTCTTTCAAGCCTCCATTGTTTCTTCGTCCAACAGTGTAACTACTGTTAGGGGGCCTGTCGACTATTCCCACCAATGACTTCTTCCCCTTATTATTCCTTATCTCCACCCAAACTGATTCAAATTCTTGATCTTCTGAGCGAATATAATTTCTCACTACAGCACTGATTTCATTCTTTATTAACAAAGCTACCCCTCCTCCTTTTCGTTTCTGTCTATCCTTCCAAATTGTCAAATATCCCTGAAATTCAATTCCCAGCCTTGGTCACCTTGCAACCACGTCTCTGTCATGGCCATCAAATCATATCCATTTATATCTATTTGTGACGTCAACTCATCTATCTTGCTGCGTGCATTCAGATAAAGAGCTTTTAATTTTATCTTTTTACCATTTTCCTTGTTTTGAGCCCACGTTCTGATACACTCTGATTTTTTATACATTATGTCCCTTTGCCACTCTCTGGTTATGATTCCCCCATCGCTACCCTGCTCTATTGCCTTCTCCTTTCTCTTTGATTTTTTAAATTTACGCTCACCTGAACCCTCCCCCTCACTATTTAGTGTAAAGCCCTATCTACAGCCCTAGCTATTCAATTCACTGGCACACTAATCCCAGCACGGTTCAAGTGAAGTCCATCCCAAAGGAACAGCTCCCTCTTACCCCAGGACTGGTGTCAGTGTACCAGGAATCGAAACCCATTTCTCCCACATCAGTCTTTGAGCCACGCATTAATCTCTCTGATCTTATTTACCCCATGCAAATTTGCTCGTGGCTCAGATATTATTACCTATTACTACCTTTGTGGCTCTGCTTTTTAATTTAGCCCCTAGCTGCTCATACTCCCTCAGCAAAACCTTTGTTCTATCTATGTCATTGGTACCTACACGGACCATGACAACTGAATCTTCCCCCTCACACTCCAATTTCCTCTCCAGCCCAGACGTCCTTAACCCTGGCACCGGGCAGGCAACGCAGCCTTTGGGACTCACACTGTCAGCTGCATAGAACATTATCTATCCCCCTGACTATACTGTCCCCTACCACTACAAAATTAATTTTTACTCCCTCCACTTGAATGGTCCCCGATACCACGGTGCTGTGGTCAGTTTGCTTATCCTCCCTGCAGTCCCTGCTCTCGTCCACACAGGGAGTAAGAGCCTCGTTGGACAAGAGCAAGCGCTGAGGCTCCTCCATCGCTACCTCCTGGGTCCCCATACCTGCCTCACTCATAGTCACCCTCACCTGTCCCTGACCATAAGAACATAAGAACATAAGAAATAGGAGCAGGAGTAGGCCATACAGCCCCTCGAGCCTGCTCCACCATTTCATACGATTATGGCTGATCCGATCATGGACTCAGGTCCATTTCCCTGCCCGCTCTCCATAACCCTTTATTCCCTTATCGGTTAAGAAACTGTCTATCTCTGTCTTAAATTTATTCAATGACCCAGCTTCCAGAGTTCTCTGACGCAGCGAATTCCACAGATTTACAACCCTCAGAGAAGAAATTCCTCCTCCTCTCAGTTTTAAATGGGCGGCCCCTTATTCTAAGATAATGCCCCCTAGTTCTAGTCTTCCCTATCAGTGGAAACATCCTCTCTGCATCCACCTTGTCAAGCCCCCTCATAATCGTATACGTTTCGATAAGATCACTTCTCATTCTTCTGAATTCCAATGAGTAGAGACCCAACCTACTTAACCTTTCCTCATAAGTCAACCTCCTCATCTCTGGAATCAACCTGGTGAACCTTCTTTGAACTGCCTCCAAAGCAAGTATATCCTTTCTTAAATATGGAAACCAAAACTGCACGCGGTATTCTCGGTGTGGCCTCATCAATACCCTGTATAACTGTAGCAAGACTTGCCTGCTTTTATACTCCATCCCCTTTGCAATAAAGACCACGGACCAAATTTGAATTATTTCACCTCAGGGATGTGACTGCCTCCTGGAACACAGCATCCAGGTAACTCTCCCCCTCCCTGATGTGTTGCAGTGTCTGAAGCTCGGACTCCAGCTCATCAACTCTGAGCCGAAGTTCCTTGAGCAGCCAACATTTGCTGCAGAAGTGGTCATCGTGGACCTCAATGGTATCCACCAGCTCCACCATCAATTGTCTATGTTTACTTTTTAATCCCGGCTCTTAATTTAAACCAATGCCCAAGTTTAGAAAAAAAAACTCAACTTAGTCGCATCTCCTGTGTAATACCACAGATGGCCGACTAGTTTGATTAAGAATTACATGGGCTCCCCTGATGGCTCAGCTAGTTAGGCAGTAACTGAGCCATATAGACCAGACAGATTCCAGATTTGATTTCCAGTCTGTGCTGAGTTAGCCAATCTAAGTCAGAGCAGCAATGAGGCATTAAAAGTAGCCTCAACGGCTAGATTAGGGACACAAAATTGGCCAGGCTTCCTACTCCTGATTCTATCCAATGATCCATGCTGGAAATGCATGTGTGGACGTCGGGTTAGGAAAAGATCAGGTTCAGTTGCAAGGCCCCTGTCGTCAAATGACCAATCAACTGTCTGGACTTGGGTGAAGAATGGCACTTCGGATGATGTATCATAGGGCAGCCAGGGGAAGAAATTTGAAGAGGGGAAAAAAATGATATTGATTGCTTGATCACAAATCTTAATAATATAATCATCTGAATGTCATTTTAGTTATTGCTTTTCTATAAATATGAGAAAATGCTGTCTCTTACAAAAAAGTAGCATGTACAGCACATTCATGTGTTTCTACCCAAATACAGGAACACCAACAATGTGATGAACCATTAAAGACTGCAACATTTTTTATTGTACTGGATGAGCATTTGCTAGTTGTTCTATTCTGGCTTAGCACATTCATTTAACAGACAAAGCATCAACGGAAAATAGCTTTTATTTGCGTTGAAGTTTTTTTGAAATAAGATGCTTCAGATTGCTTTGAGAAATTAATTTAGAATGAAAGCTTTAAGAAAGACTTACTGCCTGTGTGTGAAATGTTCCCAATTTTGCACAAGGTTTCTATGACAACATCAACGATTTATTTCCCATCATTTGTCAAAACCCCAAGTGCAGTAAAGCATGTAAATAAACCAGAAAGCAACGTTATTTTTTGAACTATTCACTGGAAGATTTATTTTTTCCACACTCCCAAATTATTGTGGCAGTGAAAAGACTAGGTTAAAGTTCACTTCAGTTTAATATCAGGTATAAATTTTTGATAATTTATTTGAATTTTTATTAAATATCATGGAATCATTTTTGATATTCACAGACTGCAATGGCTATAGTATTTTATTTGGGGCAAGACATTTCCATACAGCCAGCTGAAATGCAATTTTGTTTGTTCCTAATCATAGGGTATTGAAGGAAAAAAATACATTATATATTAACACATTCATGTATTGAAGTAGCCCCCAAAATTTTTTAAAAACCCAATACTTTTCTCAGTGGCTTTCTGTTGTTGCTGTTTGTTTTTATACAGATGGTGGTTTTATGGTATAGTGTTTGACAACCAATATGTAGTTGATTTGTGAAGCGTCTGTCTTACAATATTTGAGAGATTATAATTAGTCATCCTTATCAGGGAGAAATCTTTCTCCGCTAAAGAATATCCAGAAACCCTAGGTTGTTCAATACCTCAGGGTTTTTCAACTTATTGCACCAACTACTAAATACAGTTTCAGCAACTATTTGCATAAACCACAGAACAGTCCAACGAAACTTGCATAACGCTGTTTTTTTCCACATCTTTTTCTAAATGCCAAAATTAGAATATGCACTGGACATAAATTAAATATCAATGAATTTGGGGTGTAAGTATGTTGGAGGCTTTGCAGCAGCAGTGATACTCCATATAAGATTGCAATGTATAACCAGATAAAAAACCATAAAGGTAATTTGCCACATCTTAATTCATCATTATCATCATCATAGGCAATCCCTCGGAATCGAGGTCCTGCTTCCACTCTAAAAATGAGTTCTGAGGTGACCGAACAGTCCAATACGAGAATTGCAGTCTCTGTCACAAGTGGGACAGACAGTCGTTGAGGGAAAGGTTGGGTGGGACAGGTTTGCCGCACACTCTTTCCGCTGCCTGCGCTTGGTTTCCACATGTTCTCGCCGATGAGACTCGAGGTGCTCAGCGCCCTCCCGGATGCACTTCCTCCACTTAGGGTGGTCTTTGGCCAGGGACTCCCAGGTGTCGGTGGGGATGTTGCATTTTATCAAGGAGGCTTTGAGGGTGTCCTTGAAACGTTTCCTCTGCCCACCTTGGGCTCGTTTGCCATGAAGGAGTTCCAAGTAGAGCGCTTGCTTTAGGAGTCTTGTATCCGGCATAATGTGGCCTGCCCATTTTAATTCACCCTTTCAGAAAACCAACCGCTTCCCCCATTTGACTGTTTCTTAAATGATTCCAAGGCTTTTGTTTGCACTACAATACCTAGAGGTCCATTCCACATGTTGATCAGTCTTTGTTTGAACTACAGTACACGGACGACGCTTACATCTGCGCACATTCAGAGGCCGAACTCCAAGCCATCGTCAATACCATAGGTCTTACACTAAACATCCGTAAGTCAAAGATCCTCCACCAACCTGACCCTGTCACACAGCACTGCCCCACCGGCCATCAAAATCCATGGCGTGGCCTTGGACAACATGGGCCATTTTCCACACCCCAGGAGCCTACTGTCAGCAAGGGCAGACATTGATGACGAGGTCCAACACTGCCTCCAGTGTGCCAGCGCAGCCTTCGGTCGCTTGAGGAAGAGAGTGTTTGAAGACCAGAACCTCAAATCTGGCACCAAGCTTATGGTCTACAGGGCAGCAGTGATAACCGCCCTCAGAGACGTGGACCATATACAGCAGACATCGCAAAGCACTGGAGAAGTACCACCAACACTGCCTCCGCAAGATCCTGCAAATCCACTGGGAGGATAGGCGCACCAACGTCAGTGTTCTCGCTCAGGCCAACATTCCCAGCATTGAAGCACTGACCACGCTCGACCAGTTCCGTTGGACAGGCCACATAGTCTGCATGCCTGACACGAGACTCCCTAAGCAAGCGCTCTACTTGGAACTCCTATACAGCAAGCGAGCCCCAGGTGGGCAGAGGAAACGTTTCAAGGACACCCTCAAAGCCTCCCTGATAAAGTGCAACATTCCCACCGGCACCTGGGAATCCCTGGCCCAAGACCGCCCAAAATGGAGGAAGAGCATCCGGGAGGGCGCTGAGCACCTCACAGTCTCGTTGCAAGGAGCATGCAGAGATCAAGCGCAGACAGCAGAAGGAGCGTGCGGCAAACCATATGCAGCACCCACCCTTTCCTTCAACCACTCTCTGCCCCACCTGTGACAGAGACTGTAATTCCCCTATTGGACTGTGCAGTCACCTGTGAACTCACTTTTAGAGTGGAAGCAAGTCTTCCTCGATTTTGAGGGACTGCCTATAATGATGATAATCATGGTAAAAATGGCGGTCAAATGAAACGGGGCAGTCAACTTTTGCAATTTTAACTGTTCATCTGCCCCAATCCTGCCTGCTGGGCTGGGTCGGGGCTACTGATTTGGATATCGCCTTACTCTACCACATTTTATATGTTCTGCTTATAATAAAGGATGAAACCGAGTACTGTGTACAATGAGCAAGTATGACCTTAGCTCCTTTAATGCGACTCCAGAGTGCAGGTTCCTCGTGGGTGTCCTGCTTATATACAGTGCTCCCAAGGGATGCTGGGATCCCTTGGGACTCCAACAGGTAGGCCCTCTGGTGGTAATATAATACAGGTTACAAGGGGTTAAATACATAACATTATAGATTACTCTCAAGTTGCATCAATGGATAAATACATTGCATGTCATGGCACGAAACCATTCAAACTAGGAGTATCTGAAATAAAAACAACATTCTGGAAATACTCAGCAGGTCAGGCAGCATCTATGGAGAGAGAAACAGAATTAACGTTTCAGGTCGATGACCCTTCTGTTTTTATTTCAGATTTCCAGCATCCGCAGTATTTTGCTTTTGTGTTTGTGTTGTTGCAGGAGTATCTGCATCTGGATTCCTAATCTGAAGTCAGTGACGTATGCTGGATACAGTTGCACATGTCCTTTCTTGTCATACACACTGGCACAATTTTCAGCAAGGTCATTGAACAAGGATCAGGAGAAGGAAAATTCTGGTAAATTATTTCTCTCTTTTCCCGAGAAACAGGGAGGCTAACTGTAGTACAGTACCCATATTGTCAAGTAATTCAGATATCAGCCTTGGCTAAGTGACAGCACTCTCTCCTCCGAGTCAGAAGATTGTGGATTCAAGTCCCACTCGAGGCTTGAGTCCATATCTAGGCTCACTCCTCAGTGCATTATTGAAGGAGTGCTGCACCGCCGGGGTGCCTTCTTTTGGATGAGATGTTAAAACTCCAGTATGGTATGTTGCCTCCCTGGTGCAAGGGTCAAGGATGTCTCGGATCGGGTGTAGGACATTCTGAAAAGGGAGGGTGAACAGCCAGTTGTCATGGTGCGTACAGGTACCAACGATATAGGTAAAAAATGGGATGAAGTCCTACGAGCTGAATTTAGGGAGCTAGGAGCTAAATTAAAAAGTAGGACCTCAAAAGCAGTAATCTCAGGATTGCTATCAGTGCCACGTGCTAGTCAGAGTAGGAATCGCAGGATAGCTCAGATGAATACGTAGCTTGAGGAGTGGTGCAGAAGGGAGGGATTCATATTCCTGGGACATTGGAACTGGTTCTGGGGGAGGTGGGAACAGTACAAACCGGATGGTCTGTACCTGGGCAGGACCGGAATCAATGTCCTAGAGGGAGTGTTTGCTAGTGCTGTTGGGGAGGAGTTAAACTAACATGGCAGGGGGATGGGAACATATGCAGGGAGACGGGAACATATGCAGGGAGACAGAGGGAAATAAAATAGAGGCAGAAGCAAAAGATAGAAAAGAGAATAGTAAAAGTGGAGAGCAGAGAAACCCAAGGCAAAAAACAATAAGGGCCACATTACAGCAAAATTCTAAAGGGGCAAAGTGTGTTAAAAAGACAAGCCTGAAGACTCTGTGCCTCAATGCGAGGAGTATTCGGAATAAGGTAGACGAATTAACTGCGCAGACAGCAGTTAATGGATATGATGTAATTGGCATCAAGGAGACATGGCTCCAGGGTGACCAAGGCTGGGAACTCAACATCCAGGGGTATTCAACATTTAGGAAGGATAGGCAGAGAGGAAAAGGAGGCGGGGTGGAGTTGCTGGTTAGAAAGGAAATAAATGCAAGATTAAGGAGGGACATTAGCCTGGATGATATGGAATCGGTATGGGTGGAGCTACGGAATACCAAAGGGCAGAAAACGCTAGTGGGAGTTGTGTACAGACCACCAAACAGTAGTAATGAGGTTGGGAACAGCATCAAACAAGAAATAAGGGATGTGTGCAAGAAAGGTACAGCAATTATCATGGGCGACTTTAATCTACATATTGATTGGGCTAACCAAACTGGTAGCAATTGGGGGAGGAGGATTTCCTGGAGTGTATTAGGGATGGTTTTCGAGACCAATATGTCGAGGAACCAACTAGAGGGCTGGCCATCCTAGACTGGGTGATGTGTAATGAGAAGGGACTAATTAGCAATCTTGTTGTGCGAGGTCCCTTGGGGAAGAGTGACCATAATATGGTAGAATTCTTTATTAAGATGGAGAGTGACACAGTTAATTCGGAAACTAGGGTCCTGAACTTAAGGAAAGGTAACTTCGACGTTATGAGGCGTGAATTGGCTAGAATAGACTGGCAAAGGATACTTAAAGGGTTGATGGTGGATAAGCAATGGCAAACATTTAAAGATCACATGGATGAACTTCAGCAATTGTTCATCCTTGTCTGGATTAAAAATAAAACGGGAAAGGTGGCTAACAAGGGAAATTAAGGATAGTGTGTTAAAACCAAGGAAGAGGCATATAAATTGGCTAGAAAAAGCAACAAACCTGAGGACTGGGAGAAATTTAGAATTCAACAGAGGAGGACTAAGGGTTTAATTAAGAGGGGGAAAATAGAGTAGGAGAGGAAGCTTGCAGGGAACATAAAAACTGACTGCAAAAGCTTCTATAGATATGTGAAGAGAAAAAGATTAATGAAGACAAACGTAGGTCCCTTGGAGTCGGATTCAAATGAATTTATAATGGGGAACAAAGAAATGGCAGACCAATTGAACAAATACTTCGGTTCTCTCTTCACGAAGGAAGACACAAATAACCTTCCGAATGTACAAGGGGACAGTGGGTCTAGTGAGAAGGAGGAACTGAAGGATATCCTTATTAGGCAGGAAATTATGTTAGGGAAATTGATGGGATTGGAGGCCGATAAATCCCCGGAGCCTGATAGTCTGCATTCCAGAGTACTTAAGGAAGTGGCCCTAGAAATAGTGGATGCATTGGTGATCATTTTCCAACAGTCTATCAACTCTGGATCAGTTCCTATGGACTGGAGGGTAGCTAATGTAACCCCACTTTTTAAAAAAGGAGGGAGAGAGAAAATGGGTAGCCTGACATCAGTAGTGGGGAAAATGTTGGAATCAATCATTAAGGATGAAATAGCAGTGCATTTGGAAAGCAGCAACAGGATCAGTCCAAGTCAGTATGGATTCATGAAAGGGAAATCATGCTTGACAAATCTTCTGGAATTTTTTGAAGATGTAACTAGCAGAGTGGACAAGGGAGAACCAGTGGATGTGGCGTATTTGGACTTTCAAAAGGCTTTTGACAAGGTCCCGCACAAAAGATTGGTGTGCAAAATCAAAGCGCATGGGGGTAATATACTGACGTGGATAGAGAACTGGTTGGCAGACAGGAAGCAGAGAGTCGGGATAAACGGGTCCATTTCAGAATGGTAGGCAGTGACTAGTGGAGTGCCGCAGGGCTCAGTGCTGGGACCCCAGCTATTTACAATATACATTAACGATTTAGATGAAGGAATTGAGTGTAATATCTCCAAGTTTTGCAGATGACACTAAACTGGGTGGCGGTGTGAGCTGTGAGGAGGACGCGAAGAGGCTGCAGGGTGACTTGGTCAGGTTAGGTGAGTGGGCAAATGCATGGCAGATGCAGTATAATGTGGATAAATGTGAGGTTATCCATTTTGGGGGCAAAAACATGAAGGCAGAATATTATCTGAATGGCGGCAGATTAGAAAAAGGGGAGGTGCAACGAGACCTGGGTGTCATGGTTCATCAGTCATTGAAAGTTGGCATGCAGGTACTGCAGGCGGTGAAGAAGGCAAATGGTATGTTGGCCTTCATAGCTAGGGGATGAGAGTATAGGAGCAGGGAGGTCTTACTGCAATTGTACAGGGCCTTCGTGAGGCATCACCTGGGATATTGTGTTCAGTTTTGGTCTCCTAATCTGAGGAAGGACGTTCTTGCTATTGAGGGAGTGCAGCAAAGGTTTACCAGACTGATTCCAGGGTTGGTTGGATTGTCATATGAGGAGAGACTGGATCATCTGGGCCTTTATTCACTGGAGTTTAGAAGGATGAGAGGGGATCTCATAGAAACGTAGAAGATTCTGACGGGACTGGACAGGTTAGATGTGGGAAGAATGTTCCCGATGTTGGGGAAGTCCAGAACCAGGGGACACAGTCTTAGGATAAGGGATAGGCCATTTAGGACTGAGATGAGGAGAAACTTCTTCACTCAGAGAGTTGTTAACCTGTGGAATTCCCTGCCGCAGAGTGTTGTTGATGCCAGTTCATTAGATATATTCAAGAGGGAGTTAGATATGGCCCCTGCGGCTAAGGGGATCAAGGGGTATGGAGAGAAAGCAGGAAAGGGGTACTGAGGGAATGATCAGCCATGATCTTATTGAATGGTGGTGCAGGCTCGAAGGGCCGAATGGCCTACTCCTGCACCTATTTTCTATGTTTCTATGTTTCAAAACAAGGCCTCGTCTGCCCTTTTGGTTGGATGCAAAGGATCCCACGGCAATATTTGAAGAAAAGCAATGAAGTTCTCCCCAGCACCCTGGCCAATATTTATACCTCATCAACATCACCAAAAACAGATTATCTGGTCAATATCTCATTGCTGTTTGTTGGATCTTGTTGTGCTCAGATTAGCTGCCACGTTTCTTCTATTACAACTGTGACCGCGCTTCAAAGTATCTCATCGGCTGGAAAGCACTTTTAGATATCTTGAGGTCGTGAAATCTGCTGCATGAATGATTTCTTTCTTTTCTCAGTACAGAGGAGTAGGGAGAGAAACCAAGATGTGATTTGGTGATGAGGGCCTCACCACTACCTCTGTGGTTTTGTGTGGGCAGGTAGTGGGAAGTATAGCCTAGAGGCGTGTCTTCAGTAAGTGACTAGGTGTTGTCACCATAAGCCAAGTTTCCATCAAAGCCATGATGTCAATGCAATCACTCACAACAAGGTTGTGGTTGGCAACGGCCTTGTTCATGAATGAATGGACATTCTGGAGGGAAATGTGGTGATTGCTGATCTGCTGCCAGAGTCCAAGGACAGTACTAAATGGAATGAGTGGGACGGGAAGGAGCACCGCAGAATCAGCACCCCCCCACCCCGTGGGCATGCTGAGCAGGAAGGTTGATGGGAGTGGAAAATAAGGCAGTGGAGTTGCTGCTTCTAATAGGCAGTTAGAGGTGCCTTTGGAGGATGAAAGTAGTTGGGAGAGATGTGAATTGGCAAGTTTAGTATATGTGGCAAAAGGTATTTCTTTCTACAGAGTGTGATCAAGAGCTGGAACAGTTTGCCAAGAAGGGTTATTGAGGGCAGGACAAAGCACTCATTCAACAAATAGCCAGATGCTGTAATGTAAAGATTGTAGGGTCGGCGTTCTGGAAGGATGAGATCAAATGGACCTTCTTTGTGACCTTGTCAGAACTGTCAAGAAAATATGGGTGAAAATCACCAGCCTGTCATTTTGAAGTGTTGAGAATTAGAATTGTCAAAACTGACTGGTTGAAGCCATTATATTCCAGTTTCACTGTAACCATTTCTGGAGGACAATTACAATCAAAGTTAAAGTAATGAAAGATGGCAGAGGGGGAATTTGAGAATAATGGAAGGCAAATGCAGGGAACACAGGCAGATCCGATGGAGAGTTTTTAAAAAATGCACTAACAGTATAGATCCTGGAAGCCTTGTGAAACAACAAAGTCTGGAAAAATTAGACTACATTGTCCTCTGCTAAATAATTTCAAAGAAAAAGTGGACACAAATAAAAAATCATGCAATAGGAGCAAAAAGCAATAAACAATTCACCCTGTGCTGAAGACCACCACCCTGATAAAATGCATTAAACATTAAAAATAGTTTGATAAAAAAATTTTGTTTGTTGAGGCTCTGTAAAAGGTCATTAACAATTAATCTATTCTGTACATCACAGCCACACACAAGCCAAAAGGAAGCACTGTATTCCACGACAGACCAACCAATAGTGAGCCTGAAGGACAGAAACATTTATGAAGTAACATCACAGCCATCACAGAAGTGGGCGGCTGGAGATGGTTGAGTTAGTTTAAATGAGAGCTGTAAATTAAACACAAGACAGCACATGTGGAGAGGAGAAATG